>NW_027556402.1:229293505-229643505 GCF_003287225.1 Phascolarctos cinereus | reverse complement strand
ACATGGGAAACACTAGCATAGGACTGCTCAGCATGGCGTACCCTCATCAGAGAAAGTGCTGTGCTCATAAAGACACGTGAGTATTTACCCTGTGTGAGCTCTCCATTAAATGGTCTTTTTGACACTACTCTGATCATTATCCTCAATTTCTCCCATCAAAAGCTTGGATTCTGAACTTGGAACCACTTTGAGTTGACAGATAAGCCTTCTACTTATCTTGCCTGGAACTAGGCCTCCACCTTGATTCCAGGCCATTTTAAAATCATGCCACCATATGCATTCCTTTCATCTCTCACTATAGACCTCCTTACTCCCGCCTCCTCTTGTACATTATCTTTCACCACTAGAACATAAGCTCCTTGAAGGGAGGGACCATCTTGCTTTTTTTTATCCCTAACACTGTCTGGCATACGATGAGAGCTTAATAAATGCTCTAATCATTCATTCATTTATGGTTGATTATAGCATTATATCAAAGAGATATACTGATTCAAGGGCAGCTAGGTGGCACAGTGGATAGAGTGCTGGGCCTACATTTAGGAAGATCTGAGTTCAAATTTGGCTTTAGACACTAGTTGTATAATCCATGGCAAGTCACTTAACCTTGTTTGCCTCAGTTTCCTCATCTGTAAAATGAGCAGTAGAAGGAAATGGCAAACCACTCCAGTATCTTTGCCAAGAAAACCCCAAAAGGGGTCATAAAGAGTCAGACACTGCTGAACAACATACTGATCCAAACAATGGCACATAATACTCAGTGTCCTTGCCTATATAATGAAGAAGATGGTTCATTTGTTCAAAATCCATTCTAGTTCTAACAATCTACAAATATAGAACTTTTTGAATCAACAAATACAGATTAGTACTGAGGAAAATTAATATTATATTGTATCATTTGATGATTAATATTATTCTGTAATCTATCCTTTCCCCCATTTTGTTAAAAACCCCCTCTCTTAGTCTAGCTCAAAAACAGACCTCTTGCAGTCCAAACTAAGGCATAGTTGAGGAATTCGATCTCTTCCAGCCCCCCAGCGCATCTGCTTGGTTACCAGTTTAAAGCACGACCCCCATTCTGTTTAACCCATAAAAAGAGAACCAGCTTGGGCTAGCCCCTCCCCAGGAATGACTCCACTATCCTTACTTCTCTTCAAAGTTAGGAGTGACTTGGCTTCCAAGGGGGAAGTCAATAAGGGAGGGACCTTAATGAGATGGTTTTTTTATTTGTCAAGCCAAGATTGCTAGAAGGGGCTGGGTCAAATAAAGCAATTAGCATTCCTCTATTGCCAGAGAAGGGGTGTGATCAGCCACACCTGAAGACCAACCCACTTTTCCCCAGCTGCAGGCTTTTATCACTTGAGGATTACTCCTGCCCCTCAAGATGAAGAAATGAGGAGAAACTAAGGTAACTTTCAATCCACCTCATAAAAATGTCTGCCAATCAGCATTGTCTTATCTTTGCCAGGGTAGATCCAAATGATTTACTGTCAGGCCAATCAGAAGAAAGACACATCTAGGTTTGTTTTGCTTTTTTTTTTTTTTTTTGGTGAAGCAATCAGGATTAAGTGACTTGCCCAGGGTCACACAGCTAGTAAGCGTCAAGTGTCTTCAGCATTATTTTTGTTCGCCACAGTTTATATAGTAAATGTTCTTTAGTAACAGGCCTTTAGGAGTAGAAGTATATCAATGATGGATACCACAAAGTTGTCTTTAATTAACACATTAATTGTGTTTAAGTAGATACTTCTAAAATACCCAAATAACACTCTATGCCCTCAAGTCAGTGGAACCTTCACCCTGTGATCTTGATGATTCTCTGTGCTTGGCAAACCCTCTTTTTCTAAGCTAGAGCAAAGGTTAACTTTCAGCCTAGACCTTGTTTAGAAAATCATGAATTCTAAATGAGTGAGGAAGGAATGAATGGGATTTCACTTTTGCCAATCCTAGCTCATTCATTCTCAAAGTTGCAGGTCCAAAGGATTTCACCACAACTAAACAATAACATTCAACAAACTTCAATTAAGTATGTATTGAGTACACAGCATTGTGTTACTTGTTAGGGGAGAAATAAAATTAAGATAAGACACAATCCTGACTTCATGGAATTTACATGGTACTGGGATAAAGTACAAAAATGACCAGGAATCTATCCTCAGCCTTGTGCTGTTTAACATTTTTTATTAATGATGTAGATAAGGGAATAAATGGGATACTAGTTCAATTTGAATATGATGTAAAACTGGGGCAGGGGGGAGGGATATCTAATATAATGTATGGCAGAGTTCAGATCCCAGAAGAACTCAATGGACTAGAGTGGTAGACTGAGACTAAGATGGAATTTCAAAGGGACAAATGCAAAAATCTACATTTGGGTTAAAAAAAAATCTCACAAGTATAGGTTAGGGGAGAAGTAACTAGAAATACATGCTGTGAAAAAAAAAACCTGTGGATTTTCATGTATTGTAAGCTCAATATGAATCAGTTAGGTGACATGATAGCCATAAAAGTAAAAGTACTTCAGGATATATATAGAAAAGTCAAGCATCAGGAACAAGAAGGTATTAGTTCCACTCTGTCTTGTCTTGGCTAGGGCACATCTAGAGTGCCATTTTCAATTCTGAGAATCACATTTTAGGAAAGACATAAATAAGTTGGTGACTTCCTGAAGATGTCAGCCAAGACAGTAAGTGAACTGGAGAATGTGTTATCAAAGAATTATTCAAAAGAACTGGGGTTAGCTAGGGGAAGAGAAGATTCAGTGGAGACATGGTAGCTGTCTTCAAGTGTTTGGAAAGCTGACATGGGGAGGAAGGAGTAGCCTTGTTCTCTTTGGCCCCAGAGGGCCACTCAGAAGCAATGGGGAGAAGATGCCAAGAGGCCAATTTAGGATCCATATCAAGTCAAGACAACAGCATGTATTAAGTGCCTACTATATGCTGTTTGTCCTTCGCTTTCCAAAAAGGACCAATGATATCACAGGTGATTTCTAGACTTATGCATGAATTAGATTTAAGTGAGGCAGAATCATACAAAGTCATCAGCCTTGCTCTCTCTTCTAGAGTCATCAAAGTCCAGCGGCAAAACAAAAGTCAGGACCACTAGCAATGGCCCAGGATGCAATGGGTGGCCTTGACATCGGCAATGTCTGACCAAGCTACCTTCGTGGCTGCTAGAACAAATTCTTCTCATCCACTTATTCCACTTGGAAGAAAGTTTTCACATGTTTGGGATAGATGACACCTCCCAACTCACTGACAAGTTTGAAGTCCATTGGCTACCCTCAACTTGGTTTGGTCCATTTGCCCAGACAGTTTTACTAGGATGTGGCCACTGTGCATAGTACAACTTCTTGGAGCCACAGGTGAGAGTTGAGTGCCAGGTAGACACCAAAGGTGGATGAGCAGCCCTGAGAAGTGCTCAGGAAGCCCTCATACCAGAAATGCTAATCCTCCTTGAATACCTCATACACCCCTATTATGTGCTGGGAACTGTGCAAAGTATTCAGGATACAGAAAAAGTTAAAAAGAATCCTTGCTGTCGAGGAGCTCACGGTCTAATATCAGGAAGAACTCGCTAACAAGTAGAGCTATTCCAAAAGGGAATGGGATGCCTTGGGAGACAGTGGGTCTCCCTTAATTGGATGTCTTCAAGCAAAGACTGGATGACTATTTGTTGGTGTGTTGTAGAGCAGCTCCTTGGGCAGGTAAGGACTGGACTACATGGGCACTGAGATCCTTTCCAAATGTGCCATTCTATCATTTGGTGACAAAGTACACAGTATTTCAGTCCAAGGGCAAGATATTATGTCCATCATCAGTTTAGAGCCAAAATGGAAAGCTGAAGTCATATAACCCAACCAATTCCCTTTATAGATGGGGAAACTGAGGCTCAGAAAGGGACAGTGGTTTGTCTAGACTCACACAAGAAGTGACAGAGCCAGGATATGAACCCCGAGTCCCTGACTTCAAATCCAGTGCTTGTTTCTCCACTGCACAACTCTAGCTCCCCCACAATCTAGGCTTAAACTGTGCCCAACTCACTCTCAGAATGCAGACCTCCCTGAACCATTGAAGCTGCACAACGGCACATTTAACTTCACTGAAATTAATCAGCTGCAAATGATTAAATTACTATATAGAGTGTGAAATACACAACAAAGCTGTAATTTTTATATAAATTCCAGAATGTTACATTATTTTTCCTCAGCAGTGACATCGGAATAATTCCTCCGAAATCATTGCTTTGTCTTCCATGAAAAAAAAAACCCACAACAAATCCGCAAACCTTCTTGTTCCCTCGAATGTACCAAAATCTGCCTTCAATATTTATTATGATTAATGTTTACCATATTTGTTGTGGGATTGTCTGTTAATTATGGCATTCAACTTCCCCCTTTCCTCTCTGGGAGGATTGGGGGCTGCTGATTCGAAGCAGCATTGCTTGAGAAAGTATCAATTAAAATTCAGTTTCAGTGCATAAACTCATCTTTTTTTGTTTGTTTGCAAAGCCCGATGCATTTGAAAGCCCTTCCAGGCTGGATTACTTCATTCTTGCTATGAGAGAAGGAAATAGGACCCAAGATATCCCTTCATTCTTTCTTATTTGGATGTTAGAGAGGAAAGAAAGAAGGAAGCATTGATTAATGACTTCCTACGCATCCTCACTATGCTGAATGCTGGCAATACAAATACAATCAAAAAGAAAGATAGTCCTTACCTTTAAAGGACTTAGATGCTTAAGGGGAAAGACAAGCTACAAAAGGGGGCTGAAGATACCTGGGTGAGGGCATTGTTTTGAAGTCCAGAAAAAGTCAACAACGTGACCTTGAGGGGAACACAGGTAGGTACAGTAAAGGTTACAATAGAGACTTTCTACTGGAGGCTTTGAGCCTTTACTGTAGAACATGTGATTTTGATAGCCTAGTACTTCATGGATCTGTGATCTCAATGTAGCAATTTCACCTATCCCTGAGAATCAAAATGCAACCATGGCCTCTCATCTTATCTCTCAAAGATTCTCTCAAAGGTCTTCCAATGAGACTCTGCCCAAATGACTGGAGGCGTGACTTTTACATTTACCTTTTACCTGGGTATCAGTGTAACCTTGGAGCTATTTATCTGTTTGTCATCATTTACCTTCGCTCTACAACAAGCCCACTTTCTTTTTCTGGAGAATATCTTTAATCAATGAATCAACCAATACACTCTCATTATGATTGATCTGCTTCTTATTCCTTCTGATTATGCATTTTCTCAGTGATATCCCTTATACCACTCCTTCTACATATGACCTAAGCATATCGCTCCCCAGGTTCTCTATTATCTCTGGGTCAAATAGAAACTCCTATGTTTAGCATTTAAAATCCTTCACAACCTGACTCCAACCTACTTTTCCAGGCTTTTGATATATTACTCTGCTCTATGGTTCAGCCAAACTAGCATTCTTGCTGTTGCTCATATTGGCTCTGTTGCCTTTGGACAGGTCGGACTCCCCTGGTTGGAATGCACTTCCTCCTTGTCTTCTCCACTCAGAATCCCCAGTTTCCTTCAAAGTTCAGCTCAAATAATACCATCAATATGAGGCATTGCCTGATGCCCAAACTGTTAATGTCTTCCTCCCCCTCCAAATTACCTTGGATTTCTGTTGTATGTATTTTGCATATATTTAAATATGTGCATGTTGTCTTCTTGGATGGAGTCAAGTCAAAAAGCACTTATTAAGTACCTACTATGTGCCATGTACTGTGGTAAGAGCTAAGGATACAAAGAATGGCAAAAACCAGTCACTGGCCTTAAATAGCTCACAGTCTAATAGGTAAGATAAAATGCAAACAACTACATAAAAACTAAGATATTTACAGAAAGAAGACACAATTTCATTTTTGTGTTTGCATCCCTAAAGGCTAGCACAGTGTCTTGTGCATAGCAGATAGTTAATAAATATCTCCTGATTTATTGGTAAAGCATGTATTCCAGGAAACATGTGATTGGAAAAAGAAGTAAACTTATCATGTAGCAAGGGAAAGTGACGACAAAATGATGGCAGATTAGAGCACTACCCTGGGAGAATTCCAGGTCTATTGCATTATCCACTGTGCCACGTAGTTGTATGTGCAGAGCACAGTTTAATTTTAATTCAGTTCAAGCATTTAGTCAACCTATGAGTCAGAAACTGTGTTAGGCACTGAAGATACAAAGACACACACACACACAAAAAGCAGAAATAGTCCTTGTCTTCAAGGAATGTATGTTTTCTTGGGGGGTGGGGTAGAGAATGGGTATACAGATAAATAAATGCTAAATTAATATAAACTATTATGATGACTCTCTAGGAGGGGTAGGAGTAGGACATTGGGAGAAATTTTGTTAATATAAAAATAAAAGATATAAATGCATTGTCATTTTTAATTGTATTCCATTCATTAATCGATTCTTTCTCTCTTTTGTTGATGACAGTGTTTGGAGATATACATTTTCCCTTAAGGATGGCTTTGGATGCATTCCCAAAATTAGAGTGTATTGTCTCATTGTTGTCATTATCTTTAATCATATTATCAGTTGTTTCTATGATTTGTTCTTTGGTCAATTAATTCTTAAGATTAAGTTATTTAGTCTCCAGTTAGTTTTTAATCATGTCTTCACTGGATTTTTCTTTATTATAATTTTATTGCATTATAGTCTTTAAAAGATACATTTAGATTTTCTGATTTCCTGTGTTTCTTTTTGAGGTTTTTATGACCTAGTATATGGTTAATGTTTGTGAGGGTGACATGAACAGCTGAGAAATACATATGTTCCTTTCAATTCTCATTCAATAATATCCAGGGGTCTATTATAACTAACTTTTCTAAAATTCTTTTTAGGCCCTTAACTTCTTTCTTGTTTCTTTTTTTTTAGATTTATATAGGTCTGAAAGGGGTAAGTTGAAATCCTTCACTATTATATTTTTGTTGTCTGTTTCTCCCTGAAACTTATTTAACTTTTCCTTTACATATTTAGGATGTTTTACATATTTAAATCTAAGCTATTTAGTACACAGGTATTTAGTATTTATATTAATCCATTGTCTATGGCACCTTTCAGCAAAATGTAGTCTACCTATTTATCTTTTTTAATAATATTCAAATAATTTAAAGATTAAAATTTAAAATTTTAGACTTAGTCCTTCTCAGCAATGCAAGGATCTAAGACATCTCCAAAAGTCTCATGATGGAAAATGCTTTCCACATCCAAAGAAAGAACTATGGAGTTTGAATGCAGATTGAAGCATACTATTTGCTATTTTTTTTTCTTCTGTTTTGTTTTGTTTCGTTTCCTCTTCCTGGTGGTTCCTCTTATTGGTTCTAATTCTTCCTTACAGCATCACTAATGTGAAAATGTGTTTAATAGAGCCTATATCAGATTGCATGCCATCTTGGGGGGGAAGGGGAGAAAAATTTAAAACTCAAAAGCTTATGAAAGTGATTGTTGATGAATCAAAATAAATTAATTTTAAAAATTTATAATTTTAATTTTAATTTTTGCCTCATCACAATTGCTACCCTTAGCTTTTTAAACTTCAGCTGAAACATTATAGAAATTGCTCTACTCCCTTATCTTAACTCTGTGAATCTTTATGTTTCAAGAGCATTTCTTATAAATAGCATATTATTTTGTTCTATTTTCTAATCCATTCTTCTATTCTTTTCAGTTTTATGGGTGAGTTCATTCTATTGCTGTTCACAGTAATTAGTGTTAATTAGTGTTTCTCTCTATTCTCTTACATTTTTTCCCATTTCTTTCCCACCTCCTCTTGGAAAAGCATGGTGAGAGAGAGTGTGTGTGTTTAGTACTAGTACTCTAGGTTTAGTACAATCTGTTTCTGCTCTTTTACCCTTCTTCCTTTCTTCTCCCTAACATGTTCTTGTCCTTTCATTCTTTTATTTTAAATCCCTCTTTGAGATTAAACAAAAGAGAAAAAGACCTACTTGTACAAAAATACTTATAGCAGCTATTTTTGTAGTGGCTAAGAACTGGAAATTGAGGGGGTGTCCATCAACTGGGTAATGGCTGAACAAGTTGCGGTGTATGATTATGATGGAATACTATTGTGCTATAAGAAATGACAAGCAGGATGATTTCAGAAAAACCTGGAAAGAATTACATGAACTGATGCGAAGTCAAGCGAGCAGAACCAGGAAAACATTGTACACAGTAACAGCAATATTGTATGATGAAGAACTATGAATGACTTAGCTATTCTCAGCAATACAATGATCCAAGATAACCCCAAAAGAATCATGATGAAAAATACTATCCTTCTCCAGAGAAAGAACTGATATTGTCTGAATACATACTGAAGCATGCTATTTTTCACTTACTTCCTTCTTTCCTTGCTCCCTTCCTTCTTCTCTCCCTCCCTCCCTCCCTTCCTTCCTTCTTTCCTTCCTACCTTCCTTTCATTATTCCTTCCTTTTTCAAGTCTTCTGGTACAAAATAACTAATATAGAAATGTTTTACATGATTGCATATGTGTAACCTATTTCAGATTGCTTACCATCTCAGGAAAGGGTTGAGAAGAGGCAGTGAGAGATAGAATTTGGAACTCAAAATTTCAAAAAATGGAAAAAATTATTTTAATGTAATTGGGGGAAAATTAAAAAAAAATTAAATCCATCTTTGAAAGGATACACTCATTAGTGTTTGTTTTTCTCAGTCCTAAGTGTCTAAATATTAAATAACGTTATCGGCTAATTGCCCGTTTGTGCAGAAATATTATTGCACCTCGGAATCCTGATGGTAAGTGATGTTATACATTAGCAACTTCATGGTACACCTTGCAGAGCCACAACTGTCATACTTAATAATAGAAGCACCTTACAGTCATATTCTACAGCTTTTTGAAGATGGAGGGTCACAGAAACATGGATTTTGAGTTGTAAGGGATATCAAAGAGTCATCCATTTCCCCCAACCATCCTCCTTTTTTTGTATAATCTTCTACTTAAACAGTCTAATTATATGAGATCAATTTGCCACAAGATAAAGCTCTCTTTTCCTTCCCTCAGTGTATTACTTTCCTCCTCCCTTTCTACTCTTCTTTTAAGATCATCAAAACATAACAAAAGCACTCCCAAAACGTCTGTCTTATAGGAATCCCTCTATGAGTTGTAGAAAAATACACACGTATCATCTCCTCAAATTTGAGTCCAAGCAATTTGTCCTTGATTACTACCTTATGATTGCTCACTCATGTTTGCTTTCTTATATTTCTCCTAACTTCTATGTTTGTATTTCAAAGTTTCTGCACAACTCTGGTCTTTACATCAAGAATGCTTGGAAGTACTCTATTTCATTAAAGTTCCATTCCCCTCCCTCCCTTATGGGATTATATTCAATTTTGTTAAGTACATTATTTTTGGTTGTAAACCTATATCTTTTGCCTTCTGAGATATTGTAAGCCAACCTCTCTACTCATTTGTAGTGGTGACTGCTAAATCTTGTGTGATCCTGACTATGGGTCCTTGGTATTTCAATTCTTTTTTTTTCTTTCTGTTTGCAACATTTTTTTCTTTGACTTGGAAGCTCTGGATTTTGGCTATAATGTTTCTAGTTTTCATTTTAAGGTTTCTTTCAGGAAGAGACCAGTTAATTCTTTCTATTTTCATTTTGCCTTTAGTTCTAAGAAATATGGGCAATTTTCTTTTATAATTTCTTGAAATATTATATCTAGGCTCTTTTTTTTAAATGATGCCTTTCAGGTAACCTAATGATTCTTATATTATCTCTCCTCAATCTATTTTCCAGATTAGTTGTTTTTGCTATGAGATAGCTTATATTTTCTTATATTTTTTTCAGTTTTTTTATTTTGTTTTATTTTTTCTTATTGTTTCATAGAATCTTTACATCATATTTGTTCCGTTCTAATTTTCAAGGAGTTAGTTGCTTGGGTAATGTTTTGTACTTCTGCCAAGCTGTTAGTTCTCTTTCCAATTCACTCTTCCATAGCTCTCATTTCTTTTCCTGTTTTCACCTCTTGTGCTCTCTCATTTGCTTTTTGAAAATATTTTTAAACTCTTTTTTAAAAACCAACTTCTTTCTCCTCTTCTAGGAATTGTAGCTGAACTTGTGCCAATCTATATTTTTCTTTGAGGTTTTGCTTACATATTATTTGGAGGTATTCTCTTCTTTTTGGGTTATGACTTGAGTGTCCCTGTTACTAAAATAAAGTACTTCTTTATTTTGCAATTCTTTTTTTTTTGTTTGTTCATTCTACTTTCATTCATCCAGCCTACTTCCTGATTTCAGACTTTATGTTAGGGCTAGGCTTTTCTGTACTTCTGGAGAGAATATTTGGGCACAGTTTGTGTCCTCCTGGATTCTTCTTCTACTTTCTTGGGATGTTGTATTATTCCAAGACTCAGGAACAACTCAGACTCAAAACTCAAAAGCTTTCACTATTCCCAAAATGTTACCATCCATGGCAAATTCTGATCACTTTCCTACTAGCCTGAGCTCTGCAAGCTGCTGACCTGAGTTTGGGTCTGAACAACACAACTGTGTTGTTCATTAGAGTTCCAGTAAGTTGCTACTAGACTCAGCCACTATTAGTCAGCTGGAAGTTTTGTGGGTTCAGAATAATATAACTACAGGCTCCCCTTTGACCTGGGATTCCTATCCTGTTTGTTCCCCTAAAGGCTTTAGACTGGACTGGGGGCTAGCCCTGAAACCTTGATCTATTCTTGGGGTCATAGTCACACAATTGCTGCTTCCTTCTGAAGTTTTTCCTTGCTTAGTACTCAGCCAAGGGCTTGTGGATACTCATCATTCTGTAATTCCACAAGCCATAATGTCTACAAATATTGGACCTGACAAGTAACATCAAAATAGTCTCTGTCCTCAGAAAGGTTACATTTTAATGGAGAATGGGAGTCAATATGTACAAAAATTGACATACTAGATATATATAGAGTAGATACAAACAACCTTAGAGGGAAAGGCACTAGCAGCTGAGAAGGTACCAGGAAAATCCTCTTGTATAAGATAGCATTTGAGCTGAGCTTTGAAGGAAGGGGAGATAACAAGCTGTGGAGGTTAGGAGGGAGTGCATTCTAGACTCTGTGCAAAGGCAGGGAGGGAGAAAATGGAATGTCCTGTACTAGGAATGGAAAGTGGGTGGATCTCACTGGAATGTAGAGCACAGAATGAGAAATAATGCGCAATCATCCTGAAAATATAGATTATTGGCTGTACTTCAAATTGAATTCAATGCAAATAGTTGCCCAAGAAACCCACGTTGTCACTTGGGAGCCTCACTTCCTTGCTAGGCAGTCTCTGACTGTTTAGCCCAAATCCTTAGAACACTGGACCTTGGTCTCAAAGTCTTGTTTCAAATCTTGGCTCTGTCACAAACCAGCTGTGTCACTTTTATCAAGGTATTTACCTTCCTGCACCCCAATTTCTTCATTTGACAAATGGGAGTAATAAAAATAATCCTCATTTGTATGGCACTTATATATAATATGCATATATTTATATATTGAATTTATTTAATTAGATATGATAAAATATATTAGATATATTTGTATTTAAAGTTTACAAAATGCCATCCTTATAAGACTCTTGTGAGGCAGTAATAATAATAATAATATTTAACACTTATATGGTGCTTACTGTGCACCAGGTCTTGTGCTAAGTGCTTTACACGTATTATCTCATTTGATTCTCACAACAACCCTGGTAGGTGAGTGCTATTATTACCTGCATTTTACAGATGAGAAAACTGAGGCAGTGTGGTTCAGTGGGAAAAGAACTGGATCTGGAGTCAGAGGGCCTAGATTCTGCCACCTGTATGACTCTAGGTAAGTCATTTTACTTCTCTGGTCTTGGTTTCCCCATCTGTAAAATGAATGGGTTGTACTAGTTACCTCCTAGTTCCCCTTCTAGCTCTGCATCAATGTTACTGTGACCTGGATGGCCATGAATAAATCATTTTCTCACCATGTGCCTCAGTTTCCTCATCTGTTAAATGAGCAGGTTGGATTAGATGGCTTTTCATGTCTCTTTTCAGCTGTAAATCTCGGATGCTCTGGTTCAGAGAGGAAGCCCAAAGCCATACATCTAGTGAAATGACAGAACCCTAACTAAACTCAGGTTCTCTGCCCCCAGTGCACTACTCCACATTGCCTCTCTCTCAAGGGGCAGCTAGATGGTGTAGTGGGTAGAGCACCGGCCCTGAAGTCAGGAGGACCTGAGTTCAAATGTGACCTCAGACTAAACACTTGACACTTACTAGCTGTGTAACCCTGGGCAAGTCACTTAACCCCAATTGCCTAAAAACAAAACAAAACAAAACAAAACACATTGCCTCTCTCTCTCGGAGGGATTTGGGAAACAAAGAATTTGGAGAAACTTGTGAAGTGATGTCCAAATGGCAGCTCTTACTACCTTGTCCTGGGAAAAGTGTTACTATTTGTTATTCAAACTACATCACTTCATCTTGTGTTGGGGTGGACAGAACCAAGTGACCCATAACCCCTGGTACTGGAGGTGCTTGTTTTCCTCACACTGCCTTCTATGGTTTCTTTTCAGTTTACCTAGAAGAGCACTAGGTTAAGAATCAGAGTACCTGTGTTAGAATTCTGGACCCAACTCTTACTCCCTGAGTGACCTGGGGCAACTTTCTTCAGTTTGTTGGACCTCAGTTTCCCCATTTGTCTAAAGAAGGGGTTGGGCTACAGGAGCTTTATGATTCCTTTGGCCTCAAAATCTTACTGCTTATAACCTCACATAATCACTTCCTTATTTCTAGGCTGGGCCTCAATTTCCTCACCTGTAAAATGAGGGAGTTGCAGTAGATATCTTATGATCCCATGTATCTACTTCCTGATTAGTAGACTAGTGGATAATATGGACTGTTTGTGCCCAAACTGTAGTGGAGCCTTTTGAACTCAGCCACAGTTGGACGCACTGTACTTTGACCCCAACATATTGATGTCATTTTGGTCCTCTTTGAGAATTTCAGACAACAAACAACCCCTTGATTAGTGACGTGTGTGTGTGTGTGTGTGTGTGTGTGTGTGTGTGTGTGTGTGTGTGTGTATGTGTGCAGATTTGTGATTTTATTGGTATAGGGGCTTCTGCTGAGGAAATTATCTTTGTCATTGGAGATTGGCATCAGTTCTGAAATTTGTAGTCTCAGGGATTTGGCTGGGGGAAAGGAGACGTTGAGAGGTTAAGTGGCTTTTCATTGTTCAAGGTCACACATTGTCCATGTTAGAGGAGACTTTAGCTTAGCTCATCCTGACTCTGAGCTCAGCTCTCTATCTTCTACCCGACGCTTCCTTTCTTTTCTTTTAAAAATTTTTAAAAATTTACTTTCGGTTCCAAATTCTCTCCCTCTCCCACCCATTGAGAAAGCAAGATATACTATAACCATTGTGCATATGAAGTCGTGAAAACATATTTCCACTTTCTTGATGTGTGTTTTTGAAACCTAGAGTCACAGGAAGACGGTGGAAAATATCCTGGATTTGGATTAAAAGAAATGGATCTTAGCTCTGCCATTTATCTCCCTAGGCCTCAGTTTCCCCATCTGTAAAATAAGGGACTTGGATTCAATGACCTCTGAGGTCCCTTCCTGTTCTAAAACATGGACCCTAGAATGCTATTTCCTAATCTTTCTTGGTTGCTGGGAGCAACGGCCTTTGCTTAGTGTGACTCTGGAAGACAGGTTAATATTGTAGTAGCACCACCTGCTGGAGAAATGGAAAAGACCACAGTATAGACCAGATTTGAACATCCCTGATTGCTTATAAAACTGTTATCAACTATCTGGAAGAAACTCTCGAACACGGAATATCAGGATTCGAAGAAACCTCAGAAAATGGAATGTAAGAATTGGAAGATACCTTATGATATACAAAATCTCAGAATTGCAAGGGACTCTAAAACACAAAGGATGTCAGAACTGAAAGGGACCCTATAACATGGAATATGAGAAATTAAAGGGACCCAGAACATATAACAAGCAAATATGGGATTTTAGAACATACAACATAGAATGTCAGAGCTGTAATGGACCTTAGCCTATAGACTATTAGACCTGGGAGGTACTTTAGACCATAGATCAGAGAGTATCAGAGCTAGAAGTGCCCTCAGAAACTCAATATTATAATTGGAAAAATTACTTTCTGATTGTATAAATGAAGCTCATTAAAGAGCTGTAAATGATTACTAAGGAACTGTAAAATGAAAGAAAAATAAAATGACTTCATTTTCTAGGCAAGGCTACTAAAGTTTTCAAATACTTGCATGGCTAAGTAAAGGAAGAAAAAGGAAGTCCATGGATATGGAAAATAGCTTCATTCCTCCTTCCCAGGGTGGGTTTAACTTTAAAGAGCTTGCATAGTCAGAATGGAAATATTTAACTAGACAAGCCCAGCCATGCCCCATACTAAAGAAGAAAGAATCTCTGAACAAAGAACAGATATTTAACCAAGCAGGTCTTGGGTTTATCAGTGATGGATCAGGGATAAAGGGTTTTGTTTTTGTTTTTTACATGCTTATGACTCTTTCTGAAAGCATTCACTCCAATTTCCTTAAGCATCTTCTGTGTGTCAGGCACTGTCCTAGGTGCTGGAGATATAAGTACAAGGAATCAAACAATCTCTACCTCCTGAGAAGCCCAGGAAAAATTAGAAGTGTGTGTATGTTGTATATACGTACATACAGAATAAATATAAAGAGAATGAGTATAAATAAATACAGAGTATTTTAATATGCTGTATTTTCAGAGGTACCAGCAGGTGGGAGATGAGGGAAGGCTAATAGTGCTTGCTTGAGTTACATCTTGAAGAAAGCAGTTACATCTCAGGTGAAGACATGGATCCTAAGAGAGGGAGGTGAAGGAGTACATTCCAGGCACAGGATCCACACGCTCTCCTTTCCATTACCCCTTCCACTACCCAAGGAGAAAATAAGAAAAACAAAAACTGTTATAGACATGTATAGTCAGGCAAAACAAATTCTCACATTGGCCATTCAACATACACCTATTAAGGACTTACTGTGTGCCAGGCTTTGTGTTAAGTACTGGGGGTACAAAAACCGAAATCAAATACTTCCTGATCTCAAGGAGCTTACATCTATGCAATGGAGGCGGGAGATAGATCACACAAATAAATGTATGACACATTCAAATAAACACAATGTAACCATGGTAGGGAAGGCACTTGTGGTTGGGGGACCATTAAAGGCATCAAGCAGAAGGAAATCTTAAGCTGGGTACCAAAGGAAATCAGAAACTCAGAGATCTGGAAATGAGGGAGTGCATTCCCGATGTAAGGGACAGCCAGTGCAAAGACATGGAGATGGGATGGATTGTCAGGAATCACCAGAAATCCAGTTTGATCAAACAGAAGAGCATAAGAAGGGGAGTGAATGTGAAATAAGACTGAAGAATTAGCTTGGAGTCAAATGAAGCACTTTAAATACCAAAACAAAGGATTCTGTGTTTGATGCTAGAAACAATAAGCCACTGGAATTCATTAAGTACTTAATTATTCCTCGTGTATCTTATTCTCTGACTAGCATATAAACTCCTTGAGATAGGGGTTGATTCTTATCTAAACACTTATCTAAACCTTGCGTTTACCTCAGTACTTAGTGTAGCGAGTAGGTGCATAATAACTCCCCGTTTGGCCAATGAAAGATGAATGAATGAGTCTAGATTCTAGAAAAACCCTGTACCTCTAAGGGAGGTGGGATGTTATTTGTGGTTCAGCTAACTTCTTATCCAGCAGATCTAAAGAGTATTCATTCACACACACAGTGGGGCTCTGACACCTCTATCCTCACTTTGCCAGGAGTTTTGGGGTCTATTTTCAGAAGCAATATGGTAGAGGAAGATGGAGACTGCTAATGGAGGAGCCTCAGAGACATGGCCATAGACACCAGTATCAGAACACCAGGACTCTTGACAAAGTCTGAAACCTGTGAGATGTATTTGGAGAGCACCCACAGGAAGGTAATCAAGTTGGGGAAGTGCTTTGAAATCAAGCCATATGAGAATTAGTTGAAGGAATTGGGAACATTTGGCCTGAAGAAGAGAAGACTTAGAAAGCATGTTTGGGAATGTGCAGTAGGATTGCTATGTTCAAGTATTTGAAGGCTGTCACAAAGAATAGGGATTGGAATTGTTCTGCTTGGTCTGAGACAGCAGAACAAGGAGCAACCAGTGCGAAGCTGCACAGAGAGAAATTTAGGCTTGATGGCAAGGTAGACTTCCTAACAATCAGAGGTGCCCACCAATGGCATGGGATGAACCCTTCCAGGAGCAGTGGGTTCCCTTTCCCTGGAATTCTTCAACCAAAGACTGGATGACCATTTGTTGGGAATGTTGCAAGTGGGGAATATTTTTTAGATATGGGCTGGACATGATGGCTTCCAACTCTATTCCCCTGAGAGTCCTCAAGAGCTGAAATTATTTGCCCAAGTTCACAATCTAGTAAGAAACTGAATTGGGAATAAAATTCAGATCATCTGCCTTCCAAATAGAACATTCTTTTCTCTACACTACAGGTTGGTTCTGTGTTAAAAGGGCGATTTGACTGACGGCTTGCCTATTTCATTCTTTGTCTGTCTCTAGCACTTAAGCACCTAGCTTGGCACATAGTAGGTGTTAAATAAATGCTTGTTAATTGATTGATTGATATGTCCTGTTGCTCTACTCATTCTCCACTTTGTCAGAGAAAGCTTTCTCCCATGCAATAATAATAGTGATGATAATAACACTAATGATGATAATAACTGACTTTTTTTAAAGTATGTTAAGGTCTGCAAAGTGCTTTACCTACAATTATCTCATTTGAGAGTATACTGCTGGTGCATAAAGTAGCATGCACTTCTGCTGCCTTCAAAGGATAATTTCAGCCCCAAGCAACCTTGAGAACCACTCCATAGAAGTGCCCTTTGGATGCCCCACTGTGATTTTTACGTCAAAAAAAGAAAGCAAGAAGAACATGGTAATCTTTCCCCCATTATCTGCCTCCCATCAAGCATGGAGTACTTCTTACTGGGGATTGCATTATTCATGAACACTTGCATTTATCAAAAGGATTCAAAATTTCATAAAGTTTCTATTTTGGAACACTTATTCTCTTTGGCAAGTGCCTGCCGTGGACAAGGAGACCTTACTATGGAGCATTTCCAATGTTCTTAGCTCACATAGGCTTTCACTAGTGCAGACATCTTCCTTCTCTCCTTCTGGTATCACATCTCATGCCATAGTTAGAGGGATCTGGGTGGCATAATAGATAGAACACTGGGCTGGAGTCTGGAAGATCTGAGTTCAAATTTGACCTCAGACATTTACTAGCTGTGGGACCCTGGGTAAGTTACTTAACCTCTGTCTGCCTTAGTTTCCTCAAATATAAAATGGGAATAATAATAACACCTATCTCCCAAGATGGTTGTGAGAATCAAATGAGAGAATAATTGTAAAGTGCTTAGCACAGGGCCCTGCACGTAGAAGGCACTTAAGATATGCTTATTTACTTACTGTATTCCTACTGTTTTCACTTCCAGGATATTCAACCACCAGGAAACATGCCTGACTTGACAGCTAAGCTGCAAAGGTAGAAATATCAAGTCCAGAAGAGGGAGGTGATAGTCCTTCTGACTTGTGCCCTAGTAAGGACATCTAGGATATCATGTACAATTCTGGCTACCACATTTTAGAAAGTATGTTAATTAGTTGGAGAGGCTACAGAGAAAGGTAACCAGGATGGCGAAAGGCCCCCAGTTCATAATATATGAGAATGAACTGAAGGAATTGAGGGTGTTTAATCTTGAGAAGAGAAAACTTGGGAAGGGACACAATTACGGATATTTGATGGATGGCTCAGGGGTTTGGAATCAGGAATACTTCTCTTTGTGAATTCAAATCTGGCCTCAGAGACTTACTAGCTATGTGACCCTGGCCAAGTGACTTGACCCTTTCTGCCTCAATTCCTTATCTGTAAAATGAGGTGAAGAAGGAAATGACAAATCACTCTAATACCCTTGCTAAGAAAACCCCAAATGGGAGCACTAACAGTTGGACATGACTGAAAATGATTCAACAAGAAGGGTTAGCACATGGATTGAGAGGCCCCCTAAGGGCAGAATCTCAGTGTGAATATTCCCTCCAGTAATGCAGATTGCAATTCATCCACACCTGCCCATTCTGTGTGCCCCTCATCCATTTCCTCCCATGACTTCCTTGGGTTCTCTTGACATTATGAGGTTACCAGTGGAGTATGTGGGGCTGCCCTTTGATTATCCCTTTTTTTCAAGGTGATCAGCCCATCTTCTTCATTGATCCTACATCTCTCTGATGACATCCTTTGTGCCTTTTCTTTGTAATTCCTCATTTGTAATGCTCACCGCCATATATGTGACCATGGTCTTTTGAATAATTTTGAACTCCAAAGCTCTGGAGGTTATAATATCCCACGGTTTGCAGACATACATCACTAAGAGAATATCGTTATTTTTAAATGAATGTTTATTTCAGGAATATGATTAGGTCACTAAAAGAATTTCAAAATTTCCCCAAAACAATCTAGCCCACTTTCCTTCTCCTGTTCAATTCTGAGCTCAATTCATTATTATATATTTCCACCATCTGTCCATACTTTCTATATAGGGTATCATACAACTATATATGTAGTCTGGACAGCAGGCATTCTTCATCTTCATGGTTTCTCCAATGTGGATGGTAAGGCCAAACTCTTTAGGGATTATAAATCTCACTGAGGAGATTCTGCATTGTGTGGGGAATTGAGGCACTTATTACAATACCCTCCAAAAACATGAGCATTCAAAGGACCTCACCACCCAGAAGGAATCCCTCTTCAACTTGGACTCCGTGCTGGATCTCCTCCATGACAGTTAAGAAGCAGCAAAGGGCCAAACCCCTTTAGAGAGCAGTCAAGTTTCTGTTTTCTGTTTTACTTGATATTAATGATCAGAGGATTGTTGAACAAAGGTTTTCTCTGGTGCTATTATTTTCCAAGGACTCTTGAACATGCAGATGAAAAGTGAAAAGTTTAGGCCATGGTGCCTAGACTATACAATGCAACATGACATCTGGGCAATTGATAAAACCTTTCAATTTCCATCTAGATGTTTGGCATCATGTTGACATAATGTTGGCACTTAACATTACCATAAAGCCACAATACAAACTTGCTTCTTAAGAGTGAAGAAAAACATCTCCAGGATCCATGAAGGATTTCCTATACCATATCAAACAACCTGTACTAGTAACTTAAATGCCTATGCCACACTTGCATACACTAAATTATTGGAATCTCAATACAAATATGTGAAGTGGGTAGTACAAATATTGTCTCCATTTTATGGGTAAGAAACATGCTCACACAGGGGTACTGTGAGAGCTAAAATAACAGAGCCAATGTCCCTTGACATGATATCCTGTGATTTGGCCACTACATCATATTATCATAGTCTATGTTTTAAGATATTTTGACAATATTGGCCACAATTCTTTTTGCATTTCATTGGATGTATCATTCAATGCCTTTTTCTCATTGGGTACTTCCCATATCAGGCCCTTAGAAGAATAACCCATTCTTCTAACCTATGTGAAACAATAAAGGGATTCTAGTAACAGCTGTTCTAAAAATTTTCTAGGTTTTTGTATTCACACCCCAACTGCTAACAATTCGATTCAACAAACATTTATTATGTGCCTACAATGTGTCAGTTACTGTCCTAGGTGTTAGAGATACAAAGACAAAAATGGAACACCCCTGCCCTTAAGAAGTTTAAGTTCTAATGGTCCCAGAGGAAGATGGGATCTACCATATGGTGAGGGTGGTCAGACTCTCAGAAAGAGTTCAAAACTCCAGTCAGGAGAATTTTTTTTTGTTTTCCTCTTGTAGGACCTGAGTTGGTAACTTACTCAAATGGGGCTGAGTAGTTGTTTTAAATTATCACCTCATGAAGCTGACTGATAAAATAGCACCCACTTACTTACCTCTCTGAATAATCTTGGTGCTTGGAAAAAATCAATATTCCTTAATTTCCCAACAATTTGGGTATAATGAGAATTGTCAGAAATTTTAATTTTCACACAGTTTAGCTCACTCACAATGGCTGTCAAGTAGCTAAGTGATATGACGGAAAGTAACGCTAATCGTCAAGAGAAGACAGTCCTTCAAAGGTAAGGGAGAGGATGTGCAGACACTAATGAAATTTTATTATCAGAACATAGAATTAGGATTGTGACAAGAGACAATGGTGCCAGTGACATGCACTTAGAATGTTAAAGCTTGTGAAGTCTCTGAGCTGAAGCTCAGACAAAAATAGCTGGAGCTGGAGACTGGTGAACAATCTGAAGTCTAAATAGATTTGATCATAGTTTATCAGTTGAGGGAAAAAAGGAAAACAAAACCTGTAACCATGAGGTATAAGAGAAAAAAGACCTTTATTTCTGGTTCATTTTAACATCCACCATGTCATAGAATCATCATAGGATCTCAGAGATGGAGAAAGCTGGGTGTCGTAGATTTAGAGTTGGAAGAGATGTCAGAGCCCATGTAATCCAATCACTTTACTTGATAAATAAGGAAATTGAGGTCCAAAGTGATTGAATGACTTGCCCAAAGTCACCCAAGAAGTAAATGGCAGAGCTAGGGTTGAACTCAGGTCTTCCAGCCCCCAAGTCAGAATTCCTTCCACTAATTTGGGGGCATCTAGCCCAACACATACCTGACCAAGAATTCCCTCTGTAATATCTCCAGTAAGTGGTAATTCACTCTGTAATTGTAGACTTCCAGTGACGGGGAGCTCACTGCTCCCCAAGGCATTCCAAGTCATATTTTTGTTTGAAAGCTTTACCTTACTTTGAGCCAAAACCTGCCTCTTTGTGACTTACCTGCCCAAATGTATCAAATCTCAATTCTCTTTTTTGAGGCAGCCTTTCAGATGAAGACACTTGTCATGTCCCTTGCCCCAGTATTTTCCAGGCTAAACATTCCTATTTTCTGTGGCCAGTCCTAAAGTGGTATAAATTCCAATTTCCTCACCAACCTGGCTACATTCCTCAGGACTCCATTTGCCTTGTTATTATCCTATCTAAAAAATGTGGCAGGGGGTAAGTAGGTGGCTCAGTGGACAGAGTACTGGGCCTCGAGTCCGGAAGACCTGAGTTCAAATCCAGCCTCAGACACTCAGTAGCTGTGTGACCCTGGGCAAGTCACTTACCCTCTGTTTGCCTTAATCCACTGGAGAAAGAAATGGCAAACCACTCCAGTATCTCTGCCAAGAAAACCCCACGGACAGCATGGTAGCTGGGTCACAAAGAGTTGGACGTGACTAAATGACTGAACAATAATAATAAAAATATGTCGCTCCAGACTAAATGCAGTATTCCAGGGATGCATTAGAAAAATTATAATCAATTGATGCTGGTGATCCAAGTATCAAAAGATCACTTAGGCAGCTAGGTGTTAAATGAATAGAATATCCAACTTGTGGTCAAGAGGACTTGAATTTGAATCCTATCTCAGACACTTATTGTCTGTGTGGCCCTGGGCAAGTCATTTAACCTGTGTTTGCTTCAGTTACCTCATCTGCAAAATAGGAGATAATGATAGCACCTAGCTCCAGGGGTTGTTGTGAGGATCAGATGGCATAATAATTTTAAGTGTGCTTAGCACAGTGCCTGGCATATAGTAAATCCTATATAAATATTGGTGATGATGAGGATGATAATGATGAGAAAGATGATGATGATGATGATGATGTCACTTATCCTATGGGCAGCTAAGTGATGCAGCGGATAGATTTCTGGGCCTGGAGTCAGGAAGACTCCTCTTTGTGAGTTCAAATCTGGCCTCAGATACTGCGTGACTCTAGGCAAGTCCCTTAATTTATTTGCCTCTGTTTCTTCATCTGTAAAATGAGCTGGAGAGGAAATGGCAAACCACTCCAGGATCTTTGCCAAGAAAACCCTAAAAGGGGTCACAAAGAATTGAATGCAACAGAAGAAGGAGGAGGAAGAGAAGGAAGAGAAGAAGGAGAAGAACTATTACTACTGCAACTACTACTACTACTACTATTAGTACTATTACCACTACTACTACTACTACTACTACTACTACTACTACTACTACTACTTGGTCTTCAGTTTCTTCATCTGTAAAATAAGAGGACTAGACCCAATGGCCTCTACAATCCCTTGCATCTCTACATCTGTGATGCAATGATTACTTCCAGCTGAGGAATATCAGGGAAGAATTATCCCAAAGATCATCTTGGAGTTGGGCTTTGAAGGACAGGTAGCTTTCCACATGTGGGGATGAGGGCAGGCAGGAGTATGTCAAAGAGTAGATGTCTAGAGATCCTTAAACACTTATCCCTGAGCACTCTTATCAAGTTTAGTATATTACAACATGTTGGTGCAGTAGCTGAGCAATAGCATCTCTGGAAGCACTTCTGCAAGGAGGATATGCACATTTCTTTGAAATTTTAAATTACCTGGGCTTTGCAAGCCATAAATAATCATTTTACAGTCTCTGCCTTCATTTAGCCAGTAGTCTATTTTGTGAGTTTGTGCATCATTTAGGAAATATAAATATTTAGCAATATCAGGCAATAAAGCAAGGCACATTTGGCATTTTAAATACCTCAGATGCCTGAATTGGTTTAGTTCCCATTGTAAATATTACTCAGTTTGTAGGGGAAGGTCTTTCAGTTTCATCTTGGCTTAGGGAAAAAAAACAATCACATCTGTTGACCTTTCTAGGAGTGAGGATGAAAGTACTGTGTCGGGTGGATTTTCTGAACAGTACATTCATGGAAAGAGATTTGGATTTGGAATTGGGTGACCCAAGTTTGAATTCCAGCTGTCCTAATCATTATCTGTGTGACCTTTGGCACATTGCAACCTTTCTGAACCTCTATTTCTTCATCTGTTAAGATGAAGGGATTGAATTAGAACTTCCAGCTCCAAATCTATGATTTATAATCCCATTTTAGGATGAAAAGATGGAGCCAGTCTTATGCATGGGCAGGTAAGCTAATGTGGTGGAATATGTGTGTAGGAGTGCTGGGAAGATGATGTGCCTCCAAGTGTTTACCCTATTTGTCTATTTGAAATTTCAATGTTTGAAGATTAATTCACTGAGTCAGAGATGGAAGGGAATTTGGAAGTCCACCCCCAACCTATTTTGCCGATGAAGAAAATTAAAGCCACCCACCCCCACACACACACACACACACACACACACACACACACACACACACACATAGGTGAGATGATTCTCCAGGGTTCACTTAATTAAGCTGGTGCAATTAGGACTCAAACCCAGGTCTGAAGACTTTTAGTTTTCTGGTGAATTCTGACTTCTAGTCCAGTGGTTTCCAGGTAGCATTAAAAGATAAAAAATATCACTCAATTTGTGTGCTTTGAAAATAGTTATAAATGAAATCTTAATGTTGCTATCTAAAGATGTACAGATGCTCATGGTAGGAAGGGACATCAGAAGCCCTCTAACCTAGCTACACCTAAATTAGATACTGGATGAGGGTCATCCAGTGGGGAGCCCACTACTTCCCAGGGTAATCCAGTTCCACTTGGGGACAGCTCTAATTGTTATGAAGTTTTCCTTACATTGAGCCCAAACTTGTTTTTCTACAGCTTCCATCCATTTTTCCTAGTTCTGCTTTTTGAGACGAGGCAGAACAAATTACATCCCTCTTCCATATGGCAAATACTTAAAGGATGCTCTCCCATCCAACTTAATGTATGTTTTTTTCCAGGCACAACATCCCCCAGTTCCATCAACAGATCCTCACTGGGCATGATCTTGAGGTTCTTCACCATCCTTATCATCTTCCTCTAGGCTCCCTACTTTATTGATGGATGTCTGTCCTAAAATATTATGCCCAGTACTAAGTACAGTACTCCACATGTGATCAGACTATAGCAGAGCCTAGCAGGATCCTGACCTCCCTAGTCTTGGATACTGTATTTCTCTTAATTAACCCAACATCTCATTAACTATTTTGATGTCATTTTACACTGTCAATTCATTGAATTTATAATTCACTTAAATCCTCAAATCTTTTTTAGACAAATTACAATCTAGGCACATCTTCTAAATGTTGTCAATTTTAAAAAAATCTTCACTTAAGACTTTATAGTTATCTCTATTACATTTTTCTTCTTAGGTACCACACATTAGAGTCTGCTGAGATGTTTTTGTATTCTTAATGGGAGGTAGCTTGGTACAGAGGAAAGACCGCTGGTCCTAGAATCAGAGGATTTGGCTTCAAATCCATCTTGGTTTTTTACTATTTGTGTAATGTTGGGCACTCTCCTAAGTCTGTTTCCTGATCTGTAAAATGAGCAGATTGGACTACCTGGCCCTGCTAGCTCTAAATACTATGATCCTATCAAACATTTTAGCTGTACCTCCTAGACCTAAGCCTCTATAAATTTGATAAATTTGCCATCTGTGACTTCATCTAAATCACTGACAAAAATGTGAAAAAAAAAAGCCCAGAGCCAAAGACAAATCCCTAGGGTGCTCTCTAGAGACCATCTTCTGAGCTGAAATTAAATAACTATTGGCTCTTCTTTGGCCCTGACCATTCAACCAGCTTGGGAACATAATCATACCATCACCTAACCCACACCTATAAGTTCCAACAGTTCCAACAGAGACTTTGTCAAATGCTTTGCTAAGGTCTAGGCAAGCTATAGCTAAATCATGTATTCCCCCTAAACTAGGAGCCCAGTAACCCTGTCAGAAAAGGGAATAAGGTTGGTGTGGTTCTGAGAAACAGAGATAAGGAAAGAGTGCTTTTCAAGATGAGGGATGGCAGAAAGGAAGGAGGAGAAGAAGGAAGGAAGGAAGGAAGGAAGGAAGGAAGGAAGGAAGGAAGGAAGGAAGGAACAAAGGAAGGAACAAAGGAAAG
Source organism: Phascolarctos cinereus (assembly GCF_003287225.1). Lineage (NCBI taxonomy): Eukaryota > Metazoa > Chordata > Mammalia > Diprotodontia > Phascolarctidae > Phascolarctos > Phascolarctos cinereus. The sequence continues at coordinate 229,618,535 of NW_027556402.1, read as the reverse complement.
AAAAGGAAGGGAGGGAAGGAGAGGGAGAGAGGAAAGAAGGAAAGAAAGAAGAAATGAAGAAAAAAAAAGGAAAGAACAAATGAAGGAAAGAAGGAAAAAGAGAGAAGGGGAGAGAGGGAAGAAGGAAAGAAGGAAAGAAGGAAGGAAGGAGGGAAGGAAAAAAGGAAGGGAGAGAGAGAGGAAAGAAAGAAAGAAGGAAAGAAGATAACGGAACTTGGGGGAGGTTGGAAGGGATCACAGAACAAAAGCTTTTCTTTGTTAAATCACCCTACCTGTTTACTGACAGAGGTTTCATGTAAGATTTTTTTCCCCTTCTTTTGACTATGTACTGTATCTGTTTTTATGGATAATTATTAAGGAATCTTTAAAACTAGAATGAACAAGAATGGTATGCACTCAGCTCCAAATATCTTCACAATCAACCTATTCTCTGGACTTAGTTCTCCTCCCACTTCCACCCTCCCAGCAATGCTATACATTTCTGATACATTAATTTCATAGAAGTTTTCAAGTCCAAAAGGATCTTTGAGATTATTTCATTCCTTGCTCCTTTTTTTTTTTACAGATGAAGAAAATGAAGCCCAGAGGAAGAAAGGGATGTAGCCAAGGTAATACAACTGGCAGAATTCAGCCTAGAACCCAGGCTCCCAGGGCACACAGTGCAAGGTTCCTTGTCTTGAACTGTACTTTCTAAAGTGACTTCCTCAATTTGATAATTACCTAGGAAGCTGGAATCAGAGACCCAGAAACTTCACTAACAGGAGTGAGGAAATCAGTTACCCTGTAGCTAGATTTGATGTCCATCCTCTATCAGGCTTCCGCCTTACTTTCTCCATGCACCTTCAAATGAGTGATTTTTCTCTGATTTAAAAAAACTCAACGTTCATCTCGTAGCCTTTGGAACCATTTAGAAGATATTGCTAATATGATCAAATGGACTGTGGTTTAGACTCTAGTTTTTCCTTTTCCCCCTCTTCCTTCTCCTCCTCCTCTTTTTTTAAAGACCCTTCTAATGTGATTAAACAGGGAGAAGTAAAATTCTTGCTGACACCAAGCCTCTATCATGAAAACTCCATCATTTATTTACTGGTCATTACATTCAAATCCAACTCTGCTCTGCTGCCTGGCTTTTTCTCATCAAAGAGGGGACTCTGGGATCACAACAAAGTTTTTCTCTATTAGAAAATGGCTCTGAAAGACCAAGGAACTACATAGCTATTGGAAAGATTTTTGTTTTAAAGAAGTTTTTGAACCTGATGCTTTCCTAATTAGAATCTAACACATGGAAAACCTATAGTTGCATTAAAGGATGTTTCCTGCCTTCATTCTCTCTAGTCTAACTCCAGTGGTAAGCTAGTAAATGTTTAACGAGTTCTCAAAAAATGTACCTCTGACACACTTTTGACTGCATTAATATTCTCTCCATCACTTTCTTAAACTAATGAAACAGTGAATCAAACTGGATTTGTATCATTGCTGATTTCTAAAGTATAAATGCTCAAGTGATATTTAACAATTGACTTTAGCTAGTGGGAGCTGGCTCCAGTACATCCTTACCTAACTCCCACAAATTGGGAAAGGGGAAAAGAGAAGAGAGAAAGAGGAAGAGAACAGGCAATTAGTAAGTTCCTAAAATAATTCCTCTGAATCTTTTCTTTGCCTCCATGGTACCCAAATAAAGAGAGGAAGTTGGAACCAGGAAGACCTGAGTTCAGATCTAGCCTCAGATACTTACTAGCTGTGTGACTTTGGGCAAGTCACTAACCCTGACTGGCTCTATTTCCTCAGCTATCACATGGAAATAATACTAACACCTACCTCATAGGATTGTTGTGAGATCAAATGAGTTAACATATATAAAACACTTTGTAAACCTTAAAATATTATGTAAATGTGCGGTATTATTATTATGACCAATAGTAATGATGATGATAACCTTACCTAACCATTACATTAAAATCTCCCTCTGATGCCTCATTGTATTTTGGAGGTGACCTTGAGTCCTTGAAGGTCATGCTAATGGAGCCCAACCTTTGTCAGCTTCTACTAAGATCAACTTCTACAAAGATTAAATGAGATAATCATTATAAAGTGCATAGCACAATGTCTGGGACATAATAAGAGCTATATAAATGTTAGCTGTTATTATTACTAAGCTATAAAGGTTTTGAGTGAAGACTCAGAGTTAGATTGTGTGTATACCTGTCATGTGAGAACCAGCCTCACTAAGTTCAGAGGGCTTGTTCCTTGTCATATTGGTCAAAGGCCATAAACCATTGAGGACCTTCTATTCAAGACAGAGTTGCTGCCTGCACCAATGGATGAAGGCACAACCAAATCCAGTTTGGTCAAGTTGGAGAAATGTATGTGCTGTGTATAATGGGTATCATTGTTGTTTACCTTCTCAATGGGTGGGGGAGAGACAGGAGGAAGGGAGAGAATTTAGAACTCAAATTTAAAAAAAAAATTCATGTTACGAATAAGTGAATACAAATAAATAAATGGATAAAGGAATAAAGAACTGTATATGCTGCATCTCCCACCTCCACTCAGTGTAAGCAGTGGCAGAAACTGCCATTTTTAAGTTTGAATTCATACTTCCTTGAGTAAGGTAGGTATTTAATCATTGTTTCTTGAAATTTCATGTGAACCAAGATTCACTTCAACTGGGTGGCATACTGTGGCCAAAAAATGCATCACTTGGTGGTCAATCTCTTTGTAATGGATGCCTCCAAATTGAGACCATATTGGTCTTTGAAGAGCAGATGATCTAGGGATCTGGGCACATATATAAAGCCTTTCTACTTCACAGGATAACTAGATCTTAGAGTTAGATAATCAACAGTTAAATGATCACTCTCTCATTTTATAGAGGAAGCGATGGAGGACCAGAGAAAAGTGATTTATTCCAGGTCACATAGGTAGGAAGCAACAGAGCTGGGATTTTAATTTGGGTCTTTGGGCTCCAAATCCAGGGTACTTTCTACAGGGCTCTTGTGAACATTTTTTAATACTTTGATGACTGTATTTCAATATAATCCTATGCATCTTATTTTCTGTCTTTAAAAATATTCTTCTAAGAAGGAGTCCAAAGGCTTCACCAGATTGCCAAAGGGGGGCCTTAAAAACAAAGAGGTTAAGGATCCAGAGAATACCTATACTAGCCTGGCCTTTGAGAATCTCAGATCATCGCCAGGGTATGGTGAGTCACTGGATGGTGAATTTTGAAAATATTTCAACTGAAAGGAAATAGCAATATATCAGCTGAAAGGTGTATTCAAAAGCATAAACCTGAACTAGTAACAAAGGCACCTCTTGTCTGAGATCTGCATTCGGACTGTTGTCATTGCAAGAAACATATCTTTTCCCTCCTGTAAACTTGTAGTATAGGAGAAAGGTCTGGCTGCTGCATTTCCAAAGCCTGGATCCTCCAATCAATCTTGGAACTATAAAGACAAAGAGAATGGAAGAGACTCAGGGGGACTATTTTAGCCAATCTCCAGACCAGCTTATCATGGTATGCCAAAGAAGTCATGTCATACAAGAATTACTTAAAGGGACCAGGCAGAAGAGAAGACTGAAGGGAGACATAGTAGCTGTCTTCAAGAATAAGAAGGGACATCTTGTGGAAGAGGAATGAGATTTGTTCTGCTTGTCCCCAGAATACAGAAATGGGAGTAATTGGGTAGTAGCAATAGGAGTCATTGGAAGTATCAAAAAGGCAGGCAAAGTAAAAGTAAAAGTAAAAAACTTCCGAATAATGAGAGTCCTCCAAACATAGAACATGTATCTTGAAAGGTATTGCAGTCCCTGTTACTGGAGATATTCAATTCAATTCAACAAATATTTACGAAGCTCAAAACAGTGCCTGCCCTCAATGGGCTTATTTTCAGTCATTTGGAGGAGGAGGCGGCAATGGTGAGCAAGTATGTATTGTATGCCTACTTGTCAGTAGGTCCTAATGTCCAATCTCTACGTTTGTATTCTGGAGAACTTTTCTAGCTCCACCTGTATAATAAAGCACACATTTGAATATGATCATATCAAAATGTCTAGTGCTCTATTGATCCATCAATATACATCATTCCTTCATAGGGTAGAAACTAGAGCTGTGATTTTATTGGTATATGGAGCTCCCAAGTGAGAAAAGTCTCTCCATAAATACAGGTCAGCATCTTCTTAGAAACTCATAGTCTTAGAAGGTTGCACTGGAAACTGAGGTTAAGTGACTTGCTGAGGGCCACAGACAGAAGATATCAAAGGCAGGATTTGAACCCAGGTCTCTTTTTGGCTTCATGGCTGGCTCTTTATCCATTACACTACATTAGTTCTCATTCATTTACACATTTACCAAACATTGATGAAGAATATACCATATGTGGGGCACTGTGCGTATTGCTGAGATGAATATAAAACTTGAGACAAGTTACCTTCACCCATGGAGCATACAATCTAATGGAAGATGAAACAAAACAAAACACCAGAACAGAATACCATAATACAAAATATTAAGTTATAAACTCTTTCTGATTAGAGATTATTTCATTCTTTTTCTTTGTATCCTTAGTATCTAGTACAGTGCCCAGCACATAGTAGGCTCTTAAAAATGCTTGTGGGTTGGCAGTTTTCAATGAAGAAATCAAAGTTATCTCTAGTCATATGAAGAAGTGCTCTCAATCAGTATTCACTAGAAAAATGCAAATTAAAACAACTTTGAGGTACCACCTTACACCTATCAGATTGGTTAATATGGCAAAAAAGGAAAATGATAAATGTTAGAGAGGATGAGAGGAAAATTGGGACACTAATGCACTGTAGGTGGAGTTGTGAACTGATCCAACCATTCTGGAGAGAAATTTGGAACAATGGCCAAAGGGCTATCAAACTGGGCATAACCTTTGATCTAACAATACCACTACTATGTCTGTCTCCCAAAGAGATCATGAAAAAAGGGAGAAGGACCCACATGTACAAAAATATGTATAGCAGCTCTCTTTTGGCAAAGTATTGGAAGTTGAGGGCAAGCCCATCAATTGGGGAATGGCTGAACAAGCTATGGCATATGAATGTAATAGAATACTAGTATTCCATAAGAAATGATGAGCAGGCAGATTTCAGAAAAACCTGGAAAGTCTCATATGAACTGATGCAAAGTGAAATGAAAGGAAACCATTGTACACAGTAACAGCAACATTGTGTGATGATCAGCTATGAATGACTTAGCTCTTCTTAGCATGCGATCCAAGACAATTACAAAGGACTCACGATGGAAAATGCTATCCACATCCAGAGAAAGAATTGATGGAGTCCAAATGCAGATCAAAGCATATTATTTTCACTTTATTTTTTCATCTTTTTTTTTCCTTTTTGGTCTGTTTCTTTTACAACTGTAACTAATAGGGAAATGTGCTTTACATGATTGAACATATGTAGCCTATATCAAATTGCTTACTATTTTAGGAAGAGGGGAGGGAAGAGAGAAAAGTTTAGAACTCAAAATTTTATAAAAATGAATACTAAAAATTGTCTTTCCATATAATTGGAAAAAATAAAATGCTATTAAAAAACAAAAATCTTCCAAGTCCTCCCTTCTGTCTTAAGGAAAAAAAATATGCTTGCGGTCTGATTAGTGTTAAGTACGCTAGTGTTAAGAGGCATGGAACGAAATATTATGTGAGATATGAAGAGAAAGTTTTCTGGGTAGTTGGCACAGTGGACAGAGCCTTGGCTCTGACTTCAAACCTGACCTCAGATATTTACTAGCTGTGTGACCCTGGACAAGTCACTGAACCTCAGTTTCCTACAAAAAATGAGGGGGGTGATAATAATAGTACTTATTTCCCATCATAGTTATGAGGATCAAATGAGATCCTGTTTGTAAAGTGCTTCTACAAAAACTAGCTTTTTTAATACTGACATTTTTCTGCTGATATTATATGGCTGTGTATGATGGAGCACAATGATCTCGAAATGGAAATGGAAAGGGATTTCCCAACAACACATGTGAAAACGAACTATTCCAGGCAAATGAAAATCTTTTGATGCTACATTGTCCAGACTGTGCCACACTTTTGTATATCTGCAATCTCACCCATGGGGGTATTCCTTCCAATGAAGAAGATTGAAGCCCATCCATATATCTTATCAAGCACACTGAACTGAGAGTCAGAAAGACCTGAGTTCAAACCCCACCTCAGACTCTAGCTATGTCACCCTGAGCAAATGAGCAAATTACTTAAGCCCATGCAGCCTCCATTTGTAGAATGAAGATAATAATAGCAGGGTTGTTGTGAGAATTAAATGAGGAAAATAGGTGACACAGGGCGTAGACCACTGGGCCTGGAACCAGGAAGACCTAAGTCCATTTCAGACACTTACTAGCTGTGTCCTAGGTAAGTCACTTGACCTTTGCCTGCCTCAGTTTCCTCAACTGTAAAATCACAATAGCACCTACCTCCCAGAGTTGTTGTGAGGATCCAATGGGATAATATATGTAAAGGACTTAGCCTAGCGCATAGTAAGCATTTAATAAATTCTTGTATCCTTCCTACTCCCAATACATGTAAAGCACTTTGCCAACCTTAAAGCACTATATAAAGTCACTCATTGTTGTTATGTTATTATTATTACCACCACCATCATTATTGGCCTGTAAATCCTCCAAAAAGGCCTATCCCATGGTCTGGAATTCCTCTACTACTCTTAACATTGTATGGTCAGCTAAAACTACAGTGCATTGGACCTATAGTCAGGAACAGCTGGGTTAGAATCTGGTTCAAATCAGACACTTACTAGCTGTGTGACTAAGTCACTTAGGTTCTGTCTGCTTCAGTTTCCACATCTATGAAATAGAGATGATAGCACCAACCTTCCAGGGTTATTAAGAGGATCAAATAAGAAAATATTTGTAAAGTGCTTTGCAAACTTTAAAATGCTAAATGAGTGCTAGCTATTATTATACAAATTTTTGGGCATGCTCAACAAGGGTAATGTTTTGCTGGACTATGCATATTTGTAACAAATGATTTTGTTTTTTATTTTGTTTTCAACAGGGTTGAGGAGAGCAAATAAAGGTTTGTTAATTGAAAATAAATTAATTTTTTTAAAGAAGAATGAAAGATGCTTAAATATCAATGGAGCAAATAGACTGTCTGTCCAATGGAGATTTCTTGCTCTTGTGTGGCTAGCTGCTTTTTCCAGATGTGTATTTCTTTTTGTTGTCATTGTTGTTGTTATGCAGTCATTTTCAGTCATGTCTGACCATTTGTGACCCCATTTGGGTTTTCTTGGCAAAGATACTGTTCTGGTTTGTCATTTCCTTCTCCAGCTCATTTTACAGATGAGAAAACTGAGGCAAACAAGGTGAAGTGACTTGCCCAAGATCACACAACTAGTAAGTGTCTGAGGCCAGATTTGAACTCAGGAAGATGAGTCTTCCTGACTCTAGGCCTTGCACTCATTGTACCATTGTGCCACCTAGCTGCCTTTCTTTCTATAGTTTTGTTTAATCAATCTGAACTTGACAAAACAAACATGAGCATTTCCTTGTACAAAGATACACAGAAATAGTGAATTACATATGCAGCCATGACTGTCAACTTCATCTGGTTCTACATTTCTCTGATGACATCCTCTCTTCCCCTTTTTTGCCAGATTCTTGGTTGATAATGCACTATACGCTCCTCATGTCCACCATGTATCTCTCTATTGTCCTTTGGGACAGCTCAAGCCTGGATTCTGGGGTATTCAGTATTGCTGCCATACAGCACCATAGTCATGGGATAATGGCTCTTCTCTTTCCTTGACCTATTTGGACAGAGGCTGAAGGCAAGAAAAGGAGTAGCAACTCACCTTCAAAATCTGTTATGTGGTACCAGTAGAAATGTCATAGATGTCAATCAATGGTTACTCCCTCTCAGGGGACTGTTATCTATTCTACCCAGATTCTTTGGGGGTTGGATAACCCATAGAAGAAGGCATTCCAGAGCTAGAGAAATCAGTCTAAAAGGTGCTTATATATTTCGCAGCTGCATAATTGAAAAACTAGTCATGGTAAAGGTCTACAGATACTAATGATGACTCACACGCTTGTAGCATTTTAGGTTGCAAAGTTCTATCCATACAACAGCTCTATGAAATAGCCAGTACAAATGCTGTTATCTTCTCTTCTCTCTCTCTCTCTCTCTCTCTCTCTCTCTCTCTCTCTCTCTCTCTCTCTCTCTCTCCACCTTCCACCTTTTCTCTATTTCTCTCTCTTCCCTCTCTGTGACTGTCTCTATTTCTGTCTTTCTGCATCTCTTTCTTTCTGTCTGTCTGTCTTTCGTCTATTTGTCTCTCTTGTCTCTCTCTCTCTCTCTCTCTCTCTCTCTCTCTCTCCTCTCTCTCCCCCTCTTTCTCCATTTCTTCCTTTCTCTCTCTTCTCTGTGTCTCTCTGTCTCTATCTCTCTCCTCCTTTTTCTCTTTCCTCTTTCTCCCTCTTCTCTTTATCTCTCCTTACTCTCTCCTTCTCTCTCTGTGTCTCTCTCTTTCTCTCTGTCTCACTCTATCTGTATGTCTCTCTCTGATGGGCCTGTCTGTGTCTGTCCCTTTGTCTCTCTGTCTGGGATCTGAGGTACAGAGAAGTTAATGACTTACCCCCAAATACAAAGTGACAGAGTCAGGAAAAAAGAAAGAACACCAAGTCAGAGCCATAACCAGGGCACAGCCAGTAGAGCTTTGCCCCCATACAGAAAATTTAGTTTCAAGGTACACTAGCCTCCCCTAGCTGATTTTCTCCTCTGTTAATGGCAGAAGCCTTGTCCCAGGAGATTTTTTTTTGCCTTTGAGCAGCCTGGAAACCTTCTGGTGTCCTGAAGCATACTCTCCCTCCCCAGCCCCAACCTGCATTGCTTTCTTATGGCTGTCTTCTCCAGCTCCCAGCCTTCCCTTCCTTTGAGCAGAAGTGGCCAGGCCTTTAGCAGCAAAGAAGCCTTGTGGATACCCTAGAATGGGCTTCCTCCCCTCCAGGCCACACCCTAGTAGAAGCACAACCTTTCTACTCAGTTCTCCCCAAAGTCCAATGTAGCCCCCCACTTTATCATACTGTGGAATGACATGCATTTTTGAAAGAAATGTATAATTTATACATTAATATGTAATAAAGTTGATTCTTCCTACTTAACATTTTTTCCGCCAATTAATTTCACATCTGCCAGCTGAGTGCCCACAGATACAGTTCTGAGCTCTGGCCTAAGATGGCATAGTAATGATCAACCTGTCTTCCTGCTGCCTAGAGTTGGTAATCCCGCTCTAAGGTCCTCCTTCAATGCTTCATCCTCGTTTGGAGGTGAGCCCTGGGCTTTTGAAGGTCTGTCAGGCCCCACCCATTCACTTTGATTCAAGAACCCTTATTAAGTGCCTATTGTGTGCCAGGTGCATAGAAGCCGAAGAGATAGAGGGCCAGTCATGGAATCCAGAAGACCTGTTCAAGTCTGTCCTCAGACACATACTGGCTATTATGGCCCAGGACTAGTCATTAGCTTCTCAGTGCTCTAGACAAGTCTTTGAGATTCTAAGTTACAGAACAGTGACTGACAACATTGGGAAAGGGAGTTTTCATAGTAAAAATTTCACCAATGAAATCACAGATCCAGTAAAACAAAAACCAAAACCAAAGCAACAGTGACATGTACCAAGTGTTGTGCTAGGTTGGGATCCTTAACCTGAGATCCACAGATGGGAGGAATGGGAGTGGAGGTGTGGGGGGGGAGGGTCATGGATTAATTTCAGGGCCTCTGTGAGTTAGGTTGGGGAAAAACACATTTTTTATTTTCACTGACCACCCCCTGAAATTTTATAATTATAATAATTATGATTGTAGGCAACAAACCACCACAGCAGCAGTGATTTTGTCACCAACAGAAATTGCAAATGTCTCCATTTCACATTTCAGTTGTTGCAGACATCTCTAAATGTCATTTACGTTCATCACCATTTTGAAATTGATAAGGTTCTCTTCCTAGATCTCATGAGACTGTGGTTCTCTCATCTACAGACTCTATTTCAATATCCATTGCTTTTCTTTGTAATCCTGTGTATTTTAATTTATGCATTTAAAAATGTTATTCTGAGAAGGAATTCATAGACTTCACCACACTACTGTAAGGGTCCAAGACACAGAAAAGATTGAGAGCCTTTGTGCTAACTGTTCAAGATACAAAGACAAAAAAAAATGAAGCTTATGTTTTATTGGGGTGGGATGGGGGAAGAAGCACCAACTTAGACACAGATATTGGAAAGTGGAGTGGTGGACAGAGTTTCAGGCCTGGAGTCAGGAAGACTCATCTTTCTGAGTTCAAATCTGGCCTCAGACACTTACTAGCTGTGTGACCCTGGGCAAGTCACTTAACCCTGTTTACTTTAGTTTCTCCATCTGTAAAATGAGCTGAAGAAGAAAATGGCAAACCACCCCAGTATTTTTGCCAAGAAAACTCCAAATGGGGTCATGAAGAGTCAGACATGACTGAAAACAACTGAATAATAACAACAAGAAAATACAGAAAATGCACAAAATTAATACAAAGTAGTGTCTCTCCTTGGTGGGGTGACACTAACAAAGTGGGTGGGTGAAACAGGAAAGGCCCTTGTTGGGGTCTGTTACTGAAGTGAAAGAATTTGAAATATAGATCCGACAGTGGTCAGTGTGTCTGTCACACACTTGCTGAGTTCATCACCAAAAGGTTAACTATGAGGATTTTTTGTTTGCTTTTTTCCAACTCAATATCTCATGAAGATGGTCTACTAAGGTCTGGAAGGGTCAAGATCTGCCTCAGAGGAAGGAATACCCATCTGGAGGATGCCATAGTGCTTTCCTCAAAGTATTCAGGTCATAAAAGGGCTTTTTGTGTAGGCCCAATATGTCGGCAAGGGAGGGATGGGGGAGGACCCCTTGAAATGGTCATAAACCCCATCTCGTCACCTTTCATCCAACCTCGTCATTTTTAATTACTCCTCTGAAGTGAGAGCAATTGCAGGATCCTTCCGTGACATTTTCAAGTTTCCTGTCTGCTCCACTTAAGAGAAACAAATGGTCTCGCTCGCCTCCCCCTAGATTGAGTTTTTCATGAAGTCATTACTTCTGTCACGGGGACTATTTTCAAATTGAAAAATCTGAAACAATAAATGATGGTGAAGCTGTTAATAACTGTTAAGAAATCACATTTGGAAAATTGCATTTAAGCAATAACCTTTCTCCCTGTAATTAAATGACAGAAAGGTCCTGGTTTTAATTAAGTCAGCAATTTATAGTTATGAAGCTATACTTCACCATGCAGATTAGCACATGATAGGTCACAGAACACCCTGAGTGCATTTTTAGCGGGGCTGATATGGTAATTACTCCACTGTTCAGTGGTGACCACATTGAACCGTATCTCTAGATTAAACAATTTTCTTTTCCTTGCTCCATGATATATAACTAGGATGAGTAAATGTACCACTAGGACTGCCTTGCGCATCTTTAAATTAAAATGGATTTTAAATGAGGGGGCATGAGCAAGAGAGAGCGATGTTTGAGGAACAGCCGTCAGAATGAATGGACCGCTAGTCAAGGCTAGCGAGCTGAGGATATATCATTGTTTTACAGGGCTCTCTATCTTTCACTTGACTCTTTGGAGCAGATTTATGAGGAAGTAAAATGCTAATGTTAGTGTATTTATAAACATATGATGGAGGTTTCATCGAGAATTTATTCTCGGGCCCCACCAACATGAGGCCTTGGAAAAGAAAATGAAATGTGATGTTGGACAGCAAACGGAGTCATTAATAAAGCCTTCACATTTTATTGAACTAACCCCCTAGCTCATATTACCCATTGATTATTACATTGTGAGATGGTTTTCAACATTCATTGTGTCTTCTGCGTCAGCCCATAACCAGTTATTCTTATAGAACTCCAACGTTATCCCACTAGCCTACGTCCACCAACATAGCTGGATTCTACAGACCTGTGAAGAAAAATAGATATATTGGTGGGAGGATAGAATTCCTCGTAAAAGTTAGAGTTCGGGAGTGGAGAGATAAAGCATAGGGAAGAACCAGCTATGGGACAGAAATTTTTAATCGGAGTCCACAAACCACCAAGGGTATACCTGGATAGATTTCAGAGGTTCTATGACAGTGCATGGGGGAAAATGAGTCTTTATTTTCAGTAATCTCTAAGTGAAATTTAGTATTTCCTTCAATTATGAACATAGGCAACAAATTATTCTGAGAAGGAGTCCTAGGCTTTACCAGACTAGCAAAGGGGTTCCTGATACTAAAAAAGTTAAGAATCCTTGTCTAGAGATTCATTTCTCTCATTGGTGGGTTGTCATCAAATGCTTTGTGAATATCTTAGTGCCAAAGAAAGGTTTCTACTAAAAAGGGTTTTTTGGGTTTTTTTCCCCTTAAGATAGACTCCCTTCCCTCTTCTCATTCAAACCTAAACTATCCCCAAATCCTTGAGAAAATAATCATAGGTGATATTTCTATAGTGTTTTCAAGTTTGTGGAGTGTTTTACATAAATCCTCTCATTTGAGATTCACAACAATCCTGTGAAATAGGTACTGCAGGAAAATGAGGCTCAGGAAATGTAAGTGATTTGTCCATGGTCCCATACATGGGAAATAAATACAAGTAGCTACTACCCTGATGCTGTTCAGTAAAGAGGATCTGAGGCTGGGCTTGTGCCGTGCTTATCCTAGGGGTTAATTGCATGTATTCCACTGGGTGGACATGCCTGTGGTTCTCAGAGAATTAATGTTTCCCCAGATCCATTTCTCACTGGGGCAGCACTGGCTTGCCATCTATGGGTGGATTGGAGCATGGTCTAGTGGATAAAGACTGGCCTTCCAGGTAGAAAGGCTGAAGTCCCACTTTTGACACACTGGCTGTGTAACCCTGGACATTGCTTAGTGTCTCACTCATAGAATGAAGAAGAGGGGCCAACCTACACTAGTAGAGTGACTTTCCTCTACCATTCTCTTCATCAGTTAAATCATAGGTCTGATCCTTATCCAATAAGAATACTTCTGAGTTCTCAGGTACTGCAAAAACCTACCTCCTCCTAGAAATGGACATATTTCAGTGAACCCGAGTTATATGACTTTGTCACAAGGGAGTCAACTCTCCATAGAAGCAAATAAACATCAGTGAAAGCATCCGGTGCTTTTATTCTTGGCTTAAAATCAATAAACAAGTAAATAACAAGAAAACTGTGTAATATAACTACTCTCCTACTGCCCTTCTACACCCTGAAAATTCCCAGACGGCACAGAAGCTACTTAAAATTCTTGAGTTCTGGGAAATGCCTGATCAGTTCTCTTTTGAGTGGGCAAAAGAAGGTAGACTAGATAATATCACACTGTGCAAGACTCAGGATTCCAGTCATGCATCCAGCAGAGCCAGTCTTCAGATGGTGGCTTAGGAGCTCTCGGGGAGGGAGTAATCCAGAGTGGAGAGTGGATGTAACTACAAGAGAGAAGCTTGGCATTTTCCTCAATCTTGTTGTTAACAGGGACCTGAAAGCATTTCTGGACTACATAATCCCTTCAGGAAGCAGAGTGAGTGGGCTCCACGGCTGACCCTGGCAAGGAGTAGAGCCACCATTCATTCCACCCTGGAATGTCTCACCTGAAACTTCCTCTTATTTCTTTTCTTGCTCTAGTCTGGACCAAAACCTCCCCCACTCCACGAAGAATGTATGAAAATGTATAAAAAAGCATCTACCCCTTCTAGACTGAAAGTTCCATGAGGGCAGGAACTTGTACTTACTCATTTGTATTCCTGACAGTCAGCCAACAAGCATTTGTTAAGTGCCTACTATGTGCCAGGCACTGTACTAAGCACTGAGGGATACAAAGAAAAGCAAAAGACAGCCCTTGTTCTTGAGGAGCTCACAGTTGAATTGGGGAAACAACAAGAAAACAACTACGAACAATAAGATATAGGCAGGGTAAATCGGGGAGAGTTTCAAAGGGAAGGTACTAAGATGAAGGGGGCTAGGGAAAGGATTCGTGTAGAAGGAAGAACTTTATTTGAGACCCAAAGGAAGCCAGGAGACAGAGATTAAAAGGGAGAGAATTCCAGGCATGGGAAATGTCGGGATTTGGGAGATGGAGTGTCTTATGCTAGGAATAGCAAAGAGTCCAGTGTCACTGGATTGCAGAATATGTGGCGGGAAGATTGGAAAAGTAGAGAGAGGATTCATTATTATGGGCTTTGAAAACCAAACAGAGGTTTTATATTTGATTTTGGAGGTAATGGGGAGTCACTGGAATTGATTGAATGGAAGGGAGAAAGGTTGTAGGTCAGACCTGAATATTAGGTCTCAGCTGAGTAGATGATGGACAAGAGTGTGAAGAAAATTGAGGCAGGGAGATGAACCAAAAGGTTATTGCAATAGTCTAGGTGTGAGTTGATAGGGACTTGTATCGGGGGCAGCAATGTCAGAGAAGAGAGGAGGACTTACAAAGATCAAATAAGTAGAACTCGACAATTGGATACTGGGGGATGAGAGAGAATGAGGAGTCAAGGATGACAAGGTTGTGAAAGTAGGTTTCTGGGAGGATGATGTTACCTTCAACAGTAAAAGAAAAGGTAGAAAGACAGGAAAGTTTAGAAGAAAGAGTATTAGTTCAATTTTGGACACATTGAGTATAAGATGTCCAATTGGCAGTTGAAGATACCAGACTGGAATTCAGGAGAGAGGTTAAGGATGGACAAATAGATTGGGAAATCATCTACATAGAGATAATAGTTGAATCTATGAGAGCTGATGAGATCACCAAGTGAAATAGTATGGAGGGAGAAGAGAAAAAGTCCCAGAACGGAACGTTGGAGGATAAAGATCAAGCAAAAGAAGGGTCAGACAGGTAGGAGGAGAACCAGGGGAGAACAGTGTCATGAAGACTTAGAGAAAAGAGGGTATCAAGAAGAATAGGGTGATCAATAATGTCAAAGGTTGCAGAGGGGTCAAGAAAGGTGAAGATTGAGAAAAGGTTGTTAGAGCTGGCTATTAAGAGATCATTGGTAACTTTGGTGGGAGTAGTCTCAGTTGAATGATGAAGCTGGAATCTTGACTACAAAGCTAAGAAGAGAGTAGTAGGGAAGGAAGTGGAGGTTCCTATTATAGATGGTCTTCTCAAGGTTAGTAATGAAAGAGAGAAAAGTATAGGACAATAGCTAGTGGAAGGGAATCGAAGTGAGAGTTTTTGAGGATGGGAGAGAAATGAGCATGTTTGTACACAGTAAGGACGCTACATGGCTAGGAAGAGATCGAAGATCGAGAGTGGGGATTATAGAGAGGGCAATCTTCTGGAGAAGATGGCATGAGTGAGGATCACTTGCGTACGTAGAGGGATTTACCTTGGTAAGGAGAAGAGCCATCTTCATGTGAAGCAAGGTAAGAGAGGTGGACTGGCTGGTTGGTTGCCGGCCTTTGTTCTTAAAGGAGGCCAAAATGACCTCACTATGTTGGGGTCAAAGTGCAGTGTGTCCAACTGTGGCTGATCAGATCAACATGAGCTCAGAAGGTTCTACCACAGGTCAGGCACAAATAGTCTATGTGAACATGTGGAATGGAGATGTCTCTAAATTTGTCATCTCACATTTCTTTTGAGCCACTGCAACTCTGCTCCATTCATAGATCAGAGTGTCTTCTTTGATGCAGGCATATCATGTTGGGCAGTCCTTTGCCAGCATCTCCCACATCATAAATCAATTCCAAAGCTCTTCAGAGAGACCTTGAGAATGTCCTTGTACTTCTCCTTCTGACTTCCACGTGAGAGCTTGCCTTGTATGAGTTCTCTACAAAATAGTTTTTTAGGCAAATGTACATTTGGCATTTGAACAATGTGGCCAGCCCATTGGAGTTGCACTTTCTGCAGTAATTTAATGCTTGGCAGTTCAGCTTGAGAAAGGACCTCAGTGTCAGATACCTTTTCTTGCCAGGTGATCTTCAGAATCTTCCTAGGACAATTGAAATGGAAGTGATTCAGTTTGCTGGCATGGTGCTGGTATGCTGTCCAGGTTTCATAGGCATACAACAATGAGGTCAGTGCAATGGCTCTGTAGACCTTTAGTTTGGTAGGCAGTCTAATACCTCTTTTCTCCTGCTCTTTCCTTCAGAGACTCCCAAACACTGAGCTAGCTCTGGCAATGAGCGCATCAACATCATCATCTAGGTGGACATCCCTGGAAAACGTACTGACAAAGTAAGTGAACTCATCGGCAGCTAAGAGATGTGAGATGAGTAGGAACTCTCAGCAAATGGCCTCAATTTTTTTTCAGTGAAATATGAGGCAAAGTTCCCACTGGGAAAGTGGATGCAAGGAGGTGAGCTGTGCAACGAAAGGGTTTAGGAATGCTGCTATGGTGAGTGGGATGATGAGTTAATTAAAAAGGTCTAAGATCCAGAAGGGACCTCAAAGGCTGTTTAGTTCAACACTCTTATTTTATAGATGAAGAAACTAAGATCTTCTAGGCTCTGAAACCATCTTCTCTTGGGGGTTTTCTCATGGCTCTTTCCCACCTTGAGATTACCTTGAATTTACTCTGTACATATCTTGTATGTGCACGGTCGTTTGCATGTTGTGTCCTCTATTAGAATGTGAGCCCTTTGAGGGCAGGAACCATGCTTTTGCCATTTGCTGGTTGACTGCTTGGTTGGCAGATTCAATCCACTGCCATACACTGCCTCTAAGCACATAGTAGGCACCTAATAAATATTTGTCGGATTTAATGATAATAGCATTTAATAAGCATTTTAAGGTCTGCACAGGGTTTTACATAGGTTAATTCATTTGATCCTCAGGAGCCTACAAGACGTGGGCTATTACTATCCCCATTTTACAGCTGAGGCAACTAATGCACAGAGAAGTTAAATGACTTGCCCAGGGTCATACAGCTAATAGGTGTCTAAGACATGATTTGAACTCAGGTCTTCTTGACTCCAAGCACCTCTCTATCCACTGCAACACTTAGAGTTGATCTTTGACACACCAATGGAGGTACATGATCATGATAGAGATTATAAGGGATTTATACAAAGACTGCCAATATGGTGATTAGCAAATGTTTCTATTCAACATTTATTAAATGTACTATTGGCCAGGAGCCAGGCAAAAACAACAGAATTTGCACTCAAGGTAATTGCATTCTACTGAGTAGTACGTAGCTATGTAAAAATAATGGCTAATAGTAGCATCTTAAGGTTTACAAAGCACCCTGCAAAATATTATTTCACTTGATCAAACAGAATATGTGTAAAATAAATGCAAAATAATTTTTGCTAGGGAGGAGAAGCAGAAAAGGCTTCATGTTGGAGCTGGTACTGAAATGAAGCCTTTGGGAATTCCCAGAGGCAGAGCAGAGGAGCTAGAACATTTCAGCCCTGAAAGTCTATGCAGGGGTTTGAATGGAGGGGCTGGAATAACAAGTATGAATGGCAGTAAGCTGGCTGATTTGCCTGGACCAAAGATTGAATGAGGGGCAGAAATGTGAAATCAGTCTGAAAAAATAGACTGGAGCCAGAGTGGAAACCATTTTAAATACCAAAGAGACAGATGCTTTCTCATTTGTAATACATTGTATTCGTTAAAAGACATTTGTATTGTGGACATCCAAAGCTTGGCCTGAGAGATTTACCCTTTTACTTTGGGAAGCAAGAGGGGATAAGAGGGTGAAGAGTGTGTGTGTGTGTGTGTGTGTGTGGACAGTGGGTTGGGGGGAGGGGGGAGGGTATGGAACAGATTTAGAGAATAGAACCTCCCACTTCATTTCCCTCCTCAATTGCTTTTCTTAAGAAGAAATCTACCCCTGCACCAATTAGCATATTAAACGAGGATGTTGGGTACTGCATTTCATTGCTGTGTTGACAGACAGGACGGATGTCTTGTCCTGCCTCTTATCAATGCAAGCTGTCTGCAGTAGAAATGAAACTACCGATAAAAAGGAATTCAGGTCAGTAGTGGGTGAGAATGACATTACATATCCTTATTTGAACGAGGTGTTAAGACAAGTTATGCAGTCTGTTTAGGGAGGCTATACTGCTTTAGGGAGTTATGAAATTAATGAGGAAATTGGGCCCTATTGGTTCCTAATGATTTCATTCTAGACTACAAATCATTATCAACTGATTAGCTCATTCTGTCATTGATGATAGGAACCATATTTTGTTTTGAGAAAGGGAAAAAATGGTTCTTAGTGCCAGTTGCTGGCATAATTCCCATTGTCCATCCATCTGTTTCCCCTTCTCTTTGTCATTTCATTACAGATGATCATAGGATTTAGAACTGGAAGAGGCATTAGAGAGAAATCAGCTAATCCCACTTCTTTGTTTGACAGATAAGGAAACAGGTCCAGAGAGAGTGATTTGCCCAATCACGGAGCCAATCAGGAAGTCAGCTCTCAAAGGTCATTTCCATCTCTAAAGTTCTATGATTCTGTTTTGAGCTTTGTTGCTATAAACAAACTGGTGGCATTTACCCCCTCCTCTTCTTTCACCTTCTCCCCACCTATTTGCAGAACTTAAGACCAAGCCCTTCTCCTGAGCTCCAGAGCATGTGGTCTGCTGCTAAGTAACAATGAGGTTGAGATCATCCTTTCCATCCCAGCTCTGTTACCCATGCCTCTCTGGGCCTCAGTTTCCTCCTCTGTAAAATAAAGACCTGATAATTTGAGATCCCTTTACGTTTTAAAGCTATGATTCTATGATCTTGAGGCATAACAGATGACTAGACTCTGCTCTCAGTGAGTTCTGAGCCTTCTAAACAGCCCACTCTCATCACCAGTGGTCTCTGCCATGCTAGCCAGCATTCTAGAAAATGACACAAAACCTCATATAACCTACTCTGTCTTCTCACTATGACTCACAAAGCGGGAAGTCCACCCAACCCCTCTCTTACAACAGAGCTCAGTGTGAAGTTGATTACAACCCAGCAGTATGAGACAGAAAAAGAACCCTGGATCTGTGGTCTGAGAACCTGGGTTCAAATCCCAGCTGAGGTGCTGACCTCCTGTGTGATGTTTAGACAAATTGCTTTATATCTCTGGAGATAACCTATGAGATCTCAAACTACGATCTTTCCAGATCCCAACCTACGAGGCTTTTTCCATGTGATTTTTCTCCTAGATTCTTCTCTACCCAGCCCAAGATCGGCCCTGCTCCTCCCAGGACCCTTTCTGCCTCTACCTACTTCTCCATAGACGTTCCAATGATGTATGTCTCTGTGGGGTTTTCCCCATCAGAGGAGTCAGAAGGCAAAGAGAAATTTAACTTCAAGATACTCTCAAGTTCTCCCATGTATTATTATCAAATAGAAATGTATGTCATTAAGGTAGGAAGGATAAAATTCATGCCTCCTGGTGTGTTTGATGACAGTAGAGAAAACCATAAAGGGAAAAATGATGAATTTTTTTTTCCTTTTCTGGGAAGAACTGACACAGAATCAATGTAATGAAAAATTGTCATGCGAAAATTGAATAGCCAAGGGAAAGGAGAGATTTCAGAAAAGAATACATTAGCTCCCACAAACTCGTTTGAGTTTTGATCTTTGAAACAGGAAGCTGCAAACATTTTGGAAGAAAATCCAAGTGTTTGTATTTAAGCATCACTGAAAAAAGTTAAGCATGGATTAAAATGTTAACTGATGTCATCAGATGTCACTGTCTAGTCCAGTGGGTAGCACAGAGCACAGCGATCCCATTAAGAGAGAGTGGAAGAAGGGCCAGTGGTTGCTTCTTATTTGATTATAACATGATCTCCCCCTTTTCCCCCAACCCCCAAAGCCTTCCACAGAGCTAACTCAAGCCAGCTCAAACCAAATGAGAGTCGATTTTAAAAAATTTTCGGCATGAACATTTCTACCTTGAAATTGACAGATGCTACAGATCAGAACTTAATTTATAGTTTTGTTGATTTATAGACTTAAGTGATGGAGGAAATGTTAATAATTAAACTTAAACTTAAAAGTGCATCATAGGCACATTTTTCCCCTCAGGGAGTAAGTTGTTATATTTACCATTTACATCACTGCCTCCACTCACACCACATAAAACACTACCATTTTTTTAAATGGCATTGGAAGGGTAGGGCAGATCTATGATTTCTTCAATGTAGAGAATTCCCATCAGGAAACTCCTTCCACTTAATGCAAGTGCTCTATAACTTTTCATCTTAAATAGTTTCCTGGGGCACTGGGAGGTCAAAGACCCTGTCCAAGTAATACATCCTGTTTGTGTGAATTCAGGCTGACTCAGGCTATCCCTTGGTCCACACACCATGTTTCCTTTCATATACACACTACCATTTCCCCAAAATTAGAGATACTGTTGGAACTGGTGAAATAATAATTAATTTTAAAGTGTTCCTGAATTCATGGTGGCTTTTTGTCATCCTATATCGATTACCAGACACTAATAATATAAATGAGAGACAGGGTGGCGAAGTGGATAGAGAGCTGATCTTTAAGTCAGAGAGATCTAAGTTCAAGTCCTGCCTGGCATTCAGGAGCTGTGTGTCTCTGGGCAAGTAACTTAACCTCTCAGAGTCCCCAGCCAACTCTTTGCTATATATGGCAGGGTGGGTACTTGATACATTGGTATGAGAAAATTCCTCACATGAGCTCATAGGTATAGAGTCGGAGGAAACCTCAGAAGGTATTTAGAGCAATCCTTCTCATTTTAGAGAGAAGAAACTGAGGCGCAAGAAGGCAGCTAATTCAAGATGACAGAGGGTGTATTTGATGTAGGATCTGAACCCCGCTCTTCTGACTCCTGGGGCATTATGCCAATTCCTTACATTGATAAAAATCATAGGCCCAGTCCCACCTACTCTCCACCCTCCACCACTCCTCCACTAACAATTAGTCAAGCAACTAAGCATTAAGACCCTGCAGTGCGTTAGGTGCTGGGTTTACAAAAATAAAAATTAAATAAACCCTGCCCTCAAGGGGCTTACATTCTCTGGGGGAGACAACATGTACATATATTAATTTAAATAAAATAAATGCAAAGTAATTTGGAGAGGAAGAATATCTGCCATGGGGAGATTAGGAAAGGCTTTGTGTAGAAGGTGGGGCTTGAGCTAAGGTTTGTTGGAGTTGAGGGCCCTGCTAAAGCCCAAATAAGGTCAGAAAGAGTCTGACAGAAACGAAAAGACTGAACAAGAACAACAACAAAGCCCTCTCCTCCTCTGGAAGTCTTGGCTGCTTTTTATTTTTGCTGTTGTTGCTGTCTTTCTGTGTGAGATAGTTGAAGTCAAGAGATTCTTAGAGGTGGAGGGTAGGAAGTATTCCATCATGTGGGCAGCCCCAAATGTTTTTGCATCGAAAGCAAGTCTTGTACTCAAAAAGGTTGGGAGCTCTTGGTCTGCACCATTTCAACCCGGCCATCTTCTACCCCATTGTATCCCTGCCAAGGGATATATCATAGCTCAGCTGCCACCCTTCCTAGCAGGATAGCATCATTAGGGATTCCATTTATCTCTCATGTCCATTTACTCAAAATGCATACTATTAATTCACTGTTTTAAATAATCACCCGGCTCTCCTCCCCACTGCAGCCTCTAACTACATCCCCCCTCTGTGGACTTGGCTGCCAGATTGCAAGGCCATCTACAGCCACCAGGAAAATGCAAATGACCCATTCTCCTCCAACACCCCCACCCCCTAAGCTCAAATTGAAGCAACCCTCCTTCAGCCTAGCCAAGATTCTTACGTGAGCGTCATGTAACCGGAGCAACTGATCATTGGGCAGCTCATCTAGAAGTTTGTTTCTTCGTTTAAGGGAGAGACCAGCGAGGCAGGGAAGAGCGATTTTTGTCCATCCCTAACAGAAATACCCCCATTAAAATGCCTCCCTACTCTGTAGAGATGCGCCCATTAAATTTAATTAAGCTTTCTTTAGGCTCACGTGTCTGGGGAGATCTATTATACACCCGGGACAAGGAATTTGCTTGGCCAGGCTTTTTTCCTTGCTTCTTGCACCTCTCTTGTGCCTGGAAAAACACTCTTGTCTATCTATCTAAAGGTGAGTGCTAGCATTTGGTGACCAGTTAAGTAAATCTGAGTTTAAATCCTTCTGGCTTCATCCTCCACAGGGACCATTCCTAAAGACCTCTCTCTGTCTGTCTGTCTGTCTGTCTGTCTGTCTGTCTGTCTCTCTCTCTCTCTCTCTCTCTCTCTCTCTCTCTCTCTCTCTGTCTCTCTCTCTCTCTCTCTCTCCCTCTCTCTCTCTCTCTCTCTCCCTCTCTCTCCCTCTCTCTCTCTCTCTGGCTCTCTCTCTCTCTCTCTCTCTCTCTCTCTCTCTCTCTCTCTTGTCTCTCTCTCTGTCTCTCTCTCTGTCTCTCTCTGTCTGTCTCTCTGTCTCTCTGTCTCTCTGTCTCTCTCTCTCTCTCTCTCTCCCTCCCTCTCTCTCTCTCTGTCTGTCTCTCTGTCTCTCTGTCTCTCTGTCTCTCTCTCTCTCTCTCTCTCTCTCTCTCTCTCTCTCTCTCTCTCTGTCTCTCTGTCTCTGTCTCTCTCTCTCTCTCTCTCTGTCTCTCTCTCTGACTGTTGTTTTGTTGCTGTTGTCTTTCTGCATAAGGTAGCTCCCAGGATTTGCTCCCCAGATTGTTAACATTGGAAGGAGTGAGTCTAGCATTCCTATGAGGTTCATATTCAATACACAAGCTGTATATTGAACTGAAGCTATTGGTATTATAAGCTCTCTATCCACAGAGATCAAAACCTCTCCACATCTTAGTTCATGGGGTTGTAGGATCAGAATTTTTGCAATAGAAGGGACCTTAGAGGTCTAAAAGAGGAAGATGAGGCATCTAGAGATGAACAGTTAAGATCATGGAACTTTTCGTTTTATCACAGACTTCCTTGGGATATTATCCTTAGCAGGGAGATCTCTGGGTAAATGGGGTATGGACGTGTTAGTTACTTCCTTGGCATAATTCCATATTGCTTTCCAGAATGTTTGGATCATTTTAAAGCTTCACCAATAGTACATCTGCATGCCTGCCTTTCTGCAACTCCTCCCACATTGACTATTACCAGTTTTTGTCGTCTTTGCCAATTTGATCAGCGTGAAATGAAATCTCAAAGTTGTTTTGATTTGTATTTCTCTTACTGATAAATTAGATCAATGTGGAAATTAGGATCAAAGAATCATGGATTTGGAGCTAAAAGAGACCTCAGAGGCCATTTAATCCAACCTCTTCATTTTTACAATTGAGGAAACTGAGTGCCTGGGAAATGTGACTTGTTCAAAATCACATAGGGAGAAGGTAGTAGAGATGGGATTTGAACCCAGGGCCCTCTGACTCCAAATCCAGGGTTCTTTTCTTCTTCATCATGAGTTGCTGTGACCCCAAAATTCATCAACCCATGGCCTACCTATGTGGCTTACCCTATGTGATGAGAATCTCTGACTTAACCAAGCTACTCCATATGTCACAGAAGCAAAGTCCATCACTGGACCATACTAGCCTTTTGAACTTGGTAGGACTCATTGTCCATTAACAGAGGTCTGGAGAATTCAAGACCACCAACATGGTGACATGGAGAGACGTGGAAGGAAAGCTTTAGAGGGGGATGAGAATTATAGAATCCTTATCATAATAATCAGAAAGCACTTTATTAAGGCTTTCAAAGCACTTTGTAAATATGACCACATTTGATCCTCAAAACAACCCTGCCGGGAGGTGCTATTATTATCTCCATTTTACATTTGAGGAAACTGAGGCACACAAAAGTTGAGTGACTTGCCCAAGGTCATACAGCTAATAAACAGCCAAGGCAGAATTTGCACTCAGGGCTTCCTGACTCTAGGGCCAGCAATCTCTCCATTGTGCTGCCTATAACTGGAAGGAGTCACGATCACCTGCTCTAATCTCTTCACTTTACACATGAGGAAATGTAGAATCTCCCCCCTCCTTCAAAACTCTGGTCACATAACACCTTCTCCATGAAGCTTTGCCTGATCCCCCAGCTGCAAGGGCTACCCCCCAGCCTGTATTTATTTCCTATGTGTTTTGCATTTATATATATGTTATATATATGTATATGTATGTATGTATACATATGTATGTATATACATGTGTATATATATAGCAAGACTTTGAATTTCCTGAAAGCAGGCATTATTTTTTCTTTTGTCTCTGTACCTCTGACAGCTACTACAGTACCCAGAATGTAATAGGAGGTTAATTGAAAGAGTATTAATTAATTGATTGCCTATAGGCAGTAAGCAGCAGGGGTGGTATTTAAACCCAGGTTTCCACCTTTACATTAGTGCCCTTTTAACTACACCACCTCTACTCATGCCTCTCCCATGACTCAGACAGTCAGGAACTTTGGATTGTTATAAAGGAGCCAACAGGTGTTAACTTCGACTACAGAAGATGAATGAATCCCTCAATTCCAAAAGGACACTATTCTCCTGATGGGGATCAAAAACACCTGCTGTTTGAATAGAAGACAGAGGTTAGAGAGATATTTCAATGTTGTTAGGGTTGAAATCTTAATCCTTGGAATCCATTCCTACTCTCTTTTATTCCAGAGGGGGAAAAATCCTCATTCACTGGAAGAAGGGCGGGTAAATGGAGCTTTGTCCCAGGGTGCTGACATCTGGTGGTGATTCTTGAATGTTTGAAGTTAGGTAGTTGATTTTGTTTATACAAATTCATGGACTTATGTCCAGATGACCAAAGCATAGAGGGCCAACACTCTGGAACAGAAAGGGGAAACGTTTGTTGATGCTCCCAGGGCTACGGATAGATAGAAACAGGAGTGAATGGTTAGAGCTCCAGACCCTAAGTTAAAACATGGCTTATTACCTGGTGACTGGGTGAGAACAAGCCCTCATATCCAGTGAAACAGTGAATGAATGAAAAAAAGTGCTTACTATGTGCCAAGCACGTGCTAAGTTCTGGGGATACAATTATGAAAACAAAGACAGCCCCTGTCCTCAAAGAGCTTACATGCTTTTAAAAAAAATTAGTAATTAATCAATTGATTTTTGCAAGTATTTGTAATCACTCTCTCCCACATCCCCTCTCACTGAACAGTTTTAAAAAGAAAAAGAAAACCTTCATAACAAATGTGCATAGTTCAGCAGAACAAATTTCCCTATTGGCCAACTTCAAAAATGTATGTCTCATTCTGTATTTTAAGTCCATCATCTTCCTGGAAGGAGGGTATCTACCACGTTTCTTCATCAGTTCTCTTGACTTGTGATTTATCATTATACTGATTAGAGTTTGAAAGTTTTTCCAAACTTGTTTTTCTTTATAATATTCTCATTGTATAAATTGTCCTCTTAGTTCTGATCATTTTGCTCTGCCCATACAGACCTCCCTTCTTTCTTCTTTCATTCTATCATTTCTTATCACCATATAATTTTTCATTCTACTCATATTCTATAATTCATTATAGAATTCATTCCACTATATCCATATTCTATAATTTGTTTAGCCATTCTTCAATGGACTTCTGACTATTATTATAAATAGCTTTGACCATATGGGTCGTGTTCTTCTGTTTTTGATCTCTTTGGGATATAGGCCTAGTAGTGACATAGCTCAAAAGGTAGATACATTCGAGTGATCTTGGGGACACAATTCCAGATTACTTTCCAGAATGGCTGGACCAGTTCACAGTTCTAGTAAGAATGCATTGCTGGACCTCTTTCCCCATAACCCTTCCAACATTTGTCATTTTCCTCTTTTGTCGTTTTTGGTGGGCATGACGTAGAATCTCTTAGTTGCTTTAATTTGAAATCCTCTAGTTGTTAGTGATTGGGAGTATTTTCTTACATGATTGTTGATAGACTGGATTTCTTCCTTCGAAAACTTCCTGTTCATATCCTTGGATTATTTCTCCACTGGGGAATGGTTATTAGTCTGGTAAATTTGACTCAGTTCCTTATGTATCATGGATATGAGAATTTTATCAGAAAAAGTTGTTGCAACAACTCCCCCTCTCCGGCAACACCTGTTTCCCTTCTAACTTTAACTGCATTCATTTTGTGCAAAAATTTTAAAATTGTATGTGATCAAAGTCATCATTTTATCTTCTGTGACCCTCTCTATCCTTTGTCTCATCATAAACCCTCCCCCTATCCATAGATCTGAAGCTAATGTCTTTCTTAGAGAGCTAACATTCTAAGAAGAAAATCCAATACCCGTAGGCAAGTGGTGGCCAGAAAGTTACAGGAGTTGTGAGCAGGACCAAAGGAAGTGGTGGCACAGTTGGTTTGGTCACTGTTGAGAACTGGAGTGGGTGGGGTGAGGGATTAGTAGGGAGGATCCAGCCAAAGGCGCACATGTGACTTCAAGGCATCTGGAAAGAAGGTGGTGGGGAGCAGGGAGTGAAGCAAAGCATGGCTGGGGATTACTTGAAGTATATCAGTCAGGGCAACAGGGCAACAGAGCAACAGGGCAACAGACCTCCAGGTAGGAATTCTGGGTATGAAAGGGTTAAACCTTCCAGAGTATGATCTCAGTATGGTCCCCTGCAAGGCAGCTAGTGGGAGGAAATACACAAGTGATCTAGGTTGTAAAGGTTTGGATGGGCTATGGTCTAGAATGTAAGAGAGTACCACATTAATGAGATTACAAATCCACCCAAGAGGGGCAGCTAGGTGGCGCAGTGGATAGAGCACCAGCCCTGAAGTCAGGAGGACCTGAGTTGAAATCTGGCCTCAGACCAAACACTTGACACTTACTAGCTGTGTGACCCTGGGCAAGTCACTTAACCCAAATTGCCTAAAAACAAAACAAAAACAAATCCACCCAAGAATGGAATTGGAAATCATAGCCAATGCCTAGCACAATGCCTGGCACATAGTAGGAGATTAACCAATGCTTGCCATTGGTTTAGTAGGCTTGAAAATGACCCAGATAGCTCTGGATCAAATTCTCTAACTCAATGAAAGGTACACCTTTTTACCATTCAACTCGTCTGCTGATTATTCTGGGCTTGCTATGGGCCAAAAGAACACTCCACTTGGAATCTGGTGAGCTAAGAGTTTGTTATATGAATATAGGGTTCATATGGAAGGAACTTCAGACATCATCTAGTTCATGTCCCTTCTTTTTACAGGTAAGGAAACTGAGGCCCAGAGAAATTAAGTGACTTACCCAAGGTTACAAAGATAGTAAGAACAGAGTCAGGAGGCATTTACGACTAGCTCCTCTTCTGCCCAATCTAGGGCTCTTCCCACTGCACTGACTTGCCTCTGGGTATCATCATTTCCTATCTGACTTTGAGTGCACTTCATCTTCCTCATTTGAAAATTAAGAAAGATGTTTACACCACCAACCTCACAGGTCCTGTTGTGAAGATCCAATAAGATAACATGTTTAAAGCTAAATGTTTATAAAATGTAATATAAAACATTTATACTATATAAGATAATATTTATGTGCACAGTGCTGGACACATAGTGGGTGCTATAAATGCTAGCTATTATTATTTTTAAGAATAGTTATAATTACTATATCATATTAATATTAATTTATTATTATATGAGTAAAGCACTTTTAATGCTGCTGAATGCTATAGAAATGTTAAGTATGTGAGCAGGAATGGAGGCAGACTGGTCATATGGCTAGAGCAAGGGATGATAGATCATTCTAGTGTTATATCCTCGTATTCACTCCTTGCCTTCACTGTTTGGTGAACTTCTTTCAAAGCACAGCTAATATGCCACTGCCTCCAGGAAGCCTTGCCTGATTCACCCCGAATCCCAGTTATTAGTGTTTTCCATTCCCTGAAATTACTTTGTGTAATTCTATGTATATACTTTGTATCTGTTTCTATATATGTTTTGCATCTATTTACCCCAATATGTTGTATTCCCTTATTCCCACCCTCAATAGACTATAAGTTCTCTAGGTAAGGGACTGTTTCATTTTTGTATCTCTATCCCCAGTGCCTAGCACACAGTAGGCACTTAATAAATGTCTTGTTGAACTGCATTGTGTTGATATCCATAAAATATTAAAAGAGGCGGAGGGAATGTATTGGATAGCTTATCTATGGATTTACTGATGATCACAGTCGAGGCCTCTGAGGCTGTGGTCAGCCCTAGAGCTGTGGTCTTATAATCTATATGAAGGTCAAACAGGATGAGAAGGCATCTGTGTTC
Organism: Phascolarctos cinereus; assembly: GCF_003287225.1. Lineage (NCBI taxonomy): Eukaryota > Metazoa > Chordata > Mammalia > Diprotodontia > Phascolarctidae > Phascolarctos > Phascolarctos cinereus. The sequence goes on along the minus strand of NW_027556402.1, from coordinate 229,590,379 downwards.
TGTACTGGAGGAAAGGGAACCTTCAGGACCAAATGCAAATTTCTCTGCTTGACTTTTAAAGCCCTCCACAGCCTGGCCTCAACTTGCTTTTCCAGTCTTATTATAAATTACTCACATACACATTGCAGTGCAGCCAAACGTTTCTATTCTTCACATGTAACACTCCATTTCCCACCTCCATGACTTTACCCTGGCTGTTCCTCATGCCTAGAATGCACTCCATCTGATTGTCCCTACTTTCAATACAATTCAAGTACTGTCTTCTACATGAAGCCTTTCCTGATTCTCCCCTCTACCCAGTTTCCCTTTAACTTAATGCCTTCCCACCAAAATTGCTTTCTATCTATCTATGTTGTATATGCCTGTATACGTACACGTGGTCTTACCAGACTATGCTGTAAGTTCCATGAGGACAGAGACTGTTTTTGACTTTGTCCTTTTTGGGTCCCCAGCTCCTAGCACAAAGCCTGACACATAGCAGGCTGTTAATAAATGCTTATTAGGCCAGGGCAGCTAGGTGGCACAGTGGATAGAGCACCAACCCTGGAGTCAGGAGGACCTGAGTTCAAATATGGCCTCAGACACCTAACACTCACTAGCTGTGTGACTCTGGGCATGTCACTTAACCCCAACTGACTCACCAAAAAAAACAAACAAAACACAAATATTGGGAAAACTATAGGCATAAGTGATCATATCAATAAATGCTTGTTGATCGACTGTCACACATTAGTTATATCACAGACCCACTGAAACAAGTAAACGTATTATTGAAGTTTTATTATTATTACTGTATTAGTTATTATGCAGAATATCCCAAAAGTCTTAATGCAGTTTTAAGTTATTCTGAGACTTTGGGGATGCCCTGAATAAAGTGCTTTGCACAAATCAATGATTCTATAATTAGGCAGCTAGGTGGCACAATGAATAGAGGACCAGCCCTGAAGTCAGGAAGACCTGAGTTCAAATTCAGCCTCAGAAACTTGCCAGCTGTGCAACCTTGGACAAGTCACTTAGCTTCTGTTTGTCTCGGTTGCCTCAACTATAAAATTAGGAAAACAACACTTAGCTCGCAGGGTTGTTGTGAAGATCAACTGAAATGATAATTGTAAGGTATTAAGTACAGTTCCTGGCACATAGTAGGTGCTATGTAAATGTTAGTTATTATTATAAGTATCAAGGTACCCAAGCTAATAATTTCTTATCCAAAAAGGATATTATTTAGTAGCTAATATTTCCTATTTAGCCAAATTAAAATAAAAATCGCCTTGTTCTCATCTATTAGGGTTGACAAGAGAAAACGTAAATTTAGCCTGAACCAATTAAAACAAAAAATAACACTCAGTTCTTCCTACAAGTTGTAGTTTATTCCAAGCAGATCATTTTTCCCCCAAGTGAATTCATTTGCGAAAAGGATTTTGCCTGCTCCATTAAAAACTATCGCAGGCTTGTAATAAGTAAGTGTCAGAGAGCAAGAGGCCTCACATCTTTTGGACTACAGCAGTCATTTGAACAAGGTAAAAAAATGAATTGTCATGGCCTCGATTATATAGATAAGTGAGCTAGTCCTTGAGGTCACCTACCACTTTTTCAGGTGTGTTAACTTTTTTTTTTTCAGTTCATAAGAGTTGACATTCAATCAGTTAGTCAGTCAGTCACAAGCATTTATTCAACACTTACTATGTGCCAGGCACTGGGCTAAGTGCTGGGGATGCAAAAAAGGCAAAAACGTAGTCTCTGCCCTCAAGATGCTCACATTTTAATGGAGACTCAACATGGAAACAGACTGTGAGAGTAGAGACTGTTTTTTGCCTTTCTTTGTATCCTTAGCACTTTGCAAAGTGCCTAGCCCATAGTAGGGGTTTAATTTAATGCTAGTTGACTGACTGAATGACATACAAGCTATATATAGAGTAGATGGAAGGTAACCTCAGCAGGGCAGAATCTGGGGGAAGGAGGGAAGAAAGCTGGAGGGGATGGACTGGGAACGACTTCTTGCAAATGGTAACTAACTGAGTCTTCAGGAAAGCCAGGGAAATTAAAAGGGGGAGGTGAGGGAGCACAGTGTTCCATCAGAGGGCCATCAGTCACTTATAGATGAATTTGCACCTGAGACAAATACAGTTGAGAGGAAGGAGGGGAAGAAGGGGCGGGTCAGGATAGCAGAGGAGAGACTGACAGTGGGCGCAATTATACCTAGAGGTGCTAGGTGTCTCAGCTCATCTCTCTGACATGTTAATGTTCCTATCAAATAAGAAGTCATCTAAGAATCGACTATGTGGTTACAGTGGATAGAGAATAAAGCTTTAAGTCAGGAAGGCCTGAGTTCAAATCCTGTCTCAGATACCTATTATCTGTGTGATCCTGGGAAAGTTACTTAATTTTTTTCAGCCTCAGTTTCCTCATTGGAAAAATGGAGTGGGGTGGACACAATGGTCTCTCGGGTCCCTTCTAGCTATGGTCTTAAGATCTAATCCAGCCTCTTCATTTTACAAATGAGGAAAAGGAAGAGTTCATAATTAGTTGCTAAACACCATCCCTCATCTCTGTGCCTCAGCCTCCCTATCTGTCAATGAGGAATTGACAGAGGCAGCTACGTGGCGCAGTGGATAGCGCATTGGCCCTGAAGTCAGGAGGACCTGAGTTCAAATCCAGCCTCAGACCAAACATAGCTGTGTGACCCTGGGCAAGTCACGTAACCCCAATTGCCTAAAAAAACAAACCAAACAAAAAACTAGCAAAAAAAAATGAGGAGTTGGACCCTCAGATTTGGAAAAGACCTTCCAGGTCATCTCAGCCTGATGCACCAACCAATTTATGAGATGCTCTGACATGGTTTGGATCTCAGATACTTCAAATGAGCCTTGCTGTTGCCAAAGATGAGTCTTTCAGGGCAGTAGCAGTCTGTGTGCCTGAGGCAACATTCTACATCACTACAGAAGCTCTGTTTCCCATGGGTGTTCACACAAAAGATTCAGGCAATAGGACCACACATCAAGGGTCCATAGCCTCAGAGCTGGAAAGGACCAGAGAGTCTACTTAATCCAATCCCCTCATCTGACAGAGAAAGAAACTGAAGCATAGAGAGGTGATTTACCCAAAATCACACAGCTAAGTGGAGAAATTGGAATTCAAACCCAAGTCTTCAGATCTGAAATCCAGTGATCTTTCCACACTGCAGAGAAGAGAAAACTCTGCCTGCCATGTCATGTTATCTATTTCCATTCAGCTTGGATTTTATAGGAAGGGAGGATATAGGACAGCGGGAAGTTATTTAAATCAAGGCACTGCCTAAAAGCTCATCCACCATTCCCTTTTTAAAGCAGCAGCAACATTTAAGACATATAACATACGTCCTTTGCATGCATGTCTCAGCTACTATCTCTCTGGCGCGTTGTTGACACACAACTAAATACTGTGTCAGAAAATACTTGAGTGGGAACCCAAAGACCAGAATGTTTCTGCAGCTTCCCCAGAGTTTTAACAATATTGCTATTTAAAAATCTCTTTCCAGGCAGGGTATTTTACAGTCCCTGCTGCTGTCTACTTTCAATCCAAGGCATACGACTTGTTCAACTCCCTGCTTTCCCAAAGGAATAACAGACCCTCAAACAAAACTGACTCTAATGATCTGTCCATTGGATCCAAAAAGGGAACGGAATAGTGTGGATTCATCAAGCAATGCAGAGGATTTTTTTTAATCAGTTGTGCTAAGTTGACAAACTTTTTTTAAATTTTCCAACTTAGATTTGTAAAATATGTATCATAGAAAAGGATGGAAGCAAGGACACAAATACAAAATCCCATATGATTTTTCCCCATGTGGCTACTAAGAAGAACACCAAAGTCCAGAACCAGCTGAGACTCCTGATGAATGCGAAGACAACACAAAGGACTTTGTGTATTGGAGGCCAAGAGGAGCTCAAAGAGGGAACAGAGCTGCTGTGCAGGGTGAATGGGTCAATAGGCAAAGACATTCTAGGCAAGGTAGAACTACTCAACTCTTCTTTTGTTTCTACCAAGGAATATGATCTTTAGACTGGGAAGCACAGAATAAAAATGGTCAATAGGAAAGTGAAAACAAGAAAGGAGACAGCAAGAGAGCTCTTCACTTGTGCTCAATGAGTTCATCAAACCTAGATGAATTCCCTTCCAGGGCACTAAAAGTTCTGAGCCACTGCTGGTGATCTGTGCAAAATCATGCAGAATGAGAGAAGTGCCACAGGCCTGGAGGATGGGCCAGTGGGGATGCAATCTTTAAAATGCAGAAGGAGAATTCTTCATGACTCCATGATTGAGTGTGCAGTTGACTTTAATCCATGGCCAAATTTTTTAAAAACAATTTTATTTATAGCTTTTATTGTTACATTGCCTTTGTTTCTGAATATCCCTCTCTCCCAAAAATATATTACTAATTAATATATTAATAATAATCCACGACAATTAAAATAATTCTTATTAATCTAGAAAGGCAACTGGCAATCACTAAGAGCCTTAATTGTCTCTTTGAGGACAGATCATGCCAGCTGAACCCATTTCCCTTAGTACACACAAGTTCATCTCTGAATGCCACATTTTAGGAAGGACATCAACAATATGGGCCATACAAAGGACAGCAACCAGGGTGATAGAACACCTTGAAGTCCTGCCATTCATGGATTGGTTGAAGTAACCAGAGATTTTCATCCTGAGGGAGGGAAGAGTGGTAGAGAGGGGTCACGTTCACTGTTTCCAGCTGTTTTAATTTAGATCTAGAAGAAGCCATTTAGTCTACCCTTTCAATGCATAGATATGGAAAATGAAGCCCAGACAGATTAAGTGACCTTTTTCCAGCATTAAAGAGTTACTAAGTGGCAGAACTGGGGTGTAAACACATGCTATCTGACTCCAAATCCAGAGTTCTTTTCTGGATCCCAGAAAGGAGATGGCATAGGGGCAGCTAGGTGGTACAGTGGATAGAGCACCGGCCTTGGATTCAGGAGGACCTGAGTTCAAATCCAGCCTCAGACCCATAACATTTACTAGCTGTGTGACCCTGGGCAAGTCACTTAACCCCATTGCCTATCCTAAAAAACAAAACAAAACAAACAGAATGGAAATGGCATAGTAGAGTGGGAAAAGGACTTTATTAAAGCGTTAGTAAACTCACAGATTAAGGGAATTCTTTGTATGTAGTTTACTACAGTTATAGCCACACATTTAACAAAGTCTCTCATGTGGAAAGGTTTGGGTTAAACAATAATAACCATCAGTTGGATTTAGCATTGCACGTGTGGATGGAGTCAGGAATGGTTTGATGTCAATTTGGAAGGAAGCTTCCAGTCAAGTGCCCCAGGGATCTACCTTATAGATCTATGCTATAACGTTGTTATTCAGTCGTTTCAATTGTATCCGACTCTTCGTGACACCATTTGGGGTTTTCTTGGCAAAGATACTGGAGTGGTTTGCCATTTCCTTCTCTAGCTCATTTTACAGATGAGAAAACTGAGGCAAATAGAGTTAAGTAACTTGTCCAGGGTCATACAACTAGTAAGTGTCTGAGGCCAGACTTGAACTCAGGAAGCTGTCTTCCTGACTTCAGGCCCAGCACTCTATCCATGGCATCACCTAGAAGTCCCAATGCTAAAATAGCCTTGTGGTATTTAACATTTTTATTTATGCTTCGTATAAAGGTATGGAAGGAATATTTATCAAATCTGTCCACTATACAAAGCTGGGAAGGATAGGTAATACTAGTTGACAGAATTAGCACCCCAAAATATCTTGACACACCAGATCCATGGGCTGAATCTAACAGAATGAAACATAATGGGAATGAATGGTGAGTCTTACACTGGGGTCCAAAAATTCAACTTCACAAGTATGGATGGAAGAAATATGACTAGACAGTAATTGCTTCAAAAAATGATCTGGAATGCAAGGAGGAGGAGATGAATGGACTGCATACTAAAAACGAGTCATCAGTGTGATATGGTGGGTTCCATCTTGGGCTGCATTAAGAAAGGCATAGCTTCCGGGAAAAGGGAAGTGATTGTCCAGCTGTACTCTGTGCTGCTCGAACTATATCTGGAATGTTGTGTTCATTTCTGGGGACTTCAAGTTAGTAAGGACATTGATAAGCTGCAGAGTGGCCCACGAACAGCTCCAAGTCCATGCGGTCACAAGAACTGCAGTGTTTAACGTGGAGAAGAGAAGACTTTATCCATGTATCCATGATCACTGTCTTTAAGTCTTTGTGGAGCTACTGTGTATGAAAGGGACTAGGCTTGCTTGGCTTGGCCCCAGAATGAAGAGCAATGGAAGCTAGAGAGAGGCAAATTTAGGTCTGATGTAAGGAAAAAACTTCCTAAAAAATTGTAGCTGTCCAAAAGCAGGGTACGCTTCCAAGAGCAATTGATTGCCCTTTCCTGGAAGCTTTCACACCAAGGCTGGATGGTCACTCATCAGGGAAAGTATGGTGTTCGTCTGTTGGAGGTTGGACTACAGATCCCTTCTGACATGGAGATTATGTGAATTTCAGATACTAGTGGGTGACAGCTACTATAGTACTTTATAGCCCACAAAACACTTTCCTCTCACCCATCCTTTGAGATGGGTGATAATAGCTTACATTTCAGAAATCCTTTGCAGTGATAATTTGACATATATTGTACCATTTGAACCTCACAACAATCCTCTGAGGTAGGTAATACAAGATTATTATTCCTATTACATAAATGGGGAAACTGAGGCTACAAGCAATAAAATGAATTGTCCATACTCACACAGGTAGGATGAGTCAGGTCTTGAACCCAGATCTTTTGACTCTGTACCCCATACTTATTACAGCATCCCACATTGTCTCTTTATTGATGGGATGAATCTCTACGGTTTTCTTTTACAGAAGACCAGGCTCAGTTATCACAGCATCAAATAGAAACATGTTATTTACTTCTGGTACATTCAATTTTGGATTACTTTGTGGAGAAAAATACCAGCAAAGCACTGATTTGCCTATAAACCCTCTTGATATTTGGACAAACCTTCAAATAGCTAGGATGTAATTGCTCTGAAGCTTTCTCCACTGAAATTTTCTGGCCATGGTTCTGATAAACTGAAAATACAGCAGTTATTCTTTCTGCAGAAAATACCCTGACCTATCATAATATTTACCTAGACATAATAAGATAAATATGAGTCAGAAAGAAACAATGGACAGAAGGCAGCCTCAGAGACAGGAAGACTTGGATTCCCAGAGGAGAGTAGGCCATGTGGCTGTAACTCCCAACTTTCAGAGTCTCTCCCCCCCCCCCCATATCATGTGTGTGTGTGTAGTGGGGCAAATACACTTCTACTACTTGCCACGGTAGTTCCTGAGCCCCCATCAATGCTCTTCACATTTAAAGTCACCATTGGCCTGGTTTGGGATCCCAAGTAATTATACTTTTCCAGGCCCTGGACAAAACTCACCCTCATGGGGAAAGTGGCAGTCAAGTTCTGACCTCTCAATAAACCATAAGGCAAAGAGTAATGAGAACTAAATAATACAACTATCTGATTCATTATATCCTGCTTCCATAGATTGATTGCAGAGCTTGAGCTAGGCCTAGGACCAAAATCGGGCTAAACACATAGGATCTTAAAAAATTTTTATCCTGGACTTAACAAAAGAGAGGGACAGAAAGAGACAGACAGAGACACAGAGAGAGAGACAGAGAGACAGAGGCACAGAGAGAGAAAGAGAAAGAAAGAGAGACAGACAGACAGAGAGAGACAGGGACACACACAGAGATGGAGATGGGAGAGAGAGACAGGGAGATGGGGGGTGGGAAGAGAGGGGAAAGAGAGAGGGAGAAAGGGAGCCACAAAGGGAGAGAGGAGAAGAGGAAGTAGAGAGGTGAGGGACAGATAAAAGTGGGAGGAAGGGAGAAAAAGAGAGGAGGAGGAGGAGAGAGAGAGGGAAGAAAGGAGAGGAAAAGGACGGAGAGAGATAGTGAGACAGAGAGAGAGAGAGAGGAGGGAGACAGAGACAGAAAAAGAGACAGAGATAGAGAGACAAAAGAGTTTCTATATGCAAAGTAAAACAGAAAGAGATAGTTGTATGTGAAGCTGCAAATCTTGAGTGTATTATTTTCTTTTTAAACAGCATTTAACAAATTTAATCCATTACTTTTAAAGCTATCCTGCTGATCTGTGTTTTTCTCTGAATTTCCATCCATTTTCTTCTGTGCATTAAAAAATGCTTTGATGGTCCTCTTTTCTTTCTTTTTTTGGAGGGAGGGTATCACTATTGCTGATCATTCAGACCCTCCTAAATCCCTCCCCCACTGAAAAAAGAAAAAGGAAAAAACTGTTAAAAAATAAGTGTAGTCAAACAAAACAAATCCACACATTATCTAGGTTTGAAAATGTATGTCTCATTCTGGCCAAAAGTCCATGACCTCCCTGTAAGGAGGCAGGAGCGCACTTCATTAGAATCCTAGACTCGTGATTGGCCATTGCACTGATCAGAGTTCTTAAATCTTTCTAAGTCATTTTCTTTTCAACAACATTATTGTATTGTTCTCCTGGCTCTGGTCACATCACTTTGCATCACTTCTCACGTTTCTTCAAAATGAGCTACATCCCATAGGGTCATAGATGAGTTAAAAGGGACACCAGTGGTCATCTAATACAAACTTCTCATTTTAGAGATGAAAGATCAGAAACTCAGGGATGAGTGACTGGCCTAAGGTCATACAGGTAGTCAATATCCAAGGTTTTGAACCCAGGACATTTGATACTTCCCAGAATGGTCAAGTACCGACGCTGAAGCTTAGATGTTATGGCCACATAATGAGAAGATAGGACTCATTGGAAAAGATCCTAATATTGAAGGTAAAAGGAAAGGGGGGTGGCAGTGGATGAGATAGATGGTATCTCAGAAACAATGAATATGAGCTTGGACAGACCAGGAGATAGGGAAGATAGAAGGGCCTGGTATACCATGGTCCGTGGGGCCATGAAGAGTCAGACATAACCGAACAACTGAAGAGTAACAAGAATCAGATAAGATAATAATTGTAAAGTGCTTAACATGGTGCCTGGCACATAGCACTATACAAATGTTAGCTGCTACCATTATTATTATTATTATTATTATTATTATTATTATTGTTATTATTATTACTACCACTACTACAGAATCATCACTTTTTCCCCACTGTACCAGGCTGCCTCATCAGTTAACCACCCTCCCTTTCTAGAGTATTTAGAAAGGGGTGAAGTGATTTACTTCGGGCTGTGGATATTGGGAATGAATGCTGTTAATGTATTATCTTTATATTGAGGCCTTCTTTTGTAAGCAAATTGTTCTTATTCTTACCATGTATAAGGCCATTCAACAAATCTTCATTGGTCTAAGGAGGGGAGAATCATGGGGTTGAGACACAAGAGTAGCTTTGAACCCAAAGCCAAGAAGATACCCAGGGCACCAGTGCGGGTTTCTGTTATACAACAACAACAACTCTGTGGGGTAGGTTTTTATGAATAAGGAAACTGAGGCTCAGAGGGACAAAATTAGCCCCAGATCACCCAGGCAATAAGTGACAGAGGTGGGATTCAACCCTAGGTTTTCTGATCCCAAGGACAGTACTCTTTCCACTAGGCCTCATAAAGGATCCCCACTTAGTTCCACCCTAGGCACACACGTGTGTACTTGTGAAACTGAATTCTGATGAGACCTGCCTGCCTCAGCTGGATTCATCCTCAGCTGTGTTGGAAAGCCCACTGCCTCAGCCACCACTCTGAAAGCCCTCACTCCCCTGTGTTTATGAAGCAGGCCCAGGAAACCAGGGACAAAGAATCTTCCGCAGCCAGCTGCCTCTCTCTCATCCCTAGAACTGCTGTTATTTCTTTGGTGGCCAAAAGAGCCTCTCTGAATATTTATTCTCTGGTCTTTTGTGCCCATAGGTTCTGCAATCATCGAGATTGGTTGGAATAGACAGTGCTATGGAAATGAGGGATATTATAACTATGATTGTTGTTATTGTCTAAAGCTTGGAAGAGAACCAATTCTTGAGGTGCCCCTTTGTTATCTGTCTCATTGTTCTGCCTCCAACTTTCTCCGATCTTTGCAGAATCTCACAAAGAAAAGACTGTGTTTAGTTAAAGCTGTGCAATCTAGTCAGGCATCTAGGAGCTAGCTCTCTGTCTTGCTCAATCCTGTGTGGCATAACCTGATGCTGAAGAGACAGTGCAGAGTAGGAGACTGACAGTGGCATAGAATCTCAGTATGGAGAGGGACCCTTAGAGTCATCCACACCTCTACGACCTGAAGCATGATTCCTTCCTAAAATACCTAGGCTGTCCCGAAGTAAAATGGCCTGTGGCCAAAGGTAGTAAGTTTCCAGTCACTGGAGGTCACCAAGAGAAGGCCAGGCAGCCACTTGTCAAGAATGGCGTAAATGGGATCATGGGACCACAGTTTTAAAGCTGAAGAGGATCCTAGAGTTCTAACTTTATTCTAACCTTCCCCTTTTACAGATGAATAAACCAAGACCCAGAGAGGTTATGGATTCTTCTTCCAATAGAAGTTGGAGCAAATAAACTTAGCAAAGACAAGGGAGGTTCAGGCAGAAGGAAGAATTCATAACAAAGAAAAGCAGGCAACTATGACGGATGGGAAGAAGGTTTAGTGGAGAAGAAGGTTTAGCAGAGTGGAGAAAGATAAGTAGAAGTCTTCCAGAATGAGTATTCCAGACATCAAGCCTCTTATCTGGGTACCGAACTTTGAATCACAGCTGACTGGAGGGGATTTTTCTGTGAAGTAGTGACCAACACACATGGATTGAAAATGAGGAGAGACAAAGATGCTGGCATCTGAGTCCTGTGCTGCCAATGACATGCCCAATATTATACTTTCAAAAGCCACTCGATGGGAGGCTGACAACTCACCTGTTGCAAATGCCCTTTGGCAAGGGTAAGAGAGACAATCAATGGAGGAGAAGTCAGTATTCAGATTATCTCGAGTGGATAGCCAAGAAATGCACCAAAGTGTGCAGGCAGTACATCCCAGGTTGCTTCTCTGTGTATGCTTGGGTGACTTCTTAATTCCCCTTTTTAAACATCAATAATTGCTATCAGGGTGCATAGAGTTCATGACATAAACACATCTGGATGGAGGTTGTTGATCTGAAATATTCACAGTCCAATATGGTAAAAGCAGATGTTGGCTGGGCAATCAGAGTGTATTTGAATGATCGCATCCGAAGTCCCATATGTAGCTTTGCTGAGAGCAACAAAGCATGCCACGCTACACATGCTTCCACGGTGCCCCAGATACCCCGATGCTCCCTTACCCCACCACAAGCTATTCCTCAGCTCACTGGGGTGATGGCACCGGAAGGACATTGCTGACCCCAACACTGCTGTTACCACCTCGACCAGAAAGTCACCTTGACAATTCTCAGAAACCACAGGAACTCATTTCTTAGAGGAGATGGCAGTGGCCACTCCTAATAATCAATGAATCAGTATAATCAATAATCAAATAATTAGGTAGTATTAATTGCTGACTTTTATATAGAGCTTTAAGGTTTGCAAAACACTTTCCTTGAGTTACCCCATTAGATCTGTTAGATTGGAAATTCCTTGAGAGCAATGACTATCTTTCACCTTTCTTTATATTCCTAGTGCTTAACACAGTGCCTGGCACATTATAGGTACTTAATTAACGCTTTGGGATTAACCAGCTCTCTCAATAACGGTCTGAAATAGAAAAGACAGACAGGTATATGTGCCCCCATTTTATAGATGAAAAAGCTGAGACTCAGAGAAATTAAGTAAATTGCTCAAAGTCATGAGGTGAGTGTCAGAAGCAGTATTCAAACACCTGTCTTTGCTAGATTCCAGATCCGCTGCTGCTTTGTGATGCTTCCCTGAACTCTCAAGAACTGTTTAGATTAGGGGGCTGCTGTAACCATATAGATCTCCTGACAGAAATCAGACCACCTTTACCTTCTCCGAAACCTTCTTCAGTGTTACCAACAATTGTGCATGAGCTCCCTGAGGATGGGGATTTTTTCAGTGCCTGGCACAGAGTAGGTGCTGAAAAAAATGCTTGTTGATTGATTGAACTGACCTCTGAGTCAGGTTTAATTTAAAGTGGAATCGTTATGTTATAATTATTATACTGTGTTATGGAAATGCCTGTTTTATTCCATAAATTAAAAACAAATTAAAAAATAACAAATAACAATCTCAGTTCACTAAGAAATTCCCTCTTTTCCTTATTCTCTACTCCCTCCTCACCTCCTCTGTTTCCTCCAAAGCTTACTTCAAGTACCTCCTTTTTTTTTTTTTTGCTGAGGCAGTCACGATTAAGTGACTTGCCCAGGGTCACACAATGAGTACCTCTTTCTACGTGAGGTTTTTTTTGGTCTCCCCCACTCCTAGGGCCTTCCTCCCAATAACTTTGTATTTATTTCCTGGATAGACATCTGTGTGTGTGTGTTTTTCCTCAATGCTTGGCACACAGTAGGAGCTTAATAAATGTTTATTTACTATCCACCACCCCTTCCAAGCTCCTTGATGGCAACGCCTAGCTGGTTTGTGTCATTGTGTCCCTAGCACATAGCACAGTGCTTGCCACACAGTAGGTGCTTAAGGAATGCTTATCATTCAATTGTTTGATTCAATAAGTACTTATTACCAACTCCTCTCCCTCCATGTGTAAAACACATTTTCATACTAAGACACAATCCTGGAAACAGTTTAACATAGTGGAAAGAGTCCTGGATCTGGAATCAGAGTACTACCTGTGTGACTTTGGGGAAGTCACAAGCTCTCTAGCCTTTTTTTTTTTAAATCATCTTTTTAGACAAATCTTATCTTTTTTTAAATGAGGCAATTGAATTAAGCAACTTCTGAAATACCCTCCATTTCAAAATCTATGATTCTTCATGATATTTTGGAACTGAAAGGAACTTCTGTAATTTAATGATCCCCTAAAGGATTTTAGAGCTGAATGAAAGAGAAGTAGCTCAGGGAGTAGTACCATATTGGAGAGATCAAATCAACAATGTAACCATTTTTACATATGAAAAGTATAGTTTGGTATTCACTTGCCTTGAGATCATATTTTAAATGATCATGTTAAATAATTTCTCAGTCTTCGGGTTCTCAATCTATTCTGTCCCCAGATAGACATTTTAGCCAGGGAGCAGTTAGCTGATAAAGTTTAACAACTGGCTCTCTCTCTGAAAATACTCAACACACTTTTAAGTTTAATTTGAATTATTAATATTTTATCTGTCACATTCTTCAGCATAGAAAATCAGAAAACCACAAATCAAACCCCGATTTATAGCATTGGCTGATTTCAGTGATGTAAATGGCCACACTGAAAATTTAACAATTGCAAGTCCAAGCTGGCTACTGCACACCCCTTATTTGAGCTGTCTTCCATTGCTGTATACCCATTATATTTCAGGTTGCTAAATAGAGGAAAGCATCTAGCCAAGGAAGAATCATAATGGTACCTGCCTAGTTTTTTCAGTCTGGTTCTATTCGTGACTCTGACCACCTGGATGGGCAAGTCATAAAAGTCTTAATTAAGTCACTGGGCAAATCCCAATGAAGAAATTCCTGGGTGTCCTGCCTAAGGCATGAAGGTGAATGAATGTTACGAAAGGTCGACACAATCCCTGAGAATCATGGTACCCATAGAAAGAACATTAAAACCCCATGGGATGCATTTGCTCCCTTCTCCATCCTCCTCCCCAGCCTCCCAGCCTTCCTAGGCTCAGTTTCAGTGCCTCTTCTTGCTAGCGCTTCCCACACCCCTCCACCTTCAAACTTGGAAGTTGTTTTCAAAAAAGGGGGTAATTAATTAATAATCATAATAGTGGACATTTATTGACAACTTTAAGAGCTCATGAAGTGTTTCCCATATGTTGTTTCATTTGAACCTCACAGTAATCTGATGAGGTAGAGGCTACAATATTGCTATCTCTGTTTTGCAGATGAGGAAACTGAGGTTGACAGAAGTTTGGTGACTTACCTGTGGTCACAGAATTGTAGATGTCAGAGTTGGGTTTTGAATTCAGATGTCCCTGATTCCAAATCTAACACTCAGCTTATTGCTCTTAAGGTTTTCAAAGCACTTTCTATTTATTTTCTCAGTTGGTCCCCACCCCCAACAACCCAGTGAGTAGCTGATGTTATTATCCTTATTTTACAGGTGAGGAAACTGAGGCAAAGAGAAAATGAATGATTTCCCTGGATCAACACAGCTGGTAAGCATCAACAGGAACTCAATTCCTCCCAACCCTAAGTCTGGTCCTCTTCCAATATAACCACCTTGCCTCTCTCTGCATAGCCAGTGGCCAAGGAAGGAGTGGGGGCAGGTTAGAGGACAGATACTCCTTCCCTACTCCCATCCCTTGATTGGAAAGTCACCACCCTGACCAGGGTTAATGAGTTAACATTAACAAAGTTCAGGGATGATGAGAAAGGTTTCCAGTGCCAAGTAATGCCTAGCCAAATTCTTGTCCACTGAAACCCTTGGAAAAGCCTCCCAGGCATGCCAACAGAGTAAGATTCTGGCTCTGTCTTTCTATATTAACACTTGTTAATTAGGGTAATAGAATGAAGCAGTGCACTGACCACAGGAATAAGGCTGGCGTTCAGACGCATGTGCTGCAGCAGGGTTTTATGGGAAATTCATCCCAAGCAGAAGTTAATGACATCGGAGGCCCAAGGGGAAGATAAATGCTGTCACTATCAAATCAAGGAACAAGCACAATGCCTTTTTTTTTTGAGGGACAAACATATAGAAAACAGCTTCATGAAAGCCAACCACATGTCCAAACGTGTGTGCACGAAGGCTTCTTGTCCACACCTCGCAAGTGAACATTGGGCAGGACTCCCCCTACATTGACTGTCCTGAGTGTTATATTGATTGTGAGTTGTGAGAAAGCAGACTAAGGCAGAAAGGCTCATAGAGGCGAGACGGTGCAGGGAGACTGTAGGGGAAGTGGAGAACTCAATGGCTTTCCAGAGAGTTGGGTATATAAGATGTAAAATACAAATATAATAAATAAATATACAATAAATAAGTAGCAGGCATGGATAGGTCTCAATTTGCATTGTTGGAAGGAATATCCAACTTGATCAGATTAAGGGAGGCAGAAGAATATATTGGGAAGAGCATTGACTTTGGGACATGAGCCCCCATACTCTCAATAACAGACAGTTCTTGGGATCTTTGCTTCTTCCCTGCATAGCAAATGGTTTGTGCTCAATAATCTCTAGGAGCCTTTCCAGCTCCAATGTTCTCTGATCCTGTGATCTACTAATAGCATGGTGGCTGACAAAGTAGGATCATGGAGGATTCAGACAGCCATGACTCTGAGGCTGTTCCAGGCAGTCCTGTCTTTTCCCTAATCATTTTAAGTGATAGAGCACTAGACAGAGCCTGGTTCTCTTGGAGAAAGTGCTGCATTGAGACATTCCAACTGGGGCCCACTTAAGCTTTGCACAGGCTATCTCCTTCATACCTAGGATGCTCCTTTTTACTTCATTAACTCCTGTATGCGATGGAGGTAGATGAAACCAGAGACATTAATAAAAACAACAACTCACATTTAGATAGCATGTTAAGGTTTACAGAGCACTTTCCTCATGTTAACTCCATGAGGTAGATCAGTCAAGCATTATTCCCATTCTTTGATGAGAAAACTGAAGCTAAGGAAGGTTAAGCCACTTCCCCAAGGGCACACAGCTATCAAGCATGTGATAGAGTAAGAACATAAACCTGAGCCCAAGTTCTTCTGGTTCCAAGCCTAGTTCTCTTTCATTCACCATGCTGCCTTGATTTATCCAATAGACATTCACTAAGCACCTACTATGTGCAGAAGGCAGCTAGATGGTGCAGTGGATAGAACACTGGGCCTGGAATCAGGAAGACTCATCTTCATGAGTTCAAATCCAGCCTCAGACCCACGTACTATCTGGGTGATCCTGGGCAAGTCACTTAACCGTATTTGCCTCCGTTTCTCAGTTTCAGTAAAATGAGCTGGAGAAGGAAATGCCAAACCACTTCAGTATCTTTGCCAAGAAAAACCCCAAATGGGATCATGAAAAGTCAGACACAACTGAAAATTGGCAGAACAGCAACAACGTGTAGAGGAAATATATAAAGAGTTCATGATTTTAGCATTATAAGCTGCTTCCAGTGTGGCAAATGCCCACATTGATGCAGATTGCAACCTGTCTATGAACAAGCAGGTAAGTCAACGAATGAATCAATAATTTAAGGAACATTTATTGAGCAATTACTATGAGCAAAGAAGTATACTAGAAACTGAGGGCACAAAGATAGAAGTGAAGCAGTTCTTTTACCTCAAAGAGCTTATATACCATCAGAGGACACAACCTGTACATATGTGTATATGTGTGTGTGCGTAACACATGTGTATATATGTACATTTAACGTATACGTATAATGCACGTGTATGTGCGCACTGTGTTCATGTAGCACATGTGTGTTGTATGTGCTTGTGTGCGTGTATGCATATTGTATGCACACATATATATGGAGATAGAGAGAGAAAGTCACAGAGACAGACCAAGAGAGACAGAAAGAATATACAAAGTGATGGGGAAGGTACTTGCTGGTGGTCCAGTGGCTCCAGCACTGGCCTTGGAGTCAAAAAGACTTGAGTTCAAATTCTACTTCATATCCTTTCTAGCTATGTGACTCTGGACAAGTCACTTAATTCCCCTTAGCCTCAGTTTCCTCATCTGTATAATGAGGGATTTGGCCGTGACAATTTCTAAAGACCCTTCCTGCTCTAATTCTGTAAAGGCAGTGTGTGTGCTTTCTTAAAGGACACTAAGAATCCTAACAGGCAGAGGTCAGGTGACCTGTCCAAGGTCATATGGCTTATGAGGTTAGATTTGAACCCAGGTTTCCCTGGCCAGCCCAGTGCTCTGCTCACACCAACACACTGGCGCTATTTTACTTTTCAGGAGAAATACAAGAACAAAGAAGTTACGGTTCTTGCCTTCAAGGAGTCTGCAGTCTAGTAGACCGCCATGTGCTTCAGTTTCACAGACTGAGCACACAGCTCTGCATGTTCCATGACTACAGCCCTGTGATTCTCCCACGGGCAAAGATCTTTGAGTAATTGTCAGGTTAACCTTCTGGTCCCTGATGGCTACAAAGTAGGTTGAATTGTCCTCCCCAACATCTTCATTCCCACAGTCCAGTCCCAGCAGAGTACCCCAGCCCGTGTTCAGTGTCCTCATTCGTTAAAGGTTCTTGGTATTGAGATGCAGCCTAATTAGGGCTGAGCTCACAACCTATCCATTTGGGGGCTTGGTTCATGAAAGATTAATGTTCATTTTCCTTGGGTTTTGTTTCCAACTTCAGCTGGAAAAAGTCCAGGGTGTATTTCTTCCAAGAAAAAGAGCACTTTGGTGGTTTGCTAAAATGCCTTTTCCACCCGACGATGAAGCCTTGGGCTTGTTCATTTCATAGCCGATGACTCACGGAAGAAGAAGCATATGCCAGGAAAATGAAAGTTTGACTGGATCAGTCATTCAAAGCAGCAGATCTCTTTAAACATGACAACACAACCTAAAATAACACAGCAAAAAGGCAGAGGGGAAGGCTTAGAATTATGCAACAAAAAAGTCTTTGAAAAATGGCTTCTCTGTGAAATAAGCCTGCCCAGGAGCACCTCAAACCACTTCAGAGGAATCCGTGGGCATGTATTTCCCACCATGCTCTACAGGCTCCTGAAGGAGGAATTCAATTCCACCCCGATAGTGATTGTATTAAGTATTTATTATACACAGATTATACATCTGATGGTTTCTGCCACGATGGAAAACTGTTCAGTTTTGATATGCAAGCTGAGTTTCAAGACTTGTGAGAAGAAAAAAAAAAGCATGTCAAAAGTCCATGGAATATGTATTTTGAGAGAGGGAGGAGGAATGATGTGTTCTGTATTCAGTTTCTGTAACTAAAAACCACCTTCAGTACACTTATAATGTCATAGATCTGAATATTCCTTACAACGGCATTTTTTCTCCTTGGGCTCCAAAGGGATATTCCGAGCATGCAGATCTGACCATTTCACTCCTCTGCTCTATAAACCCCATGGCTCCCTAGTACTTCTAAGATCAAATACAAATGCCTTTGTTTTTTCATTTAAAATCCTTCACAACACTGGCCTCAGTCTACCTTTTGAGGCTTATCATACACGACTCCCCAAATGCCTCCTTGCTGTTGGTACTCTTATCTCATGTCTCCATTGCAAAGGCTCTCTGTGCCCTGTGCCTCGAATGTACTTCCTCTCCACCTCCTCCTCTTTAAATCCTAATGGGGTCACATCTTAAGGGAAAGAAAGAACCTTAAAAACTTTCAAATCCAACCCTTTCACTTTACATATGACTTGTCCAGGTCACAAAGCTAGTGTCAGAGGTGGGATCTGAACCCAGGTCTTCCTGACTCTATGCCCAATGCCCCATCCAGCTTGCCATGCTTCCTCTACTTTCCTCCAAAACTCAGCTTAAACCTCGTATAATAAGCCTTTCCTGATATCCTTAGTTGCTAATGCTTCCCCCCCCAATTACGTTGTATGTATTTTTCTTGTTGTTCAGTTGTTTAATTGTGTCTGACTCTTTGTGACCCTGTGGACCATAGCACACCAGTTCTGTCCATGGGGTTTTCTTGGCAAAGATACTGGAGTGGTTTGCCATTTCCTTCTCGGTGGATTAAGGCAAACAAAAGTTAAGTGACTTGCCCAGGGTTACACAGCTCCTGAGTGTCTGAGGCCGGATTTGAACTCCGGTCTTCCTGACTCCTGGCTCACCACTCTATCTGCTAAGCCACCTAAATCGCCTCCTGTACATATATTTATTCACATATATCCATATATTCCTGTATATATGTTCATATATGCTTATTTATATTTGCTTATGTGTGTGCATGTTGTACATGCTGTTTCCCCCCATTATTTCTTGAGGACCTTGAGGGTAGGGTCTGTTCATTTTTGGTTTTGTATCCCCAATACTACCACAATTCCTGGCACATAGTAGGTGTTTTGAATAAATGCTTGATGATTGATCAATTAATTACAACCCAAGAGAGTGTAATGAGCTCCTGGAAGACAGGGATTTTTTGGGCTCCATATCCACCCCCAGCACTTAATGCAGTGCCTGGCACACATTAGATGCTTAATAAATGCTTTTTAAATTAAATCCATACCTTCCCAAGCTGTGTGACTCTAGTTCAAGGGTTCATTACCTTCAGTGTCAGAGACCCCTTTGGCAGTCTGGTAAAACTTACAAATCCCTTTCATAATATCTTGGTTTTTTTCTAAATTCTAATTGAAGAAAGTTCTGGATTGTAGTTAGAGATCAGTGAGGGGAAGAAAGATGTCATTTTATCCCATTTAACCTCACACACTCCCTGAAAGCTATCCACAAGCCCCCTTGGGGATGGTCTGTGGACCTCAGGTTAAGACTCTTATTCTGGTCCACCCTCAAATTCCTGACATGCCAAGGGGCCTTCCTGGAGCTCTCCTGAAATCTCATGGACATCAGTAGAAGACGTTCCACTTAGATGCACTTTGTTGTTTCTGCTGCTGCTACTGCTATTGTTCCAGGCATACATTTCTCTGATGACACCCTTTATATACCACTTCTGAAATACACTGAAGTTTTATCTCCTATAGTTTCCTTCCCTTTCTCCTGTTGCCATTCCTTTGAAAACATTGCACAAAAGCAAACAGTAACGATTATTTGGATGGGAGAATGGGGAAACCACAGGTTCAGAGCTTGAAGAGACCTCACAGGTCAGTTAGTCCATTTAGCCTTCACTTTACAGATGAGAAACTGAGTCCCAGAGAGTTTAAAGGACTCACAGGTCGTGCAGTTAGTAAACAGCGGATTGGGGATTCCAGACAAGGTTCTCTGATTCCCAAGCCAGTGTTCTTTCTATAGTAGTGGAGGCTGAAAGTCTGCAGCTTCGTTTCTGCCAGGAGCTGCCAGGAATTTGAGCAAAAACAGCCTTCTGCTCTTCCCGTGAGTGTACATCCTTGTGAGTTAGGGATGATGGGATCAGTAACCCCCAGAAGGAAAAAAAGCATGTATAACTTGATTTGCCTCAGATTCCGTAGGTGATGTGTCTGGCAGGATCGAAAAATGGCTAAGGATAATCATCGCCCAAATGTGATAGGTAACTCTATTTCTAATAGACCTGAGCAATCTGATGAATAGCTTAAAGGAACCAAAAAGTAATCAGATAGTAGAAATGTACACTGTATTTTTAATCAATTTTTTTTGAGTGAACCAAAATCTATTTCTTAATTCTTCAATTCCATCCCATTTAAATAAGAACAAGAAAATCCTTGTCACAAAAATGTTGTTCTTCCTTGCTTTTGAAGAGGACGATGACATCAAGGGGCGATGTCTTGACTTGCTCATGAATTGTATTTAAGTACAGCAGAGTTGTGCAAAGTAATCTGCTTCACTCTCTCTTCCAAAATCATCAAAGTTCAGTGGTGATGGCCTGGGATGCAGTGGATGACCTTGGTGTCTTTAATATCTGACCAAGCTCTAAGCATACCACCACACCTGCATCAGCCACCTTCATGGCTGTTGGAAAATGTTCTCATGTGCCCATTCCACTAAAGGCAGTCTTCACATGCTTGGAGTAAACACCCCCCCCTAACTCACTGATGGGTTTGAGACCTGTCAGTTCCCCTCAATCTGGTTTAGCTCATTTGGCAAGATAGTTTTACCAGAGTGTGACTACTATGTATACTACTACTACTACTACTACTACTACAGCCACAGGTAAGAGTTGGGTGGCAGGTGGACACCAAAAGTGGATAAGCAGCCCTGAAAAGGGTTCAGCAAGCCCTCACATCAGAGGTGCTAGTCCTCCCTAAACAGCCCATGTGCCCTTAAAATGCGTGGTAAAACAAAGCAAATTCCTGCATTGGCAATATCCAAAAATGTGTGTCTCATTCTGTACCCTGATTCTAACATCTTTCTGTCAGGACGTGGGTCCTCTGGAATTATAGTTGATCATTACATTGATCAGAGTTCTTATGGCTTTCAAATGTGTTTATTTTTACAGAGTTGTTGTTATCATGTAAAATCTCCTCCTGGTTCTGCTCAGTTCACCCTACATGATTTCATACAAGTCGTCCCAGATTTCTCTGATAGCATCCCCTTCATTGTTTCTTATAACAAGAAAAGTATTTCATTACATCTGCATACCGTAATTTGTTCAGCCATTCCCCCAACTGATGGGCACCTCCTTAGTTTCCAGTTACTTGCTACTACAAAAAGAGCTGCTCTAAATATTTTTGTACCTTATAGATCACAGAAATATATTTGAGAAGAGGCCAGTTCACTCTGTGTTGTATCTCCATGGAATAAAATATTTCTGTCTCTAATTCCCAAGCTTAAATTTGCATTTTATCTCTAACTGGCCTGTGTTTTCAAACTTAAACATTTTTTAAAAATCTATTCCTCAGATAGGCTAAAGTCCCACATACTTAGGGACCACGCAGGTAAGCAAGTTCTATTCCATTTTGACTCTTGGGGAGGAGGGGGAGAAGCAAGCTCCTTTTCATTCTGGCTGTTACTGGGGGTGGAGGGAGTGTGATGAAGCTCCCTTCCATTTGGGCTGTTGGGGTAGGAGGATAAACAAGGTCCCTTCCATCTGGGCTGTTGGCGGGAGATAAGGGATCAAACTGGGTCTTTGCATGGTCCCAACCGTAAGAAGCGAACTGGAGATTCTCTGGAAAGCTCACATCAGCCTTGTGCCAGCCTGAGCAGGCTAACTCTGTCCAACAGATGGCAGTGCTTTACTCTCCAGAGTTCATGGGAAGTTTGAAAACCATCAGTGAGAAACAAAAGGGGGAAGGGGACTCTCAAAAACCAAGTACCTTTTTTCCCTTTTTAGAAGCCACACACAGTTCACTTGGGGAGAAGGTTAATAATGCACTAGAGGAGGCTCCAGCTGCAGGATGGGCTCGAGCCCTCGTTAACCCGGGGATGGATAAACAAGGCTTGGGAAGAGCTCTGAACACAACAAAGCATTCTCCTCGATTCTCTGCACTCACTACTGTCTATCGTACAGATAGGATCACAGACCAGGAACACCTCCTTATCCTTCTTATTCCCCTCCAAATCCCCCACATCCTCCAACACGTCAGAAGGCTTCTTTGAGATCTTGCCAAGGGGGCACCCAAAGGGGCACACTGGCTGTCGACATCCTTGCCATCCGTGCCTGGTCCACCTTGTTTGGGGTCCTACAATTGTCCCATCGTTTTTTACATCATTACACATTTAGGAATTTACACATCTAGGAATTCTGAAACAAGGACACACCCTCTACCAATGTAGATTGGCACCTTCTCTTCAGCTTATCTTAAAAGAGTTGTCTAGAGCACTGAGAGGGTGCAATTTGCCCAGAGGGATAATTCAGAGACAGAACTTGAACCCAGATCTTCCTGATTCTAAGGCCACCTCTGTAGTGACTATGCCATGGTTTCTTTTATTCAAGTTATATATGTGTAAAAATATAGCTATGTTTTGATAAATTAAAAAAAATTTATTGATATTCTTTGGAATATCAGTAAGTCAGTTAATAAACATTTAAAGCACTTATTATGTTCCAGGCCCTGTGCTAAGTGCCATTTCTAACATTCCATGTTCCAAAGTCTCTTCCAGTTCTAACATTCCATGTTCCAAGGTCCCTTCCAGTTCTAACATTTCATGTTCCAAGGTCCCTTCCAGTTCTAACATTCCATGTTCTAGTTCTAATATTCCATGTCCCAAGATCCCTTCCAGTTCTAACATTCCATGTCCCAAAGTCCCTTCCAGTTCTAACATTCCATGTTCTAGTTCTAATATTCCATGTCCCAAAGTCCCTTCCAGTTCTAACGTTCCATGTTCCAAGGTCCCTTCCAGTTCTAACATTCCATGTTCCAAGGTCCCTTCCAGTTCTAACATTCCATGTTCCAGTTCTAACATTCCATGTTCCAAGGTCCCTTCCAGTTCTAACATTCCATGTTCCAAGGTCCCTTCCAGTTCTAACATTCCATGTTCCAGTTCTAACATTCCATGTCCCAAAGTCCCTTCCAGTTCTAACGTTCCATGTTCCAAGTTCCAGTTCTAACATTCCATGTTCCAAGGTCCCTTCCAGTTCTAACATTCCATGTTCCAGTTCTAATATTCCATGTCCCAAGGTCCCTTCCAGTTCTAACATTCCATGTTCCAGTTCTAACATTCCATGTTCCAAGGTCCCTTCCACTTCTAACATTCCATGTTCCAGTTCTAACATTCCATGTCCCAAAGTCCCTTCCAGTTCTAACGTTCCATGTTCCAGTTCTAACATTCCATGTTCCAAGGTCCCTTCCAGTTCTAACATTCCATGTTCCAGTTCTAACATTCCATGTTCCAAGGTCCCTTCCAGTTCTAACATTCCATGTTCCAAGGTCCCTTCCAGTTCTAACATTCCATGTTCCAGTTCTAACATTCCATGTTCCAAGGTCCCTTCCAGTTCTAACATTCCATGTTCCAAGGTCCCTTCCAGTTCTAACATTCCATGTTCCAGTTCTAACATTCCATGTTCCAAGGTCCCTTCCAGTTCTAACATTCCATGTTCCAGTTCTAACATTCCATGTTCCAAGGTCCCTTCCAGTTCTAACATTCCATGTTCCAGTTCTAATATTCCATGTTCCAAGGTCCCTTCCCAGTTCTAACATTCCATGTTCCAAGGTCCCTTCCAGTTCTAACATTCCATGTTCCAAGGTCCCTTCCAGTTCTAACATTCCATGTTCCAGTTCTAATATTCCATGTCCCAAGGTCCCTTCCAGTTCTAACATTCCATGTTCCAGTTCCAACATTCCATGTTCCAAGGTCCCTTCCACTTCTAACATCAGATGAGTTATTTTAATGAATTTGTTCTTTCAAATAACAGTAATAACTGACATTTACAGAGTGCTTCAACCAAAGTGTCCCATTAAGTTCTAACAGATGTCAGGAGGGTCATTAATTCGCAGAGAATGTTCAGAAGGGGATGAACAAGGCAACGAGAAGACCAAAGCGCGTGGCACATAAGGAGCATTTGAGGGAACTAGGTATATTTGGCCAAGGAAGAGAAAACTTGGGGAGGAGACAGCAGCAGTGGGTAAGTTGTTGGCACACAGCAGATAGAGCACTGGGCCTGGAGTCAAGAAGACCTGAGTTCAAATCTGGCATTAAATATTTACTAACTATATGAGCTTGGGCAAGTCACTTAACCCTTTTTGCCCCAGTTTCCTTGTCTGTCAAATGGGCTGGAGAAAGAAATGGCAAACCACTCCAGTATCTTTGCTAAGGAAACCCCAAAATGGGGTCCCAAAGGGTCAGACATGACTGAAATGACTGAAGGGCAACACCACCATGTGAAAAATAAACTAGATTTTTTCCTGCTTCTCCCTGAAGAGTAGAAGTAGGAGCTATGTGCAGAAATTATAGAAAGACAAGTCAAGGTCTAAGTTAAAAAAAACCTTCCTAGAAATTCAAGCTGGCCCACAGTGGAATGGGTTGCCACAGTAAGTAGTGAGTTCCCTGTCTTTGGAGGCCATCAAGTGAAGGTTAAATAACCACCTTCCAGGGTTTCTATAGAGAATATTCCTGGTCGTGTATGGGTTGAGCCAAATAATGTCTGAGATTCCATCCCATTTAGAGATACAGTAGGACTTTCAGACCAAGCATTTTCCACACGTTTGGTCTTCACAGCCCTGAGGGGATAGTAGATCTTGCACGTATTAATATCCCTATTTTATAAAAAAGGAACTAAGTCTGAAAAGGGATTAAACAACTTGCCCCAGGTCACAAGGTGAATGTCAGAGCTGGAATTTGAACCCAGATTTTCTAGGATTCACTGCTTTTTCTACTGCACTTTCTACTACACCATCTTTAGGGTCACATTCATAACTAGACCCATCTAAGCGGAACAGTTGATAGAGACCTGAGTCTGAAGTTAGGAAGACCTAAATTCAAATCCAGACATCTTGTAGTTTTGTAACCCTGGGCAAATCATTTAACCACTGTCTGCCTCAGTTTCCTCATCTGTAAAATGAAGATAATAGTAGCACCTATCTCCCCAGGTTGTTGTAATGATCAAAGGAGATAATTTTTGTAAAGTGCTTTCCAAACCTGAAGACATTCTAAAAATTCTAATTATTATCATTCTGAAAGCCAGTTGATATTGTCAAGATAAGAGAACGATAGAGAGTATGGAAAAGGAAAAAGAAGCTGCTTAGGAATGAGCAGCAGGAGCCAGAGAGCCTTCTTCTGTTGACTAACGGGCCTGCCAGTCTCAGCAAAGCGACGAACAATCAATTACAAACAATCACATATTGTTTCATGTAGATTGGCACGATGATTTCCAGACATACTGAAAAGTTGGGTCCAATGCCAATCACTGTCTGACTGCCAGCCAGAGTCTCCAGCCTTCAAAAGACTTCCCTTCCACAGAGGAAGGGAAGCAGAACCATCAGGAAAAATTTAGGAGGGGGAAAGCCTGGGTGGGGGCAGAGAAGGAAGAAAATTATCCTGGCCAAAACTATGTCCTCTCACAGACACTTTTGTGCCAGAAATAGAGGCAAATGACCCATGAGCTTAGAAAGCAAGCAGGGCTTCATGCTTGGAATGGAGCATGGTGTCATGGGAAGAGATCTAGACTGAGCACAAGGAGACTGGAGTTCTTGACCAGGCTTGGCCTCAGCTAGCTGTATGACCTTGAGCAAGTCACTTCTCTCTGAACCTCATTTTCCTTTTCTGAATGCAAAATTACCTCTGTGGTGCCTTCCTGCTCCAACATCTGTTTTCTATGTTTTAATGTTTCTTTCCAGCCCTGATATTCTATAGTACATATTCTAAGGTCCCATTCAGCTCTGACATTCTACACACCCCATGTTCTAAAACCCCAGAGCTGAAATTCTGTGTTTAACTCTAGTGATGGCTATTCTATGCTCTAAGGTCCCTTCCTGTTCTAACATCCTGTGTTCTATTTACTTTGATCAAGTCACTGTGATCCATACCTCATTAGTGGCTGATCAGTAATTGATTTCAGTCTCACTCTGTTATTTAACAGCCAGATGGCACCATCTCCTGTGTGTATATAATACACAAGGTGTGTTTATAAATGTGACTGATTTTTTTCTCGCTTTGTATGACTAAGGGAACAAGTCTCATCATTTTATGGTTATTATACCTAGAATACAAACTGTGCCAAAGGTAAAGGAGGAAGGGGAATTTTTCATCTCTGGAATAGGGAGACGGCAGGTCTTAGATTTTGCTCATAGACACACCAAATGATGCCCAGAGAGGTTATGGGATTTGCCCAAGGTCACATTTACAGCCAGGGTCACTACTCCTGGAACAGGAGAGAGAACTTAACTGATTTACATCAAGGACAAGACAAAGATTTTCCACCTTTGGCTAGTCTTCCCAAGCACCAGCAGGAAAGAACAAATTTGAAATATATAAAAGGGAACAGACGGAGGCCAGAAGAAATCACAGACAACCTTGAAAGCAAAGTGTGGGTACCGAGGCTCCCCAAGGAGCACACTGATAAGAAAGTCTCTATATATGCCAAAATATTTACAGCATTGCTTTTTCTGTGATCCCAAAGAATTGGAAACAAAGTAGATGCCGATCCGCTGGGGAGTAGTGAAACAAAGCGGCACACGAATGTAATGGCCTATTAGCATGCTGTAAAAAATGTGTGAGATGAATCCCGAGAAGGAAGGAAAGATCTATGTGAACTGATGCAGAGTGAAGTAAGCAGAGCCAAGAAAGCAATCTATACAATAACTACAACACCGTCAATGGAAAAAAACACTACAAACAATCAAATGTGAATGATGCAAAATTATGTAGAACAAATGTGTCCCCAAACAAGAAATATGAGGAGATACCCCCCATTCCGTTCATTTGCAGAGGTGGGAGGTCCACACGCATTATATGGTGCATATTGTTTTTCAAATGTACTGAGCAATCTTACTTTTTTCTTCTCATTTTTCTTTTAAAATGTTATTTTGTTAAAGGAGAAGGCTCCATGGGAGGAGGAAAAGAGGAACTTGGGAGAATTTGGGATATTAAAAATAAGCTGTCGATAAAATTTATTAAAAAAAATTAAAACAAAAATGAAAAGGAAGTGATGTATTGAATTTGTTATATGCTTTAAAAAGAAATCAAACTGTATGTACATCTGCTTCTGTTCTAATAATAATTGTTAGCATTTATATATGTTACAAGGCAGCTAGGTGGTGCAGCGGATAGAGTGCCAGGCCTGGAATCAGAAAGACCTGAGTTCAAATCTGGCCTCAGATACTTACCAGCTGCGTGACCCTGGGCAAGTTACTTCCTGTCTGTTTACCTCAGTTTCCTTATCTAGAAAATGGGGATAATAATAGCACCTATCTCCCAGGGCTATTGTTGTGAAGATCAAATGAGATTATATTTGTAAAGGACTTAAGATGCCTGGCATGTAGTGCTATATAAATGTCATTATTATTATTGCTGTTATTATTATTACAAGAATTTGGCCTCAGACACTTGCTAGCCGTGTGACACTGTGTGTGCTTCTATTTCCTCATCTGGAGATGGGGATAACAATAGCACCTAGCTCCCAGAGTTGTTGTGAGGATCAAATGAAATAATTTTGGTAAAGCATATAGCACAGTGTGTGGTTCATAGTAAGCTCTCTATAAATGTCATCTGTTAGCTATTATATAGCACTTTAAGGTTTTCAATATACTTTATAAATATTATCTCATTTTATCCTTGCAACAACCATTGGAGAAAGGTCCTGTTATTATTGTCTTCATTTTACAGATGAGGAAACTAAGGCAGACAGTGACTTGCCCAGAGTTAAACAGCTAGTAAGTATCTGAGGCTATATTTGAACTCAAGTCTTCCTGACTCCAGGTATCCTGTACCACCTAGCTGCCTGGTGTATTGTATATATGGATGTGTTTATTTTCAATGGTTTTTGTTGTTTAGTATTCTTGAAAATTAAAAAATAGGAGTAAATACATAATTCAAAACAAGAAAAAGAAAAAAGATTAAAAGGACTGTTTCATGTCTTGAGGGCCTGTGTCATTGGGGGAAAGCCATTCTTCCTTTTCCATGAAGACTGAATAAATGTAGGAGCAGACCCAGCCCACCACAGATGCTTCCCTCTGGCAAAGAAGAGATCCTGGTTGCTTAGAACCTCCACTGCCAGGTCTTAAGGTGCTGAGGAGCAAGGCCGGCAATGGACCACACATGTGTTGTGCAAGGGCCAGCTAGCCACATTCAGAGATCCTCCACATCCAGTTGGCCACAAGTGGATGCATTTGGGGGCCACAGCAGCCATTGAAGACCTTCCTCCAAGTTGTAGAGGGGCAGTGGCTAACTTTGGAAGATGGCATCCTGGATTCTTAAAGTAGGAAAGTTTGTAAGGAAACCCAGCCATGGTGTTCTTAGTGTCATGGAGGAAGCATAGGAAAGTGTAAAGAGCACTGACTCTAGAGTCAGAAGACCTGGGTTCAAATCCCCCCTGGGAATGAATGAATGAATGAATGAATGAACAAAACACTTCCTGCTGTCAAGGAATTCATATTCTAACAGGGGGAAATAACATGTACACGTAGGGATTTTCAGGTGCAAGTCAGACATGATCTTGGGAGAAGTATGATATAGTGGAAAGAGGACTAGATCATCAGAGGACCTGGGTTTGAATCTTAGCTCTGCTGCTTACTATCTGAGTCACCTTGGGTAATCAGTTAACCTCTCTGCGTCTCAGTTTCTTCATCTGTAAAATCAGGGTGTTGGGTTTAGATGGCCTTTGAGGTCCCTTCCAGTTCTACATCTATGATGCTAAGAATCTTATACAACAAATTTGGGACTAAGCCCACCATTTATTCAGCCATTTCCTCTATCCATGTGGACTCTCTCTTCAAAGACGGGGGGGGGGGGGAGAGAAAAAGAAAGAACACTCAGGATATATCAGAAGAGAGGCCTGAAATTCAGGGCTTAATGAGAGGATCTGGAATTTGGGTGCCCACGCCCCCTGAATACAGTTGTATTGTCCTGTTTCTCTTTAGCTAGGAGAGAGTAGGAAACCAAGTTTATCTGTTATTTTCATGACAACAAAACTCTATTTTTCCTTGCAACATTGGTGCTTTTCCATGACCATTCTGTTCTTCAATAACAATGACAAGAATGATCACTCACATTTATATAATGCTTGTAAAGTTTGCAAAGTGTTTTGTATTTATTGTTGCATGGAGGCTTTTTGGGCCAGGCAACATGTGTATGACTCTAAACAATTCCTCATTGTTGAAGGAAACTCCCTGTATGGAGGGCCAGCTCATCAGTCAGCAGGCAGAGAGGCAGACTGTGTGGCATGGCAGCAGATGAAAGGCATTCTGGTCCTATGGAGTGTCCAGAAAAACTCATTTCTAGGGATTTAGAACTAGAAGTGATCTCAGTCAACACGTAGGCCAGTAATTCCGAATTTTTTTTCAATTAACCCCTCTCAGCAGCAACAAGAACAATAATAACAAAACATATTATGAACTCCCAGGGTAATTTAATATGGTACTTATAATATTCTTTAAGATTTATTCATTCAGTGCTTACAATAGCTACAATGATAACTTTGCTCCCAAATCTCAAATTTGCATTATATTTTATTCTACCTATATTTATGAGAGCCCTAGATATAAAACTATAAATGCTAATTTTGAAATAATTGCAAATATTTTCTGTGGAACATTCTGTAAGAATTTCAAAGAAGAAATCCAGTAAGACTTCATATACTTCCCATTATCTGCAAGACTGCATATCAAATTTCTTTATTTTATAAAAATCATGTGAGCATGATCATAACTGCAAAAACAAACCTAGAATCCTTCAAATATGCACGTGTTTGTTGCCATGGAGGAAAAATACATTTGTAACATAATTGGGCAATTATTTAAGGTGCCACTAAAGAATTTTTAGTGTGAACTCCTTGGACCATTGCGGCAAACCACTGACTGGGGAGCACTGATCTAAGTCAATGGCCTCATTTGGCAGATGAGGAAACTGAGACCTAAGGAAGGGGCTGATAGCATCCTGGATTTTAAAGCTGGAAAGGGAGCACTTAGGGGATTGTTTGGAAGGTCATGAAGGTAGCAAGGAATCAAACCCGGGTCTTTTGACTGAAAAGCCAGAGCTCAGAAGGCTGCGGAAGCAAAGTATATTTCCCTCTCCCCTCCACAAGAATGATGGGCTTCTGAGTAATGAACACGTTCTCTAAATCGTGCTGTGACACCACGGAGTGCTGAGAAGTCATTTTCTACAGTTCACTGTCCGCATAGTCAATGGCGCTTGACTTGATTACTCCGTCCTCAAGGCTGGAGGAGATGTGGGCACCATTTTAGATTTGTTTTTAAAACATTAGTTAAATAAGATTGTACCCAAAGAAATAGTTGTGGTGAGCGATGGGTCTCTCATATGGTAATTTCCTAGGTGAATGTTAATTTAGAGCAGAAAATACACTCAGTAGCTAAGTACGTAGCTCTGTGTGTGTGTATGGAAGTGTGTCTATACATCACTTCCTATTTAGGGGGCTGGGAAAGAGCTACCAGCCAAGGGATGCTCACTTCTGCACAAACTGATTAGCCTTCTGGTCCTCAATTCACCAAGGCCGATCTAACAGATTTGTTTCCTGGTTAGCTTCCCATTTGGCGGACATCTGACATTCACAGAGGAGCGCTGATAGGGTCTGTTGTTGTTATTGTTGTCATGGCTGTATTGGAATAACTTTTCAATGGAAAAATTACGTCCCTGTTTCAAATACAACAATGATTTCTTACAGTGCACCAGAGGCCAGCAATAAAAATCAGTGATGGGATCCAGAGTTTGATGAAAGGCCTGGGAGCCAAGGGAAAATAGATGGGAAAGCCATGCGGGATGAAGTGAGTTATTAGTATGTATTATTTATACGGCACTGTAAATATAGACAACGATGAACCATCAATTGTCTTGCCAACAACCACCAAGAGATTCATCTTCTGGCAGGCCAGAAATAGGCCTGGCTGCACGAAGCACATTAGGCTGAGTATTTGTTCCTGACACACAAGACTAAGATGGTATGTTGTGGAAGGGAGAAAGCTGGATTGAGAGACAGGGGACCTTGGAGTTTGGAGCTGAGCTCTGCTATGCTTTATCTGAGAGACCTTGGGCAGGCCCAATGGAAAGAACACAGATTCTGAGGTCAGAGGGTTCAAATCTTACCAGTGATGTGTATTAGCTGTGTGACCTTAGACTAGTCCCTTAACCTCATTAGGCCTTAAATTACTCATCTGTAGAGGGGTTGGCTTAGATGGCCTCTAAGGTCCTTTCTAGCTCTATTTTGAACCTCAATTTTCACATCTACAAAATTGGGGTGGAGGGGTCTCTAAAAAGTCCTTTCTCTGCTTTAAATCCCATGATCCCAAGAAATAGATAGAGGTGGTATTGTATAAAAGGAATTGACCTGGAAACCAAAAGACCTGGGTTCTAATTTTAAGCCTGCCATAACTAGACATCTTCTTCAGTAAATTGCGTCTTCTCTCTGGGCGCCGTTCCTTCTTAAATGAGAAGATTGTACTTGATGGCCCTAAGACCCCTTTTTGCTTTAATATTTAGTGATTCTAGAAAAACTGAAAAATCATGTTCCTTTTACATCTGATTCCTCAGCGGCTTCACAGTTATTGTTCTCAGTGGCTCCAAAATCTGAAGATGAGTCTTTCCTCACTGGGAAAAGAACGTAATTCCCAAAGCAGGGTTAGTAACTGGCCTTCCTCTTTTACTTTGTCCCTCCATTCTTCACAAATCATGGAACCACCAGAGATGGAAAGCAAAGGGCCAAGTCTGCCCTTGTGGTGCTGTTCATATTAAAATTCTCTCATTAAAAATGTGTGTTGATGAGCCAACCATACCATCACATCTCCCAAAGCTGATGGGCTCTGCCTTTTCTGTTCCCTCCATAGATTTTGGTCACCTGGTTAGGGGATTGGAAGAGGAGGCAGAGGGAGATAGAGTGGGTGGACCATTAGAATATAAGCTCCTGAAGGACAGGAGATAATTGCTTTTGTCCCTGTAGCCCTACTTAGCACAGTGGCTGGCACACAGTAGGCACTTAATTGCTTTCTGGTTACTGCTGCCTATTTGCTCGTTGTTTTCACAAACATGACTGGGGATGCTTCAGTTCTATGAAGCTTTGATCCTTGGGCTACTCTCTCCAGTGGTGCATATCGCAAGCCATCTATGTTTTCTCTTGCTATGTGCCTCTTGTTAATGTTCTCTAGCTAATCCTCCAGAGGGAGTCTACCCAACATCCTGGGAGCCTTGCTCTAAGTCTCTTGACACTGAAGATAACAATGGAACATATGGACTGTTTATTGGTTGTCCTTCATTTTCTCTATTTGACAGGCCAACCTTCCTTCTATTTATACATCTCTCTGATGGCATCCTTGCACCATTTTTTTCTTGTACAATCCTTTATTTATAACATGGTATTATCATATAACATATTTATATATATTTTATATACAATATATAATTATAATTTATAATTGGAGGCTCTCCATACTCCCTATGATATATCTCCATTACCCTCTGATGGCCCTCAACTTTAATTCTTGAAAGATTGCTTGTATACCTTAAATGATGATCACTAGACGAATGCTTTTGTTAAAGTTTTTTAAAAAGATGCCACAGGGATCTAGGAGATGCTTCCTCCTCCTTCTGACCCATTCTGGGTCCAGCTCATTGCTCATGTTCAGGGACTGTCCAAAATGTACTGACGGACCAGCTGTATGAAATATCCATCCAACTGCATACCATGGTCTGGCTAATAGCACCCTTCATCCGCTTGGACAGTTCATCCAAACTGTTTTGTGTGACCATGGATTTCATTTAGAAGGTTCTGAAATGTTCCAGGGCTTGATAGAATCAACCAAATATCACCCACAAACAGGAACATTTGGATAAGTTCACCATCTATAGGCAATTTCTCTTTCATTTGAGTTCTGAGCAGAGTATCCTCCATGATGTTGGGAAACTCCTCTGGCACCTATTTTAATACCTTTCTTGACATCGAATTTTCTTGAATTCAAGCACCAATGATCAATCTCCCTCTTTAAGATGAGAGGAGGGAGAAAGAGGTGGAGGGGGGTGGTACCTTGTTCTCCAGAGCTTCTTTATCCTTTGTTACTAGCTAGTTCAGAGAGTAATAAGTATAAGACATGGCAGTGACAGTCAGATAGTCTTGTAAAAGGTCCTTGTTGGCTTGCCCTTTACCCTGATGCTGACTGACAGTGCAACTAGCCAGAGACATTCATTGGAAGGAGAAACCTTACATTTCTATGCACCCATTACTAGGGAACCATTACTACAAAATCTCTGCATATAACCCTATCTCCTAATCAAAATATCTGTTCTGCCAGGCCTGGACAGCCTGAAATTTACTTTCCAATGATTCTTAGTATGACTCCCTGCACTGAGTCTCAGAATACAGAGTACCATTTTGTTAGTAGCTTTCTCATGTGAATGTATTAGTCAGATTTCTGTCCTGAAATATAAAAATGGAGCCCAAGGTAGCAGGGGAGAATTGGGTCATTTTGATTCCTATCATGCCTACAGGTGCCTGACCATCCTCACCACCAGCACCAACCATTGACCAACTGCCATAAATGGTCAAGGAATTCCAAGAACCCCAGAATAGTAGGGCACATCCTCCCCAGATCAGTGGCCCTGCTTCCATCCCAGCCCCTGTAGCCTTCATTCAGGAGAGTAACCCCTCTGGAGAGGTGACTGCTACCTATGGGGGAGGCAATCCAACCTAGCTGAAGCATCGAAGCACCCTGAAGTGGAGATAGGAGGTGACATGGGTCAGTCAGATCAAATCACTGCCACCATCTCAACTACCATCTCCTCTCAAGCATTGATGGATCTACCCCCAAGAGCCTCAGGAAGAGCAGCAACCTCCCCCACCCCAGACTGTTAGCCCTGCTACCAGCACCCACAGCCATCACCCAAGGAATCAGCACTTGTAGAGACGTCACCTGACGCTTCTCCAGAAGTTGCAGCCCCTTCCTCCTCAGTAATTACAGCTACTGAAGACACAGAAAAGAAAGTTCTTAACACCAAAATCCTTCGCACTGTCAAATGATCCAACATTAGAAATCGATGTGATTTTGTCAGTAGGAATAACATTAAAGAAGATGCATATCTATCTGCTTCACTGCCACTTCCTAAGGACCATGGGTCCTTCCCATCTGACTTGCAGCTAAAACCTCCTATTTGTGGTGTCTATCACTATTAGAATGTGAGCTCCATGAGAGCATGGGTTGCTATGCTCAGTGGCTTAGTATGTCGCTTTGCACGTGGTGAATGATTAATGAATGCTTTTTCATTTGTGCATTTTAAGGGTGGGAGTCAAATCAATCCCTTTGGCCTTGAGTAGGTACAAACACTTTTTGAGTGAACTGAATAATCAGAACTGAGTATAAACAGGTCCTGTAAACCCCTACATACCTCCCCAACCCCCTTCCCCCAACTCAATCAAAGTCATTGTTTTGGAGCTTGGGCCATAAACAGTCTGTATAAAAGGGAGACACTATTTTAGAATTGAGAGGAAAGAGATTCTGTAAGTCAGGATTCCAGAAGCTGAAGAAAGCAGAGGTTACATTGAACCATGGCAGAGACAAGAGCTATTGAGGAGAGTCCACAGGTTACGCTCTATGTCAGGTTCCCCGCCCCCACTCTATGGCATCTTAGAGAGGAGCACATAGGCTGAGAGACGTTCCAAGAAAAAGTCAACTCCTTCCCCACCTTCACCTGCTAATTTTAGTCTACCCCCTTAGACTTAATACAATCTTCTGTTTTGTTATCCAAATGTTTCCAGTAAACTGATTTTTGCTTCAACTACAAAGAGTCCAAGCATTGAATTAGACATAGATATAAATGTAAGCTAAGACAGAGGGTCCAATGTCTACCTAAGGGTTTGAAATTTTTTCTAACTGGGGGCTCACAACAATTATCACTAATTCAGAATTTTCCATCTAAAATAAATTTTCTAAAGATGATGAGAAAGAAACCTAGAGGACATTGGGGGGCCATTATGTTGCCTCTAGGCTTAAAAGAAACAAGCTTATTGTAATATTGCAGTTACATATGCATGCAAATGTCCCAGGAATTTTTAATTATCCTCAAGAAGGCAAAGAAATGAGAGTGAGTGAAGATAATTGGTAAGTAGGAGGAACCAGAGGCAGCTAGGTGGCCCAGTGGATAGAGCACCGGCCCTGAAGTCAGGAGTACCTGAGTTCAAATCTGGCCTCAGACCAAACACTTGACACGTACTAGCTGTGTGACCCTGGGCAAGTCACTTAACCCCAATTGCCTATTAAAAAAAAAAGACCTGAGTTCAGATCTGGCCTTGGACACTTGCTAGTTTTGTGACCCTGGGCAAGTCACTTCACTCTGTTTACCTCAGTGTCCTTATGTGTAAAATGAGCTGGAGAAGGAAATGGCACATCGTTCCAATATCTTTGCCAAGTAAACCCCAAATGGGATCATGATGAGTCAGATACGATGGAGGCAGCTAGGTGGTTCAATAGATGGAGCACTGGGCCTGGCATCAGGAAGACCTGAGTTCAAAACCAACCTTAGACATTTACTGGTTGTGCAACCCTGGGCACTCTCTCTTTGCCTTAATCCATTGAAGAAGGAAATGGCAAGCCACTCCAGTATTTTTGCCAGGAAAACCCCATAGATAGTATGGTCAATGGGTCATGAAGAGTCAGACATGACTAAATGACTTAACAACACAGGGGAAGCAAAAATAAGCCTATTTAGCTTCATAATGTTTCATAGTTTCACAGATTTTGAATTGGAAGGGACCTCAGAGTAGTGTCTACTCTAACCCCTTCATTTCACAGATAAGGAAACTGAGGCCCAGGGAAGCCAAATGGCTTTTCCAAGGTCATCTAGGCCATAAAATCATAGAATAAAAGCTGGAAGGGACTTGGAGGCCATCTAATCCTATCCCTTCATCTTACAGATGAGGAACCTCAGGCTTAGTGACTTGCCTAAGTTTACACAGTTAGTAAGTAGCAGACTGAGATTTGAACCCAGGTCCTGTGACTCTAAAACCAGAATTATTTTCCGATGAATAATGTCATCCAGGGCAGACTCTGAAAATTATTTTAGTTATAATCCATAATTTCCAGAATTCCATGTCAGAATCATCTGTCTTATATGACGTGCTTGTAAGCAGCATAAAGATACGTCTACTTTGGGCAGGCCATGTCTGGAGTACTGGGTTCAGTTCTGGGTGCCATAGTTTAGGAAGGATTTTAATAAGCTGGGGAGAATCCAAAGGTAGTCATCTACAATGGTAAAAGGCCTCAAGTTAATACCTCAGTGCAGTCTGCTTTGAGTCACAGCTAGAAAACTCCTGACTAAGAGGGTTGTCTACATGGCTCCATCTTCCATAGGTCCTTGGCATGGTCCAGAGACTCTGCTGTTTCCAATGCCTCTAGTCCCCAGCCTCTGCATCTTCCCCTCTGGAAGCTGGACTCTCACTACCCTGCAATTCACTTATAGTTGTTATCAGTCAAACTCCACCCTCAAATGCTGTTTTCCAACTTTCTTTGCCACTCTCATGCCATCTTTCGATTTGTTAGCTTCAATATGTTGAGTCTCCACCCTGTTTTTGCTACTGACAGTATTACTGCTGCCTTAGAGAAGTATTACTGCCCAACACACATGGGGTTAGTCAACATATCTCCAGTCCCATCATTAAGCAGTCTCACAGTTGTTATCCTAACAGTACAAAAAGAAATGATTTCTTAAACACCTGTAGGACACTAAAACTCATCAGTTTTAATGGAGGATCTCCAGCTTCTACTCTTAGCTGGGTTAGGGCTCATAAATTCCTTTTATCTTTTCCCCACTGCCAAGGGCAATTAGGGTCTCCTATACCTCTACATCTAGATCAACACTTCCATCTGAGTCATCCTAAGGCTGGAAATAAACACTTTTACCCCCTTTTATTTGCCTTTTCAATTTTTAATTTACCCATTGTGCCCCTGGGTAACTAGTGCTTGGCCATGCAAATGACCCCCAAACTTTGTTTAGCCTCAAGAAGGCACTAGAGGGGCAGCTAGGTAGCACAGTGGATAGAGTTCCAGCCTTGGAGTCAGGAGGACCCTGAGTTCAAATCTGGCCTCAGATACTTGACACTTACTAGCTGTGTGATTCTGGGCAAGTCACTTAACCCTGATAGCCTCACCAAAAAACAAAAGAAGACACTAGAAACAGGACAGCAGAGGGACCCAAGCTGACATCCTCATCTGCCTGTGTCCTGGCAAAGCCCTTGTTCCCCTTATACAAATAAGTTTGGGTTTGGGGATCGAAAACACTTTAATATTTCAAGGATGAATGATTTAATGAGTAGGGGGCGTACCTCTTCCCCACCTTCCCCAGTGCAGGTTGCCTTACAAATGACCTTCACAAGTTACTGTGGAAGAAAAAGAAATCACCACCCAGTGTTCCACACTCCGATGCTAAGTCTCTCTGCACTTATCTAAGATAGACCTCAGAAAATAATCATACGACTCATTTCTGGACCCCTACTAGAAGCTTTCCTAGATTGACAGAACCAATCTAGAACTGGTAGAGCCTACTTAGACACAGACAACATAGGATCACAGGTCTATACCTCGAAGGGACCTCAAAGGTCATTTATTCTAGCCCCTTCATTTTACAGATGAGGAAACTGAGGCCCATGAGGTTAAATGATTTGCCCAAAGTCATATATAAAATTCTTAGGACTTTGAACCCAGGTTTTTTGGTTCCAAATCCAGCACTCTTTTAACTGTACTGAACTGTAGCAGAGCCAGAATCCAGATCCAGACTCTCTTATTAATATCAGAGCTCCTAGCACTACCCTCATATTAATAACCACAGTCTAGCGGGACTCACTCATCTTCATAAGTCATCTTTCCTTCTACATGATGAGATATTTTGGCCCAACCTTTCCTACTCCCTCTGAATGCTTTAAAAAAAGTCCTTAGATTTGCCTCAATACTTATGATAGGAATTTAAAACAGTTTATGATCAAATAGCATTTTTTAATTTGTCTTGATTCATGTGAAAGTAATTTGAATCCACATTAGTATTCTGTGAACTGATCGTTAACACTTCTTAACTGATTTTGTAAACACATTTTGCTTCCAAAATAAACATCAACAGGAAAGGGGGACACTTAGTGCAGCTGACGCATGAAGACATACACATTAACACAGAGGGCAGAATCCCCAGCATAAAACGGCGAAGATGCTCGAGTCATTTCCTCCACTAGCTCTCTTCATGAAAAACCTGGAGGAAAATGCTCATCATTTCAGATTTGCCTGACGGAGGATTTCAAGCTGCAAAGTTGTTTGTGTGTATCTATCACGGGTCATTTCCGATACAGATGGGGTAGGACGTGGAAGCTGATGAGCATCTTAAGAGATAGGAGGAGAAATAATGGGTGCCAGGGATAAACATGGTAATTGGTGATAAGTGTTACTCTTTGTGACCTAATACACACACACATACATACATATATATATATATATATATATATATATATATATATATATATATATATATATATATATATATATATAATACATACATACTTACACACACATGTATATATGCATATACACATATATAGGTATAGAGAGAGAGAAAAAGAGAGAGAGAGTTCAATTTACTCTATGGGCCAACACACCATCTCTGTAAATTTCTGGTTCAAAGTATTCCTTCTGGGCTCTATTCCCATAAACATACACACACACATGCACACACACACACACACACACACACATATATATATAGATATCAATATGTGCATACATATATATATATACACACACACACATATATATATAGATATCAATATGTGCATACATATATATATACACACACACACACACACACATATATATATATATATATATATATATATATATATATATATATAGTGTATGTATATATGTAGGAATGGGGCCAAGGAGACACACACATATACACACATATATGTGTGTATGCATGTATATGAGAACAGAGCCAATAAACCAGAAAATTGCAAAGATGGTGTTTAGACCCATAGAGAAGTAGATTAAACTAACTCTGTGTGTTTGTGTGTGTGTATACACATACACACATATATATGCATATATGTGTGTGTGTGTGTGTGTGTATACACACACATATGCGTATATATGTGTGGATGTAGATCACAAAGTGTAACACGCATCATCAATTACTATGTTTATCTGTGACACCCATTATTTCTCCTCCTATCTCCTAAGATGCTCATTAGCTCCTATCTCCCACCCGATCTTTATTGGAAATGACCCATGATAGATACAGAGATGGTGTGATTGAACCATCCCTTTTAGGAAGAATGGCAGAGTTCATTTGAACATGATTCTAGAACTGAAAGGGAGAGGGGACAGTTGGCACACTAATAAGGTCACTTGTCTGGTAGCAGAGAACGTGGTGGGAATAAGAAGTAAAATGAAGCACTGCTGGGTTATAGCTGTGATAGTGGGCCAAGAGAGGCCATCATCAATCAGTAGAGTCAGGCCCAAGGAGGAAGTTCTGGAAATGAAAGGGCTAAAACCTTGATACTGTCCTGTTCACTCTCCTCCTGAAGACCTCCCTCCTCAGAATTGATATAGCACTTTTTCCCCCATTTCTCTAATGTATTAACCACAAGGTATGTTACCAAGGAAGGAGGAAGTTCTGAAACCAGCAGCAGAAGCAGCAGATGTGTGCCTCAGACCCCAGGCACAAAACAAAATGGCTGTGTCCAAAGTTGTCCATGCTTGGGTCATTCTCCCACCAGACTATGAATCCCTTGACCACATCTTCTACAGAGAGATCTCAGAAGACAGTACTGAAAGAAAAAGGCCCATGGATTTGACCATTAGGAGATCACAAATGGTCTGTAGAGAGTCAAGTCAACATTTATTAAACACCTATTATATGCCAGGCGTTGTTATAAGAGCTAGGGATACAAAGAAAGGACAAAAAATACCCAAAACAAAACCAGTCCCTGCCCTTAAGACCCTTACAGTCTAATTAGGAGATAACATGCAAATAGCTATGTACAAACAAGATACGTGTTGGAGATAAAGTCAGAGGGAAGCCACTACGGGTATGGAGGACTGGGAAAGACTTCTTGGAGGAGGATGGAATGCTAGCTGAGATTTGAAAGGAGCCAGGAAAGCCAGGAGGCTGAGATGAGATGTGAGAGAGTTATAGGCACGAGGGACGGTTAATGAAAATGCCCAGAGTTGGAAGTTGGAGTGTCATGTGTGAGAAACAGCAAGGCCAGCGTCACTAGATAGCAAAGGATGAGAAGGAGAGTCAGTTATAAGAAGACAGAAAAAGTAGGAAGGGGCAAAGTGAGGGAGGGCTTTAAAAGCCAGCTAGGATTTTATACTTGATCCTGGAGGTAGCGTAGTAAAGGACAGAAGCCAAATTGCACGGGTTAAGCAGAAACAGGAGAGTCAGCAACAAAATGGCAGCAAAGAAGTAGGTGAGGTTTGGCAAAGAAGGGAAGGAGTGAGGGAAGATCAAGGGATGGCTTCTTTAGGACTAAGGAAACCTAAGCTTAGTTTATTTCCCTGCTACCTTCTGAAGGACTGCAACCGCAGCCAGTGCCTTCTATGCCTCATCATCTGGGGATAAAGGCCTAGTGCACCACCTTAGTTACAGTCATGTTCATCTGTAAAATAGGGAGATACTTTAACTATTTCCTTTACAGGGTTGTCACAAGGAAAGCGTTTTGCAGACCTTAACGTGTCACAGAAACATGAGCTATTTTCATTTTGAGGGTCATGTTCTTAAATGACAAACAGCTATAAGTTTCCATTAAGTAACCTACTAGTTTTACTCAACAGATATATATTAAGGGCCTTCTATGTTTTAGGATCAAGTTCTTACATCACAAATAGCTACAAGTGTCCTTTGAGTAATCTACTCATGTCAATCAAGAAATAGGTAGAAATATTATCACTATGGGTAGCAATAATAGTAGTCTTAAGTAACAGAAGCAATCAATCAACAAGCATTTATTAAGTGCCTATGATATACCAGGCGCTGTGCTAAGATTTGGAGGAGGAGGAGGAGGAAGTGGAAGAAGAACAAGGACAAGAACAAGAACAAGAAGAACAAAAACAAAGAACGATAAGAACATGAACAACAAAAGAACAAGAAGAACAAGAACAAAAACATCAAGAACAAGATCAAGAACGAAAACAAGAACAAGAACAGCAAGAACAACAATAAAAAGAACAAGATCAAGAAGAACAAGAACAAAAGCAAGAAGAACAAGAACAAGAACAAAAAGAACAAGAACAAAAGCAACAGAAGAACAAGAACACAAAGAACAAAAGAACAAGAAGAACAAGAA
Source organism: Phascolarctos cinereus (assembly GCF_003287225.1). Lineage (NCBI taxonomy): Eukaryota > Metazoa > Chordata > Mammalia > Diprotodontia > Phascolarctidae > Phascolarctos > Phascolarctos cinereus. The sequence continues at coordinate 229,548,843 of NW_027556402.1, read as the reverse complement.
CAAAAGCAAGAAGAACAAGAACAAAAAGAACAAGAACAAAAGCAACAGAAGAACAAGAACACAAAGAACAAAAGAACAAGAAGAACAAGAACAAGAACAAGAAGAACAAAAACAAGAACAACAAGAACAGCAAGAACAACAAGAACAAGAACAAGATCAAGAAGAACAAAAACAAGAACAACAAGAACAAGAACAACAAGAACAAGAACAAGAACAACAAGAAGAACAAGAACAAAAACAAAAAGAACAAGAACAAGAGCAACAGAAGAACAAGAACAATAAGAACATGAACAACAAAAGAACAAGAAGAACAAAAACAAAAACAACAAGAACAAGATCAAGAATAAAAACAAGAACAAGAAGAACAGCAGTAACAAGAAGAATAAAAATAAGAAGAACAAGATCAAGAACAAGAACAAGAAGAACAAAAACAAAAACAACAAGAACAAGAAGAACAAGAAGAACAAGAAGAATGAAAACAACAAGAACAAGATCAAGAACAAAAACAAGAACAAGAAGAACAAGATCAAGAACAAAAACAAGAACAAGAAGAGCAAGATCAAGAACAAGAACAAGAACAAGAAGAACAAAAACAAAAACAACAAGAACAACAAGAACAAGAAGAACAAGATCAAGAATGAAAACAAGAGCAACAAGAACAAAAACAAAAACAAGAAGAACAAGATCAAGAACAAGAACAAGAAGAACAAAAACAAGAACAACAAGAACAGCAACAAGAACAAGAACAAGATCAAGAAGAACAAAAACAAGAACAACAAGAACAAGAACAAAAACAACAAGAACAACAAGAACAAGAAAAACAAGAACAACAAGAAGAACAAAAACAAAAACAAAAAGAACAAGAACAAGAGCAACAGAAGAACAAGAACAAGAACAATAAGAACATGAACAACAAAAGAACAAGAAGAACAAAAACAAAAACAACAAGAACAAGAACAAGATCAAGAATAAAAACAAGAACAAGAAGAACAGCAAGAACAAGAAGAACAAGATCAAGAACAAGAACAAGAAGAACAAAAACAAAAACAACAAGAACAACAAGAACAAGAAGAACAAGAAGAATGAAAACAACAAGAGCAAGATCAAGAACAAAAACAAGAACAACAAGAACAAGATCAAGAACAAAAACAAGAACAAGAAGAACAACAAGAACAAGAACAAAAACAAGAACAAGAAGACAAGAAGAACAAGAACAAGAAGAACAAGAACAAAAACAACAAGAACAAGAAGAACAAGAACAAGAAAACAACAAGAACAACAAGAACAAGATCAAGAACAAAAACAAGAACAAGAAGAATAAGATCAAGAAGAAGAGGAAGAGGAGGAGGAAAAGGGAGGGGAAGGTACATAGAAGGAGAGAGGAGAGAAAGAGAAGGGAGAAGAAGGGGAGAGGAGGAGAGGAGAAAAATAGTTCTGCTTTTATTCTATCAGGGAGTCAACATGTACATGTATATATTGGCACAAAATCAATGCAAAATGAATACAAGATAATTTTGAGAGGGAACAGAAGCAGCTGAGGGGATCAGGAAAGGCTTCGTGTAGAAAGTGACATTTGAATTGAAGTTTGGAGGAAACAAGAGCTTCTAGTAGTAGCAGCAAAAAGAGCAACAGCCATAGCAGTTGATCAACAAACATTTATTAAGCATTTACATATGCTAGGCACTGTGCTATTTGCTAGGTATTCTAAAGTTAGAAATGAAACAAGCCCTGTCCTTGAGGAGTTTACATTCTATCAGACAGATCTGTAAATGCATAAGCATACACAAAACAGATAAAAAAATAAATCCAGAGTAATTTTAAGGGGAAGTTATTAGCAGCTGGGTAGCTTAGGAAAGGCTTTTATGCAGAAGGGGATCTTGCAGTGACAGGTAGATGAAACAATGGTTAGCAGTAAGTAATAGTAGTAGTAGTAGCAGCAGCAGCAGCAGCAGCAACAGCTACCATTTCTACAGTGCTTTAAGGTTTACAAGGCTTTTTATAATCTCTATTAGTCTGTAATACTAATCTACAATGAGTAGATTCATCTACTAATCTATTCTATAATACTATCTCATTTCATCCTCACAACATCCCTGGAGATAGGTGCCCTTTTACAAATGAGGAAACTGAGGCAGGCAAATGTTAAATCAATTTCACTAGGGTTACACAGAAAGCCAGTAAGTATTTAAAGCTGGATCTGAATCCAGATCATCCTGACTCCAGGTCCAAAGCTCTAACCACTGTGCTACCTGGCTGCCTAGTAATAGTTGTTGTTGTTACCTTAATGTGTAATTTCATATTTTTGAAACTTATTACATATATTATTATCCCATTTGAGGCTCGTTATCACCATATAGGCACACAGAAGAATTAGTATTCCATTTTACAATAAAAGGGGGTAGTGGTAATCAGTTTCAGAAAAGTTGAGTTACGTGCCCAAGGTACCCCTGCTTAGGAGAAGCTAAATAGATATGATGCAGCCCACCTCTCCTTTTCCCAGGCTCCCTACTCTTTCCATTAAACTCCACTTCCCAACTCTTTACCTTGAAGTTGGCCGATTTTGACACCTGATCCTCTCTGTTGTCTCTGTCCTAAAAAGCTCCCCTCCTCCTCCTCTTCCTCCCTCTCCTCTTCCTCCCCCTCCCTTCTCCCCCTCCATCTCCTCCTCCCCTCCTCCTCCTCCCTTTTCTTAGCAATCAAACTCCCCTTACAGGCATGTTACCTGTAGAAGCCTCTAGGTAGAAAAGGCTTCTCGGCACACCCCAAACTATGGAAATGCCTGGAGATTAATGACTTTTATGGTCTGAGTTGGAAACGCATGCCACAGAAATGTGGCTTGGTTAGGCCCTGCTCCACACTCCGAATTTAATTGAAGTATGTTATCTATAATAGGTTCAGATGTTTGTATTCTTCAGCACTTTATGGATTCCGAAACAGATGGGCTACAGCCAGGAAGCAGCGGATAACAGACTGGCTGAAAGCAGGCTGGCATTCTGACAAAGGCAGGTACAGCTGTGGTAGGGACCGTATTCAGCAAGCCCACCTACTGCATCAGCAGCCTGCTCTCCCCGCAATGCCGCCATGACCGCCTTAATGAAGAAGAGAAGTAAGCATGAATCTAGGCTTTCCGGGGCTCCCAACATTGGAGAAGCCCAGAAGAATCAACATGAGAGAAATGATGCCAAGTTCTTGGATTCTCACTTCTCTACAGCAGTTCCACACCCCCCACCTAAAAAAGAGGGGGATGGGGGTGGGAGGCGGGGAGAGATAAGCACTCCAAGAAAATGCATATCCAGAAACAGCCTGCCTTCTGGCTAACCCTTTTTGCTTACTTATTTAAAAATTTTCCCCTTTAAAAAAAATTAAAAATTTTTCAATTAATAAACATTTGTTTTCTCTCTCCCCCTACCCCCACCCCTCAAATTGAGATGCCTAATTTTGGATGTGGCCAATGTGGTCTTCTCGTTTTTGTTTGTCTACCCATATTTGTTGCAAGGATTTTGTTTTTTTCTAATCTTTTTTTTTTGCAACGGATTTGAGGTTTGGAAAATGGGATGGAGAAAAGAATGAATCTGGAGTCATGGCATGTCAAGAGCTGGAAGGGCCCCGAGACACTGTAAAGTCCATCTCTATAGATAAAGCTACCCCCTCCCTCACCCTTTCATTTTACAGGTGAGGAGACAGAAGCTCATGGTGGGGAAGAGACTTGCCCAAGGTCACACAGCTAGTGTCACAGTTGGCATCAGAACATGGGTTTTCTGACTCCTAGCTCAATAGCTTTCCACTAGACCAGCCTGCATCAAGCAAGCTCTGTTAACAAGGATGATTAGCCCCCAATAACCTGTATAAGCAGCAAAGCTAGATAAGAACCCAAGGTTTTTGAATCAGTTCCACTTTTGTCTTTGAATCCCTGCACCCAACACAACACCTGGCACATAGTAGGTACTTAGTGAACGCTTGCTGATTGATTGATTTCTGAAATACTCTAAAAGGGGACTGTTCCATTTAATAGGGTCTAGTAGTGCTACACTGGTTGGCTATGTCATAACAGATAATAATAACTCCTCACACTGATAAAGTGCTGTACAGCTTAAAAAGTACTTCGCATACATAATTTCATTTGAGTTTCTGGACAAACCTAAGTTGGAAAGCAAATATGATTCTCAGATAAAGAAGCTAAGGTTTTGAGAGATCAGATGGATAGAGGGTGCAGTGGATAAAGTGCTGGACTTGGAGTCAGAAAGACCCGAGTTCAAATCCTGTCTCAGACTTTTATTAGCCATGTGACCCTGGGCAAGCCACTTAATTTGTGTCTGCTTCAATTTTCGCATCTGTAAAATACAGATAATATTAGCATCTACTTCCCAGGGTTCTTTTTGAGCACAAAATGAGATAATATTTATAAAGCACTTTACAAACCTTAAAACACTATTTAAATGCTAGCTATCACTATTATCATCCAAGGCCATAGAGCTGTAACTGAGCCCAGGTCTCCTGACTCCAAGCCAAATGTTCTTTCCATTTAGAATAAGAGGGATTGTGTAGGGAGTGACAGAAGATAACTTCAGGCATACCTATAGAACCCAAGCAGATGTAGGACCCTGGGTAAGTCACTTAAGCTGTGTGTGCCTCAGGCAGTTTCTTAGGACTTATATTTTCAATGTCACAGAGAGGTTGCATGTCATGTCAGAGAGTTCCTACACTGGAAATTCTACTGCTGAGGAAATCACACATTTTTTCAAGCATTCATTGCATGTTCAATAGGAAGGAAAAACCACCATAGGACATTTCTAGGCTCTCTTGTTTCAAACCAGACTCCATGGAGATGCAGGATATTTAGTCCTTCTGGCCTCAAAGCATCCATGAAATAGAACCTGCTCTAAGTACAAAAAAGGGAAAAAAAAGGGGGGAAAAAAGAATTTGGGTAAAACAACAACCCATAATTATTCTAAGAGATGGGAAATGTGTGCCTTGAAATATTGAAGTAATTATCAGGTTAAATTTCTATGATCCCTGCAATTTCAATGAAACCTGGAAATGTTGGTAGCTGTGCGTCCTGGCATATCTTGTAACGTGAAATTATACTTCTTTTTCACTTAGACTAAAAGGTCATAATTAAAGTGGTAATGAAGCTAAGTGAGTAATGGGATACAGGATTTCACCAGGGTCCAAAGCTTGCAGAATCCATTCCCCCTTGAGAAGTGGGGCTCCAACATCAGTGTCTCCCAACGATCAGACCTCCCTCTTGTGCCACCTCCCCACCTCTGCAAAGACTGGGAAGCAACATCTTCTCAGCAGGAGCTGCAGAGAATGCATATTGAAAACACCGGCCTGAAAATTCTGTAATTATGAAATTCAATCTTCTAGGAAAATGTAAGTTCCTGGAGGGCAGAAACTGACTCAGTTTTGTATTTGTATCACCGCTCCAGGCCTAGTGCCAGGCATATCATAGGCTTTTAATAAATAATCAATGCTTAATAAATAATACAATTTTAATAAGTTCTTGTTTGATTTTTCATTTTTGTCTCTAGTTCATTTTAAAAATTTGAAGCTGTTAAAATTAATCTGTCCCTCCCATTATCCCCAGGCAAATAAAAAAAAAATCCCTCCATACAAATCTTTCTACATATGCTTGTTTGATTTTCAAACTGATTTGGATTACTGCAGGTCAATAGCTTCAAATCTGACATTCAGACATGTGATATTATAATAATTATTATTATATGTAAAATAATAATAGTAATATTTATTTCTGCAGTACCTTAAAATTTTACTTTTCTTACAACAATACTTCTGTGAAGGAGGTAGTACAAGTGTTGCTGTCTTTATTTTACTGAGGCCCCAAGATGTAAAATGGTTTGCCCAAGATTACGTGCCTAACCAGATGGCAATCCAAATCTCATAATAAGTCCAGCTCTCCTCCTACTGTGCTACTTTGCCATAGGACTCCACTGCTCTGAAAATCAGTTTCTCTTATGTTCATCTGGACTACAGGCCAGAATGAGAGAGGCAGTTTGGTATAATGGAAAAAGCATTCTACAAGCCACAGGAAGCCTTCTATTCAAATACCTGCCCTGTCACTAAATAAATATGCAACGGTGGGTAAGTAGCTTCAGGGCTCTGACCCTCAGTTTACAAATCTGTAAAATATGGAAAGAGGCAGTCCATTGTAGTGGATAGAGGACTGGTGTTAGAAACTGAAAGTCCTGCCTCTAACACATACTGGGTGTGACCTACAGCCCACTCCCTAAGACGACAGATAGGTTACAGATAAGTTGTTGCTTTGCATTAATGGAGAGGGTTTCCATGCTTGGAGTTCCCTACACCAGATTCCAGGTCTAGATTTTATATATATTAAAATATATATCATTATATATAAATATATATGCATACATATTAATATATATCATTATATATAAATATATATGCATACATATTTATACATCGTGTATATATATATATGTGTGTATGTATACATATGCAATGTATGTATATACGTATATCTTTACATGTATTTACACATATACTTATATATACATATGTGTATGTACTTATATGCATTGTGTCTATATGTACATTGTATATGTATCTATGTAATGAAAATATATACATGTGTATAAATACATGTACACACACACATATACATACATAATGGATAAAAATGACTTCTCATGGCCTAAATCATGACCTAAGGTCACTTCCAACTCCAAATCAATTATTCTCTGATCTTGAGATCATTGTCCTTCCTTAGAGTTGTTGTGGGAATCAGATAAGAATAAGCTTTGCAAACCCTATGCCAGGTATTAGTAATTAGATGTTGAAAACACACTGCAGCTTCTATCACTCTAGGTAAAACAGACTAGCTGTAAAAAATCAATACATTTGAAAAATTCAAATTAAATACCATTAGAAGTGACCTAAGAGCCCATGCTGGGACTCCCCTAAAGTGGACATCGTCCTCTCCTACCCCTGACCAGCCTATTCCTGGTAGCTGACTTCCTTGGGGTTGGGGGCATAGATATTTGGGAACATTTTCATTTCAGGAGAAAGGACAAAGAAAGCAGGAAAATCTGTTGGAACTTTGGATTCTCGTGGTGATTTGTGGCCAACCTGTGGGAGGCCTTTGAAGCCTCAGTTAGAAGCAGTGGTCCTTCTCTGGGAGGCAGCATGGGTTCTATTGATCCCCCAAAGATGACAGGGTTCTCATTAGCATTCTCAGTATAACCCCTGCCCCTACCTTCCAAGCCAAAATGTCAGAAAGGGTCTTGTGATCTTTTGTGAATTGCCAAATAAACAGATTTCCAGTGGAGCAGGCTATTGCGATGCAGGCCCTGCCTAGGCAATCTTTATCATGGGGCTCCCACTAAGGATGGGAATTTGTTCTATGAGCTGAATTAAATGGTGAGAATAGAGTGAGAACCACCTCATCTTGCACACTCTCCCAAGTGATCTTTATTATATGATTACAGCTTCAAGACTTGTTGTGCTGTGAAAAATTCTTAGGGACCATAAAGCTGGAGAGGAAGCCATCTATCATTTGAGAGAATGCCTCTCATTTTACAGATGAGGAAACTGAGACCAAGAGTTAGTGAGTGGCAGGGCTGGGATTTGAATCCAGTGCTTCTGATTCTAACTCAGCATTCTTTCCAGGATCACAGTAATTAAAGATGCAAAAATTAAAAAGACACAAAAACACAGTATCATTCACAACGGGTTTTACGTAAAGTGTTCTCATGTTCTTTTGTCCCCCCCCCCCACCCCGACCCTCTGTTTTCTAACACCTTTGGTTATATTCTAGTTTATTTCTGCACAGCCCTATAGAGAAGAGCCAAAGTGGATGTACTTTGTCTCATAGAATGATAGATTTAGAACTAGAAGAGACTTTAGTGACCATCTAGTCCCCAACCCCCCTCCCCATGTTGCAGATGAGAAAATTGAGGCCCATAAAGGTCAGGTGACTTGTCCAAACTCACACAGGAAGCATCCAGAAGCCAAATTTGAACACAGACCCTTTGACTCCAAAACCATTGTTTTTCCCACTGTACAGTACTTCTTCTTATTGGGAAGGTGATCTCTCTTGTAGATAAATATAATCTCATTCTAGGTATGTTTTTTATAAGCTCTTCCAGGAAGAGCGATGGACTTTGAAACCTATGATTTCCTGGACGTAGTTACTGCCTCTGCCAACACAGTTCCCAACCCCCTTACATATGAACAGACGAGTCTTCATGATTTGTCACAGCTGAACTAATCAATTGTTCATTCTCTTTCTAATCTTCGATCTCTCCCCTTTTTCTCGCTATACTCAGTGCCTTATTTTTTTAATTAAATTAGCTTTTTTCAATTAACAAAAATCTATTTTCTCTCCTTCCCAATTAAGAAAGAGAGAAAAACCTTCACAATAAATATGTAGAGTCAAGCAAAATAATTTTCCCCATTGGCCATGTCCAAAAACTATCTTGATGTGCACTCCGGGTCCATTGCCTCTCGGTCAGGAAGTAGGCAGCATGATTTATCGTGGGGCCTCCAAAATTGTTGTTGGTTTGTTACGCTGAAACCAACAGAGTTGTTCTTTAGTCTTTCAGAGTTCTTAAGTCTTTCAAAGTTGTTAGTCTCCACAATGTTATTGCATAATTTTTTTCTTGGTTCTGCTGACTTCATTTTGCATTACTTCATACAAGTCTTCCCAGGTTTTTCTGAAACTATCTCAATTTTTTATAGCACAAAATATGTCACTATTCATATACTATAATTTATTCAGTCACTCCCTAATTGAGGGGTTTTCCCTTAGTTTCTATTTCTTTGCTAGCACAGAACAAGGTTAAATTCTCTTTATCCACGGGTTCCTTCCTTACTACCTACAAACATAGCTAGAACTCCCCTGTCTTTTGGGAGGGGCAATCAGAGTTAAGTGACTTACCCAGGGTCACATAGCTAGTAAGTGTCTGAGGCTGGATTTGAACTCAGGTCCTCCTGACTCCAGTATTGGTACTTTATCCACTGTGCCACCCAACTGCCTCTCCCAATCTTTAAAAATACCTTCACATCCGGGGCATCTAGGTGGTGCAGTGGATAGAGCACTGGCCCTGAACAGGAGGACCTGAGTTCAAATCTGGTCCCAGACCAAACATTTAACACTTACTGTTAGCTGTGTGACCCTGGGCAGGTCACTTAACCCCAATTTCCAAAAAAACCCCAAAAAACAAAAAACCTTCACTTGACCCTGACATCCCTTAAAGCTATCATCCATATCTCTAATGCCACATCAAACTCCTTTCACAGTCTTGAAAAAGCTGCTGCATTCCTTGCCTCCGTTACATGACTTTGCATTTGATTGGTAAGCCCTTTACAATCTGATTTCTGACCACAGCATTCAACTAAAACTATTTTCACCAAAGTCAGAATCTTCTAATTGTGAATTATAATAACCTTTTCTCAGTTTTCATCCTTCTTGACTTCTCTGCAGCTTTTGACACCATTGATCTCCCCCTCATTGACTGTCTTTCCCTCCCTGAGTTCTCATGATGCTGCTCTCTCCTGGTTCTCCTGTCTAATGGCTCGCTCTCAGCCTCCTTGGCTCAAAAGAGCAATGTACATCCTGGACATCATCTACATTCTGTCTACTCTGTGTGTGTGCATACCATGGTACTCCAGAGCTCTGTTCTGGACTTTTCTATATTCTCTCTTTTCTACCTCATCAATTCCCATGGTTTTAAATATGACCCCTAAGGAGATGGCATCCAGATCTATACATGCTGCAGTCCTAGGCTGTCTCCTTAGCTCCCGGCTCGCATCACCACCTGCCTGCTGGACAGCTCCATTAAGATGCCATGTAGACATTTCAACCTTAAGATGTCCAAAGTGGAACTCATTATCTTTTCCCCAAAACCGAACCTTATTCTTAACTTCCTTATCTCAGATAAGGGCACCCAGGTTTGTAACCTCAGAGCCATCCTTAGCTCTTTCTTCTACCCTTTCCTCCTGATATCCAGACAGACATTGGGGAGACACTGGAGCCACCCATAGCCCCATGTGCGGGGCTCTCATCCCTCCACTATTCCCCAGGATTCTGCCTGAAGCCTGAAGAAGTCAAGATCCTCCTTTGAATACCAAAAGATCCAAGTTAAGTTGAGCAGCTAAATGGTACAGTGGATAGAGCTCTGGGCCTGGAATAAGGAAGACCTGAGCTCAAATCTGGCCTCGGGCATTTACCAGCTATGTGATCCTGAGCAAGTCACTTAACCTCTGTCTGCCTCAGTTTCCTCATCTGTAGAATGGGGATAATAACGGCACCTACTTCCCAGGGTTGTAATAAGGTTTAAAGGAGATATTCATTGTGAAGTGCTTAGTATAGTATCTGGCATATAGCAGGCACTTAATAAGTGCTTATTTCCTACCTCCCTTTGCCCATACCTAGAATGTTCATTCCCTACCTCTGCTGCTTCCATTCAGGGCTCAAATCATGTCACCTTCTACACTAACCCTCTCCCTCCACCCTAGGTATTGGCCATTCCTTGCCCTCTGAAAATCCTGGGCAGATGTTTTGCATTTATTTACATGTTTATGTTGTTTCTCCTCAGTGAAGTGTTAGCTACTTGGGGGCAGGAATTAATTTTTTTTTTGTCTTTACATCCCCAGCACCTAACACAATTCATGACATATAGTGAGCACTTAAAAATCTATTGGCTAACTAAAACCTCCCTTCTGAAACTTCTGTCCATTGCTTCTAGTTCTTGGTCCCTTTGGGGCTAAGCAGAACCAGTAGAATCCCTCCTCTATATGGAAGCCTTTCAAAGGTCCCCACTAAGCCTTCTCCTCATCAAGTGAAAAAAAAACCCCATTACCTTTAACTGATCCTTTCGTGGCCAGGTCTCCAAGACCCCCACCATCCCCAGCAGTTTTGCCTGGATGTTGCTTGTTTGGAGGTTAGCCTATCTCCTCCATTAAATGATAACTTATAGTGGAGAGGACTGAGTCTGCCTCATTCATTACTCTCCATCAAAACTCAGTCCTTATAACTGTTCACCCAGGGGAGCTCTTGTAAGAACTAGTTAGTAAAGACGGAAACAGGCCAACTAATCCTTCCTGGGTTAGCTAGATAGCGGAAGGCAGCTATAAGCCTTTCTGGTCTGGAAAGCTGGCAGGGGAGATTTCAAGGCATCCAAAGAATCGCTGTGACTAGTGATTCACACTGAAGACTGGTTGACCTATACCAAGCAAGAAGAGAATTTTCCTGGACCCAGATTGAAAGAAGTCTAATTGTTTAGGTTGATGGAATTCTCTTCTTCCCCTCAAAGACTAGGTTCTTCCCAGGTAGCACTGTCCCTTCTGCAAGATCTCAGAGTTTTCTGATTCATGGGTAGCTGGGTGATTCAGTTGCTAGAGTGTTGGACCTTGAGTCAGGAAGATCTGAACTTAAATACGAACCGGGCAATAAGAATTACAGAACATGTTTGCATAACATTTGCATAGCATTTGTGTAATAGTACATTGCATAATACTTATAAATATCTCATTTTGCCCTTGAAACAAAACTGGAAATAGTTGCAGTTTTTAATCCCCATTTTACAGATGAGGAAATGGAGGCAGAAGGTAAGTGATTTGCCCAGGGTCACCCAGCTCATAAGTGTCTGAAGCTAGATTTGAATTCAGGTCTTTTTGACTGTAGATCTAGTGCTCTGACCACTGAGCCACCAGTGGCTTTCATTTTACAGATAAGTGCATTCAGACATTCACTCAGCCAGTTGTGAAAGCCAATTGTTAAATTTTCAGTGTGTACATTTACACCTCTGAAATTAGCCAATGGTACAAAGCAGAGATTGGTCTATTATTTTGTGGAGACTTAAGAAAGTAATGGAGAAAATGTTAATAATTCAGATTAAACTTAGAAGTGTGGTATGGGTATATTCTCTACCCCACCTACAACCCCTACCCCCACCAGAGCTGACTGTTGAACATTTGCCAACACACCCCTACTCCATCCTCATTTCTGTATCTATTTTATGTTTTCTGTTTATTATTCTAACCTTTGCTGTCACCACTTCTTCCCCAACCTTGGTTATTATTTTGGCTCATTTATTATATACATATGTGTGTGTATACATTATATATACTAATGATTTTCAAACCTTTTCTTGCATATTAGAAAAAAACAGAGAGTTTAAGTCACTTACTGAAGGGTACACGTTTAACTAGTGATGGAATCAGGTCTTGAACCCAGGTGTCCTGAGTCAAAGCCCAAAGACAGTATTTAAAAATGAAATGAGCATTTTGGGCAAGTCTGTAATAGCCACTATTTCATGTGACCAACAGGTACCTACCTGCTTAGCTGGGGGCTCTGTAGATCTCCAAAGATTTACAATACATGATTTATAATACCTTGAAGTGTTGCTGATTCTCTGTTAGGAAATATTGTGCCATCGATGGGTCTGAAAACAATCTCCCACAGACCAGTTCTGGTCTTTGGAGACAGCATCAAGGAGTGGAACCAATAGCAACAGTGGTGAGCTCTTTTCTGTGCAAAGGATTCCAGAGCCATGGACTCTGTGACATGATCTCTTCCAATCGTGCAGAAAGTTACATGAGCATCTGTCTCCATTCTGCTAGAAACCCTTGGGTCTGATAAGAGCTGAGCATATGCTGCCTGGCAGGTGAGCCCACGTTTGATCAACATAGCACTTTCCTCTACTGCATCTGCTCCTGACGAACACTGCCTAGAGCAAGATGACCTTAGCAGAGATGCACAGACCAAGCAATGGTTTGCTTGTTTTCCACTTTGATGTTATTCTGAAGTTACTCATAAGCACATGCCCCTTGCCGACGGCTGGTTGGAGCTGTCCCTTCGCAGTTAGGTCTCTGTACAGGCGCAGAAGAAATCTTCAATGCAGGGATCAGTCATGGAACTTAATGTGGCACATCTCAGGCTATGACAGCTCTTTACCTTTAAGAAGCAGAAGAAGGTGTGGTTTGCATCTACCGACAGTCCTCCATCACAGGACACCATGCTGGAATATGTGCTGAGTGCTGCAAACTGGCATTTGGTGGCCACCTCAGCTGTGGGCTTGATTTGACCTGATCCCCAATTTATTCTCACACTTCATTTTCATCTTAGCTTTTATTTCTGTCTAACTACGAGTAGGTATTCAAACTCAACCTGAACTCTATTTTCTTTCTTTATTGGTGCATTGAATCCCTCTCTTTGACACTCTAGTTTAACTCTGCTTTGCTATTTCTGTTCCACATTTCCATACCCATCTCACTCCCCAATGTGCAACACACATTTTGGCTGCCATTGATTTGGCCGTTAACCCTTGCCAAGCTGATGCTGGCCACCTGAAAGTAATATTTGGGGATGATTACTGATGCTGTATGCAGAGGTCACATCCTAGGACAACTCTGTGATGTAGATAACTCTTGCCTCTCAGAAGCCCAATACAAAAGCAACTATAATAGGATGCCCTTCTGTGCTGGGCATAAAGACCTTGACCCCAGTTCTGGCCTACTGGTGAGTTTTACAGAGAGTAAAGCTCTAAGGAAGTTGGTGTTTCAATTCTCTTCTGCCACAGAACTCCATGTCTAGTAGTGTCTTTACATTACCTAGAAGACTGTAATCTCCTTTAGTATCCTCAATACCTATATATCCAATATACATCCAATACCTGGTATCTGGCTATAGTAAATCCCCAATAAATGCTTGATAAATTGAATTGTATCAAACCGAAGCACAGAATTCCATTCTCAATCTCTACTTATCCCTGATGTATCTGTATATTCCTAGAAGGATTCAGAGATGGGTCCTGAGCTGGCCAATCCATCACTAGTTAATGGCTGTGGATGAAACTGACCTCCCCTTAGTCTGTAAGGCCATGTCTGAAAGTCTGTTTGGAAGTCTCAGTTGTGCTAAGCAGTAGAAGCAGCAGCTAGAATGGATAATCATCCTCACACTCACTCTGAAAGGATAAAGATGACAAGGGCTGGTATCACCCATCCTGTAGTTGTTGTGACTTGGCAAGGTATTACTTCCTTCCTCTAGCTCTCACACCCAAATAAAGGAGTGGGGCTAGCTTACACTATCAGAGGTGAGTCTAGCCAATGAGGTCATTTCTTATCAGTAACGGCCATCTCTGGCAACATGATCAGTTGCATCCATCCTCCCATCTCCTTTCTGGCCCCCCAAAACAGAAGAAACTCCCTCCAATAATTGCTACCCTTTGGGAAAACAGACTATTGCCTGGAGTGTTAACCCAAGGGCAGGGGTCATAGGATCATAGATTTATAACTGGAATGAAAGAACCTAGAGGCCATTGAGACCAACTCCAAGAGAAAGTTCTGTATCTACTTTCTCTATCAACATTCTAGAATAATTCCCCAGCAAACCTCAGGAAGAGGTCAGCCAATCAGAATCACCAGCATCACAAAGTTTCTAATGCTGGCTAAGATGGCATCCATCTTACTATTTCTGAGTGAGGACTGGGGCTTTTTGGTAGCTATAGCTGGGCTGTTTACAGACTGCTGGCCCTGCACTTTGTGGGCTTCCATTCTGGAGAAACTGCCTAGTAGGCAGCTAAGTGGCACAATGGATACAGTTCCAGGCTTGAAGTCAGGAAGAGTCATCTCCCTGAGTTCAAATCCAGCCTCAGACACTTAATCCTGTCTGCCTCCATTTTCTCATCTGCAAAATGAGCCGGAGAAGGAAATGTCAAACCACTCCAGTATCTTTGCCAAGAAAACTCCAAATGGGCTCACAAAGAGTCAGACACGACTGAAAAATGACTGAACAACAACAACAGCTAAAGACAACAGGGTATGGGACCACCGTGGTAGTGGATTCTGCTTTGAATTCCCCTGGTTTCATGATCTGAGCTGGCCATTCAAAAAGAAAAAGATGATGATGGCATTCCTACACCAGTGCCACCACCCTCCACCACCTAGAACACTAAGAGATTGATAAGACAGAAAAGCTTGTACTATATTATACAGAGAATTCTTCCTTTTATTTGCTCAAAATGTTGGCTCAAACCATTCTGAAATTTAAGGGTATTGTCAGCAGCACATAATGGACTGTGGCACCCTTTTTTTTTCTCAGAATGGCTGAATGATACCCTGAGAGTGAATGCTGGTGATGTGAATCTCAGAGGTGCCATTTGTTCATGTCATTCTGGATGGTAAAAATGTGGTAATTCACTAAAGTGAAATTGATCCAGGGTGACTAAAAGAATTGGGCCCCCAACAAATCAAGTGATGAGGAATGTTCATGAACAAGGGCCATTGAGAAATCTGCTGTTCACTAACACATGGTTGACTCCCTGTTCTCAAGATGTCTTTCAAAACCAAAATGAGAATTGCCTTAGTGAATAAACAAGTGAGGCAGGCTGGAGTACATGGCACAGACCAGAACCCCATTCAGATAAGTCTCTGAACACAAGCTTTTCTGTGCATGTTGCTTTCCCCCATGAAATGTAATCCTTTCAAAGGCAGAAAGTATTTTGTTTTTGTCTTTGTATGCCTAGTGCCTAGGACAGTGCCTGGCACATAGAAAGCATTTAATACATGCCAAGTTTAAGGATACTAACTAGCTTTTTGAACCTGGGGAAGACAATCTTAGTTTTCTCATCTGTAAAATGGGGATAATAAAAATTGCACCTATTTCCCAGGGTTATTACGAAGATCCAATAAGATAATATTTGTGAAGACACTTAGCCAATTTAAATTTCCTCATCTGTAAAATGGGAATAATAATAATTGTATTTTCCATGATTTTTGTGAAGATCTAATGAGATAATATTTGAAGCATGCTTCATAAGCCTATAGGCACTACATAAATGCTAGCTATTATTATGTTAAGGTCTGTTCCAACTGTAATTGCCATGGTGTGTGTAGCACCCTAACATGAATTACTGTAGCACTAGAAGGCAATGGCTACTACCAAACAACTATATGCACATGCTTGGGTGAAAAACTGGAAGTTTTATAGGTTTCCTCATTGGAGAATAGCTGAGCAAACCATTGCATATGAACACAATATAAAACTATTGCTCCATAAGAAATAATAAATATGGGGGCAATTAGATGGAGCAGTGGATAAAGCTCCAGCTTGGAGTCAGGAGGACCTGAGTTCAAATCTGGCCTCAGACACTTGACACTTACTAGCTGTGTGACCCTGGGCAAGTCACTTAACCCTGATGGCCCCACCAAAAAAAATAAAAATAAAAATAAAAACAAATAAATAATAAATATAATAAATTCAGAGAAACATGGGAAGACATATGAACTGATGCAGAGTAAATTGAGCAGAACCACAAGAAAAAAATACACAAAGTGACTACAATGATATAAATAAAAACTACCCTAACAGGCAACTGAATTCTAATTAACAGACAATGTTGGTCATGGAGAGGAGATGATGAAACACATTTCTCTCCTCTAGAGACATGGAGATTTATAGGGTTAGAATGTTGCCTATGTTGTCAGATACGATCACTTGGTTCAGTTGGTGCTCTTTGTTAAGTGAGTGTTCAATGAAGGGGGGGTGGTGTATCAGGAAATGGTCACGATGTACGAAATTGAAGTCATCGACAAAATACTCTTTAAAAAGCTCGACTTTGGCACCTGCTTAAACCCATGTTCTTCATTTGACCGTAGGACTGTCAGAAAGGACATATCCCTTCTGACACAGACCCAATCCCTAACTCGACCTTTCCCATAACTCCCCACCAAGACACAAGGTCAAAAAATTGCTTGTCTTGCCTTGGAAAGGAGGGAAAGAATCACCATCGGGGGATCATGGAACCCAAAGCTCATTTCTCCAATCCTCTGTCATGATCAAAGAGAGATTTATTTTCCTCTTGGAGGGAACATCATTACAAGTGATCAGTCCAGTCCAGCACTGGTCATTCCATGCTCATCCTCACTACACAGACTGTCTTGTGGTCTATGCCAATGCTTCCCGCTAATAAAATTAATTTGCTCTGTGTCAGCTCAATTGCTGAGCTGATCATGTCTTCATGATGAGTGGTTCTTGCTGTTTGCTCTCTGGCCCAGTAAGCTACATTATTTTGTACCATCAGCAATTACAAAAAATGTACAGTTGTTCTTTTTTCCTAGGTCATTCATTAAAAGGTAGAAATGAAGTCCAAAAAATTTACCCCGAGAAAGTTTTACTGAACAGGGGGCGCTGAAAAGAGCTGAAAAATAAATACATATATTGAACATTTGCAGGTCCCACAAAGGTTTGATTTGTCTCTGTTGGCCCATTTGTAGCAGGAAGTAGAGGGTCTGTCTGGTAGAGCTCCACTAGAGACTTTCAGACAGCTCAGAGCAAACATAGATTATATCATATGCACCATAATTATCTACATTCATTGTGGTATTGTAGAAAGGGCACCAGACCCAGATTCAGAAAAGCTGGGCTAGCGTCACACTTTTTCCAAGCTGTGTGTTCTTAAACAAATCACTTAACCACTCTGAGCCTTAGCATGTCTTGCCTAAACTGTATCTCTCCACAATGATCAATGTTTTGTACTCTATGGGCATTTAGTAAATGTTTGTGGAATGAATGAATGAACTTGGATGATAACCCTTTTGTTTGACTGAGGAAGAAACAGGAAGTGACTTGTCCAGAGTCTCACAGAAGGTCAGTGGTAGACTTAGGACTAGACCCTGGCTCTCTTGACCCCTAGTCCCACATCCTCCACCATACTGCCTCACAAGAGAGATGATTCCATGAAAGTATTTTTCTCAATGCAAGCTTGGAAAAGGCAAAAGAATAATTCCTAAACTTGTTCTTATCAAGGCAGCATAGTGTGGTGGAAAAAGGAAAGCCTCTGGAATCAAGAAAAGACCTGGGCTCAAAACCTGCCTCCGATCCTTACTAGCTTTGCAACACTGGGCAAGTCAGCCAACCTCTTAGAGCCTCCATTTTCTCATCTGTAAAATGGGGGTAATAAAAATACCTGCCTCACAGGGCTGTACGAACATCAGATAAGATAATCCTTTACAAACCTTAAAGTGCTAGATAAATGTCCATTATTGTTGTTGTTGTTGTCCTCTCCATTGACCTTCCCTAGAATAAACCCAATCATATTTTTACTAATAACTCTTCAGACCCTAAGCTAATGACTACTGGAGACAGAGGCAGCAAATTTCCCTATTTGCCCCTTAAAATGAACAAAAGTCTATGTGGTCCTGACCCAAGATATATATTCCCCATTAATATTCAAAATCTCATGGGAAGAATTGTGATATCATAGGGAAAGTATTGGTTCTTAAGTCAGAGGACTTGGGTTCAAATTTTTCCTCATATTTGTGACAAAAAAAAATCAGTTAACTTTTCCAGTCCTCATTTTCCTCATCTAGAAAATAAGGGAGTTGAACCAGAGGACCTCTGAGGTCTTCCAGCCCTGGATCTATGATCCTATAGTTAGTGAATCATTCCTTGGAATGATGCCCTCTCCCCATGACCTTTCTTAAAAATGTAAATTATCCTGGGAGGATTGAAGTCACAAGTCCTGAACACCTCGGCGGGAATGGGTTAATCAAATCTCTTCCTCCCCTTCTAGTATGAGAACCCAGGGCAGGACAGGGCGCTAGGCAACTTGGGAAAGGGTGAAGGGAGAAAGGGGGCAAAGAGAAGGAAGGGGCCCCAAAGAGATGGCCAGGAACCCAAAAGCTAACACTGCCCACTTCACAATTTCTCTGCTCTGACCCAGATAGTGGATGGGTGGCAGGGACTCCAGAAGCCCAGGGAAGATGGAGTGCACCTTGTCCTGCCCATCTCCCCACCCAGCAGTATTCTCATCTGTGCACCACTCTCATGGATGCTGTTGATCCAGCTGGAAGCACGACTTGGCCCGTCGCCCATGTGAAACCTGGCCTCCCTGCTTACTCGGGAGCTTTTTACTGGCTGGCTAATTGAGGGCTTCTTTCAAATGCCGACTTTACAAATGTTTTTTTTTTTTCAGGAGAAAAAGAAGGAGCTAGATGCCCATGCCAGCTGAGGGAGAATTTGCTTAACTCTTTCCCTTGAAAAGGTCCTGGAATCAGAGTACTGAGGGGGAAAAAAACAACTTCTGTTGAAATTGTGCTTTACATCCTTAATAACAATTATGCATCACAGCAGCCCTGGAAGATAAGCAAGTAGAGGTATTATTTTTCCCATTTTACAGATGGGCAAATTCTACTCCAGTGTGGAACTTGGAGGTCACAACAGATTCTTGAAAGTAATCTCCTGGAGAGGAGTAGCTAATATCTCCATTTTTGTCTTTGTATATCCAGTGGCCTAGCATAGTATCTGACACATAGCATGAATGAATGAACGAATGAATGAATGAATGGAGTGCATGAATGAATGAAAAAGCATGTATTAAGTGATTATTGTTGTTCAGTTGTTATTTCAGGGGCATCCAACTCTTCATAACCCCATTTGGAGTTTTCTTGGCAAAGACACTGGAGTGATTTGCCATTTCCTTCTCCAGTAGTGATTACTGCACACCAAACACTGCTAAGCAAAACAGACTTTCTCTTCCTTAAAAGAGTTTACATTCTAATGGAAGAAGACGCAGATAGGAGAGTGGTGCCCAGGGAGGGTAACTTTGATTGGGAAATTTACAAGGATGATGAGCAGCGCTATAGAAGAGTAGGTTGACATGCCCCTTCCAGGAACAATGACGGAGTAGATTTGGTCATAGTTCTAGAACTGGAAAGTGTGATGGACTGAGGCCAGAGCAATGTGGGGAGAAGATGTCTGGGGAGTTGACAGTGAAGTGATGCATGTTAGGGGCTTGCTTAAAACAGGCCCAGTGAAGCAATCACCTGGGGCCCCAAGGTGGAAGTTTTGGGGTTACAACCTTCAAGGAATGGTATCTGCCCCAGCAAGAA
The DNA here is from genome assembly GCF_003287225.1 of Phascolarctos cinereus. Classification (NCBI taxonomy): domain Eukaryota; kingdom Metazoa; phylum Chordata; class Mammalia; order Diprotodontia; family Phascolarctidae; genus Phascolarctos; species Phascolarctos cinereus. Next base: position 229,528,968 of record NW_027556402.1, on the reverse strand, counting down.
GGCATTTGGTAAGGTGGTTTAGAAGAAAGTGAGAGGATTGATGTTTTTGATTAAGGATCCCTACCAGCTTCATGCTAACTTAGAAAACCTCACATTAACATGATCTATGTTGTATTGTATATTTATTTTGTTAAACATTTCCTGATTACATCTTAATCTGGTTCAGACCCCACTTAGGAGTTTTTCAGGCTGCTTGGCCCAGAGGGCTTAAATTTGACACCTCTGCTCTAAAGCATAGAAGGATTCCAGAAGGCTTTGGTGAAAGGACCTGACTTATGAAATCTTAATTCCTTACGGCCACATGAAGAAGGTTAAGTAACTGGTACAAGGTCATACAGCTCTAAGGGGCAGAGCCTGAATTCAATACCTCATTTTATCATGCCACAGATGTAGAACTGGAAGAGATTGTGAAGGTCACCTAACTCAACCCTCTCATTTTGCCGATGAGGAAACTGAGGCTCAGAGGGGTTAAATGACTGTAGAAAGGAGATAAAGTCACACAGGTAAACAAGCAGCAGAGTCAGTATTTCATTCCACACACAGTGTTCTTTTCATAGCAACAATGACAATGAGGATGAAGATAATAACCCAGGCTAACCCAGTCCTTCAACATTCACAAAATGCCTGTTACAACACTCCCAGTAGTAGGTGGCACAATTACAATTATCCTTTCCAAATCCCAACTTTTCCCCATTGCAGTTTAGATATATTGCAGGTCAACATAAGAAATTAAATGGGAATTCTGGGGTCAGTTTTGTGGAAGCCACAGATAACATGCAAAGGTGAGCAGATGACACACAAGAAGTTTAGAAACTCAGAGATGTGCAGGATGATGATTTTTGAGGCATTCAGGCAGACTCTGGCATCATATGAGAAGTCCTTATGTGATTTCCTAAAGGAAAATCAAAGTGAGGGGTCTACCTCTACAGATTTTACAGAGATTTTCCAGATTGCGAAGGTGCTGCACCACTAACCTCTGCCATGTGAAAGGGATGTCTATATTAAGGGCGAGGAAATCAAGAGACCCAGAGACGTCAAGACCCTGGCCTGAAGTTGCAGTTAGTGAAGGTCTAACCCCAGGCCTTCTGGCTCCAGCCGGCTAACCACACAGCCTCTCTTTACAAAGATCACAGTTTTACAAATCCCAAATTCCTAGCATTGTTCACTTCAGATTCTGGGTTTTCCAGATTTCTCTTGGCATGCTGGCAATTCATTAACATGAGGAACGGCCCTGCTAGAATACAGCTGAGGGCTCATGCATTTCACATGCCATTATATAATCCCCATACCCTACCCACAATTTTTTAAAAAGCCTTTGAAAATGACAGCCAGGCTCATTTTCTTTCCTTCTCTGCCTTTAAAAGTAAACTCATCTAAAACCACAAATGATTGTCCTAGCACTTATTACTTTGGATTTATTAGTTTTGATCTCTGGGTTAATTTCACATGTAATGATATTATAGTTAGTCACACCTAGTGGCTCTATTAATTTAGATATATTTGTACTTCCTTACCTATTAATTACAATCACATCTGAAGATTGATTGGGACTCCAATCCCACAGGAAAGCAACCCATGTATATGATGGAATACATCATGGTGCTATCAACTGCGGAAACTTAGTTTGCTCATAGAACTTCCAGAACATTATTACTATGTCCCTTCCTTACTTGTCAATACATCACCTACCACTTCCCATCCTGGGGTCCTGTGATAAATGAGCCAGTAATGCAAGGCTGGATTCCCGCAGAGCCAGGAGTGCTTCCTGAAGACCCAGAAGAAAAGATGTCTAAGCTAGTCAAACAAAAAACTTGGCAAATACTGAGATTTACTAACAGTGGATAGAATGTTGGACATATGGGGTCAGGAAGACTTGAGTTTAAATCCTACCTCAGATACCTACTAGCAGTGTGACCCTGGGCTAGTCCCTTTAATCTCCATCTGCCTCAGTTTCCCTTTTCTGTAAAATGGGGATAATAATAAAAGCTACCTTCCAGGGTTGTTACAAGGATCAAATGAGATATTTGTTAAGCATGTTGCAAACCTTGAAGTATTATGTCAATGCTAGCTATTTATCTAGGTCATGTCCATGTGGAATTATTTGCTATTTTCGTCTCTGATTCCAAGAGGTTCCCTGGTAGATGGTGTACTGTGCTCGAAGTAAGGAAGATCTGGATTAAAATCCTTCATGACCCATATGACTTTGACCAAGTACTTTCATCCATCTGAGCTTCCTTTTTTTTTTTTTTGGTAAAAGGGAGACAACAATATATAACCGACTTCATGAAATTGTTGTAAAGATAAGATGAGATCATGTAAATCAAAGTGCTTTGTAAACTGAAAAATATTGAACGAATAAAGGTCTTCTTAATACCAACACTGAGGCTTCAGGGGACCCAACGATCATTGGAAAGACACATGGCAGAGGTTCATAGGCAAGGCCCTTTACCAGCAGTGGCTGACAATCAATACATGGTCATGCGTAGCAGTGACTTTGAGAGCTGAAGATAGAGCAGAGGTTGGGATAGAGTCACTCCTTCAGGAGGGTCAGGAAGTTTGGGGGGCCAGAGATTGAGGTCGGACACTCCAATGACCGCACAAAGAAGGTGCCCTAGGAGGATGAGCTGTATTCTGTTATCACTGTGATCAAGATGGATACATTTCATGATGGGTATACTCTAGAAAAGAATCCAGTGCTGCTTTACCGGAAGCTACAGACCGCTGGACCAATGTCTGATAGGATCCCCTCTCTCATTAGTTCACGTACACCTGGAAGACCATAGATTTGGAGCTGGAAGACACCTGAGAAGCCACCTTAGAACACTTATCATTGTTACAGGCAAGGGAATTGAGTCACAGGGAAGCTAAGGGACTTGGCCAGAGTCATACAGCAAATAAGTATCTGAGGCGGATTTGAACCCAGGTCTCCCTGATTCCAAGTCTAGGGTCTGATCCTCTTTTCAGGTCGGCCCAAAGACATTCACACAGGAAGTAACAAGGAAAGGAGGTGGGGTAAGAAACAAGCATTTATTAAGCACCCACTATGTACCAGGCTTTACAAATATTGTTTCATTTGATCCTCACAGCCCTTGAAGGTATGCCCATTTTACAGCTGAAGAAACTCAGGCAGGCAGAGGTGAAGTCAAACAGCTAGGAAGTGTCTGAGTTGGATTTGAATTCATGTCTTCCTGACTATAGGCTCAGTGCTCTGTCCACTATACCACCTAGCTACCAAATGAAGATCTTACTCTACCAGTCTGGCCTCCTTTATCTCTCTGGCCAGAACTACTGCAGGACCATTCCATCCCAGCAGAATAATTAATGCCTTCAGTGCGGTTCACTTTCTAACAGAGGAAATCTTGAGCAACACTTAACATAGAGGCCACAATCCCTTGGACTTGCTTCCTGTTCATATTTCAGGGAGTGACAAGCGGACCCAGCCCTTCTGTGGTACCCAGGGTGAGCTTGGCAGTTCTGGCATTGGCAGTGGCCAGCGTGGAGAACTGACTTCCTAATGGCGGGCTGGACTTGGCAGAGGCTGTGCCAACCTAAGCTGTTAGGAGGTCCGGAGAGAGCTCACTGGTATTTAGATCGCATGCCTGATGCTTCTGAAAAGACGACCAGAATTAGCAGAAAGATGAAAACAGGGGGATGGCTTCAGAGCTAAGGGCAGACACTGATCAGCTGGAAGGGCTGCCTGGTGAGTGAATCGTCACATTTCTATAGCTCAACATGGCATGAGTGGGAAGACATGCCCTGCTGCTTAGGAAGGAAGAATTCAATGGTGCAGTACAGAAAGAGTCAGAGGGACTGGATGGGATCCTGGAATTGTTATTTATTACCCACGTGGCCTTAGACAAGTCACTTTATCTAATTAAGCCTCAGTTTCCTCATCTGTAAAATGAGGGAGTTTGGCTAAAGACCTCTAAGATGTTCTGGTTCCGAATCAACCTCTAGTCCCCCTGGACTAAATCATCTCTAAAGACCTTTCTGTTGCTAAATCTATGATCTTTTTTTTTTCAGTTGAGGTTAAGTGACTTGCCCAGAGTCACACAGCTAGTGAGTGTCAAGTGTTTGGTCTGAGGCCGGATCTGAACTCAGGTCCTCCTGACTTCAGGGCCAGTACTCTATCCACTGTGCCACCTAGCTGCCCCTAAATCTATGATCTTATCCCATTGAGTTCAACCTGTTGTGTATTCAAACCATGCTGAGCTTCAGAGTTGTTAAGAGTAATGGAAGGGAATAAGCATTTAAAGAGTGCCGACTACATGCCAGGCATGGTGCTGCATGCTTTCTAAAGAAAAATATGTGGAAATAAATAAAATCAAATAAAAAAATATAGAAAACAGAAGACACAATATTTGCTGTCATAGATTTCTGGCCTTGAAAGTGACCTTGGAGGTCAAATTCACATTCTCATCAGAAAGTGATGCTTATATAACTGAAAACAGCCAAAGGTTTATTTGTGAAGGTCATATATTTACATAATAAAATGAAAGTAATATAAAATGGGCCATTGATTTCTTTGCCAATTAACACCATCTATGACAAAGGTAAAAAAAAGAAAGTGGTGCAATTACTAGAGAGCGAAGGAAAAAATTTGGATTGAGGAATGGCATATTAGGGAAGTCTGGAAAGATTTGTGTGAACTAATGCAGAGAGAAGTGAGCAGAACCAGGATCACAATTTATGTCATAGCATCAACATTGTAAAACTGAACAATTTTTAAAGACTTAAGAACCCTAACTAATCAGGATTCCAGAGGACCTCCTGACAGAGACAGGGTTTAACTAACATGCAGAATGACACATGTTTTTGGACATAGCCAATGCGGGAATTTGTTTTACTTGACTATGCTAATGTGTTGTAAAAGTTTTATCAATCTGGGGGGGGGCAATAGGTTGGGGAAAAGAGGTGGGAGGGAGAAAAAATAAAAGCTTGATTACTGAAAAAATATTTTTTAATAAGTTATGCTGTATGCATATGAATAATACAAGGCAGAATAATCCCTACCTCTCCTCTTTACAGAGGATTATTGTGATAGTTATATCCTTTATCTGATCATTAAGCCCTTTTTAAAGAGGAAGAAAACGGGCTCAGAAAAGTTAATGGAGTTGCCTGAAGTCACACTGGTTACTCTGAGTGCCAGGGAGGCCTGAACCCCTGGGGTCTCTGACCAGTCCCTTTTTAATTACACCCCTACCCCTCACCCCGCTGGTTAGTAACATATTGCCTTTGCATTATTAGTTAACTCTTTCATTTGTAAAGTGGCCTGGAAACGGGAGGGATTAAAGCGTGAGTAGACTCTAAGTACAGGAAGGATAAAGCCTGGGAATGCTATGACCAAGTGGACAGTTGTTTCCTTGAACTTTCAAACAAGGTATATCAAGAAACAGCATGCTGATATGAAAAGACTGTTGTCTTTGGATCCAAAAGACCTAACTCTGAGTCCCACCTCAGTCATTTACTATGTGAGTGACCTTGGGCAAGTCACCTCAATTCTTAACACCTCAGTGAATGCCTCTGAGGATGCTCGACTTAATGGCTCTCTGAGGTCCCCTACTTCAGACATCTCTTTAGAATTCAGAACTCTAACAGAATTTAGAACTCTTAACAGAGAACTTTGAGTTCTATGACTCACATCATAAAGACAAACAACTCTGAAAGACTTAGTTTAAGAATCTGATCAACACAATGACCACCTGTGATTCCAGAAGACCAAAGCATGCCTACCCAAGTCCTGATAGATGATAGATTCAAGGTGTAGAATGAAACTTGGATTTTTGTTTATGGCCATTGAGGATTTTTTTTTATTTGACTAGACATATTTGTTTAAAAAAGAAAGTTTTGCTTATGTTTTTGTTTCAACTTTTTTCTTTTTTTAAACTCTTCTTCTCCCCAGTAGAAAAAGTAATTTTGATTTAAAAAATAAATTTAAAAAATAAATTCTATGACTTCTCATTGTTCCAACTTTTTTCTTTTTTTAAACTCTTCCTCTCCCCTCAGTATAAAAAGTAATTTTGATTTAAAAAATAAATAAATTCTATGACTTCTCATTGTTCCAACTTTTTTCTTTTTTTAAACTCTTCCTCTCCTCCAGTAGAAAAAGCAATTTTGATTTAAAAAATGAATTAAAAAATAAATAAATTCTATGACTTCTCATTTATATTGTATAGACCCTGGGCTGTGGGGGGGAAACAGGATGGAGGTAAGGAGGAGACATTTTTGAAGATGTATAGCCTCAGACACTTACTAGCTGTGTGACCCTGGGCAAGTTACTTAGCCCCAGTTGCCTGAAAATTTAAAAAGAAGAAGAAGAAGAAGAAGAAGAGAAGAAGAAGAAGAAGAAGAAGAAGAAGAAGAAGAAGAAGAAGAAGAAGAAGAAGAAGAAGGATGTATGGATGAAGAGCTCTAGGGAGATTCCCCTTCCCTACTTCTGGAGTGGACCATTTGTAGATACAAACTGGACCCAGGACCATGTGGTAAAGGAGAGTGTGGTTATAAGCAAGTAAACCTTGGACACTCTATGGAGAACAGTCAGGGCAAAAAGCCAGTGGCTTCCTCTAGCTCATGTGCCAGCAAAGGCCAAAATACATTGCCAGATTATTATAATAAGCCTTTCTCTGCATGTAAGTGGAACTGATCAGATCTCTGGAAAAGAACTGTTCTTCAGACAAGAGTCTAAACTCCCATGACTCTTCACAGACAGTCATCTCAGAGGCAGCCCTAGTCACTTGGAATCAGTCTCAGAGAGCAGTTGCCTGTGTCTGTGCAGTGAGGCTGTAGAGCACACATTTCCCTCCATGGGGCTTGCCATCTGGACAAAGGTCCATAGCCCACAATCTGATTAAGTTGATTGGGGAATTCAGGGAATTGATCAAGGATCCCTCTGATCAATTTCACTTCCATGTATATAGAAAATTAAAGTTTACAAAACAATTTCACATCTTTATCTTATTGGATTCTCAAAACAATTGAACACCTCCCTGCCAGGTAGGTAGAACAGATATCCCTATTCCCATTTTACAGATGAAGAAAAGGAGGCTTGTGGTGACTTTGCCACTGGTTTATGTATCTAGAAGGTGTCAAGGAGAAACTACTATGGATCAAAGCAGAAGCTCTGACCTTGGCGATGCCTTCCTTCCTCTGAAGGAGAAAGAGGGAGAAGTGAATCATTGCTCAGAGAGATAGGAGGGTGCTTGTTAAGATTTCCAGAAGCCAGAAATAGATTGCCAGGAAAACAGCATGGACACAAAGGACCAAAATATCCAGGGTGGGGGTGGGGGCTTTCCCAGGAAATTTCAGTGCCAACCTAGAAGTAATTCTAGCTTCCTAAAACTGAAGAATGTGGTCTTCTTTCCACTTGAACATACCCTGAAATCAATCAAAATACATTAATTAAGCACCTGCTGTGTGCCAGGCATTGTACTAGATTCTGTGAAATAGTCCCTGCCTTGGAGAAGCTTATATTCCTCTGGAGGAAACAATGTATCCATGGATAAGTATATACAAGGTAAATGCAAGGTAATTTCAGAAAGAAACATGGATTCATAGAGAAAAGCACTGGATCTAAGTCAGAAAAGCAAGGTCTGAATCCCATGTCTGATATATCTAGCTTGAGCAAGGGACCTTTGGGAAATCATTTGCTCATGTGGGGACTTGCGTTTTCTTATCTATAAGACAAGGGAGTTAGATTAGATGAAGGATCACTAAGGTCTTCTCCAATTATAAACCAATGATCTTGGCCATAAACAATGAAAAGTATAATTCCTATGTCTTAGCAGAGGCCGGGCAGGAGAAAAGGGGCCAGAGCCAGAGTGATGGGTGGGGAGACTGGCAGGGAGGGTGCAGAGTGATGGACTGGAGGTCATATTGAGTACAAAAATTAGGCTTCAGAGGAGTGAGGCAAAGGAAAAGATGGGAGGACAAGAAACTGTGACTAGAAAAGGACATGGTAACATTAATAAGTGATAGTCTCCTGAAGTTTACAATCCAGTAGAGGAGATGGCGGGCAGCAATGTTATAGTGGATTGATCATTGGAATTGGGGAAAGGAAGACCTGGACAAAGATCCCATCCCAGACTCTTACCTCCTGAGTGATCCTGGGCAAATCATTTAATCTCCCTCTGCCTCAGTTTCTTCATCTGTAAAGTAGAATAATAACAAGACCTGTCTCTCAAGATTGTTGTGAGGATTAAATGGAACAATATATAACATGGGCAGCGAGGTGGCACCATGGATAGAGCACTGGGTCTGGAGTCAGGAAGACCCAAGTTCAAATCCTTCCTTAGATACTTACCAGCTGTGTGCCCCTAGCCAAGTTACTTAATCTCTGTTTGCCTGTTTCCTCATCTGTAAAATGGAGGTGATAACAGCACCTATGTCCCAGGGTTGTTGTGAGGATCAAGTTTAGATAATGTCTGTAAAGCCTTTAGCTCAGTGCCTGGCACTTAGTAGATACTATATAAATGCTCATTCTCCTCACACATTTTATCAAATGGAATAACATATGGCACTTTACAAACCTTAAAATGCTATATAAATGCTATATAAATGCTAGGTGTAATACTGTGCTGCAAGTAAAAACCTAGTACAAAAGAGACAAGGCGCTCAATGAAGTCTTTTCCAGCTACAGGTAGAAACAATATGCAAGCTCCTCGATGGTAATGCCATACAGTGGAAAGAACGTCGGATTTATCAGTCCTGGGATGGAATCCTGGCTCTCTCACTTGCAATCCGTAGCTCAGCCTCAGTTTCCTCTTCTGTAAAATGAAGGGGCTGAACTAGCTGGTCCCCGAGCTTCCTTCCATCTCTAATTCCTGGCCTCCTCTGAAGTGGGTCTGGAGGGGAAGGATGATTTCAGCAGGAGCTGAGGACAACTGAGGACAGTCAGTCCATTCCAGGAATGGTGGGAAGAGGGTGGGAGCACAGCCTGAGCAAAGGAGACAGGTGGAGAGATGAGGGTGAGGAATTAGGAGTCCAATCTGACCGGAATGTAGAATATAATGAAGCAAGATGGCAAAGGTGATAAGGATAATCACTGGCAATCTGCTTTACCTGCACTGGCTAATTGGAGCTTCAGAAGAAGCTTGGGAGGTGAAGAGTGTCAGTCTACCAACAGCATTTAGTAAGAGCTTACTTTGTGCCAGGCACTGTGCTGGGAGCTGGAGGAAAAAAAAGATTAAAAAAAAAAAGTAGCCCCTGCCCTCAAGGAGCTTTTATTCTAGTGGGGAAAATACCATTCATAAAAGAGAAATATAAGAGGGACAGACTGAATCAAAGGAGGAAGATTACAGGTACTCTTGACATCTTTTAAAAATTTTTTACTGAACCTGAGCTTTCATTGGCATAGGAAAATTCCCTTTATTAATGCAACCAGAACCTGTTCAGAAATGTATGTATGGTCGTTAGGAACTGGCTGGGAAATGCTGACATTAGGTGATTTGCCCCAGGTCACATTGCCCCAGGTCACTCTTTACTTTGAGGCTGCCTCCCTGCTCACTACACCAAGCTACTTCTTATTCTCATCTTGCAGATGAGGAAAGTGAAAATCAGAGAGGCTGAAGGATTGGTTCCTAGTCACATAGCCACACAAAGAGTTACACATGACATTTGAACCTGACTCTAGGTGTGTGTAGGGTTCTGTTCTGCTGACTCTCAGATACATAGAAGCCAGGTGGTCAAAGGCCTTGAATGCCAGAGTGAGGATTTAGGAATTTCTTCGATAGATAAAGAAATAGCAAGAGATAGTAGATAGAGAGAGATTTCCTTTCATTTCATAGTCAAAAGAGGTCAAAAATAGTTTTCCAGGGAGCTTCAGAACAATTTTTCCATTATTTGTTTGATACCCTACCAATACTCACCTATGAGCAAAGATGCTCAGCCCCTCCCCCTCCCTTAGCAAAGCCAGGAACAAACAAGGAATCCATCAGGGGTTGAGGACCCCCTGTGTTTAGGCCTAATCCTTCCTTTGGAAAAAAAAAATCTTGTTATTGGCCACAAAACATGCCAGTACATGTGTGGTTTCCCTCTGACGAATGTGGCCGTGCTCCTGAAGGCACTTGGTAAAGCAGTGCCTCCCTCCCCAGAGCCATCGGCATTCCTGGAGCTCATTAGCAGCTCCCCAGAGACCCCTTAGCCTGAACAGAACATAATAGAGTGACAGATCCGCTGCCATTTCCATGGCTGTTTCCATTCTGATTCATGTGCTTCCTCAGGAGCCCAGAGACCAGCTTCCCCTGCTCCCCATTCACCTTGCAAGGCTTAGCTTGAAATCCCTCTAAACTCATAAATTTGCCAGAGGTTTAAATAACATCTTAACTAGACAGCTCTCAGGCCCATTGGGCAAATGTGGGCTCTGTCGGTAGTTGTCTGGAGGGAGCAGATGAGGATTTGGGGAGGAATCACAGAATCTCAGAGTTAGGACGGATCTCCAAGCTTTTCTAGCCTGACTCATGCCTGTGTTCTACAACAGACCCACAAGTGACTTCACAAAAAAGAGAGAAGAGAGAACAGACAGCAGACCACTTTGGCCAGAGTATAAAATACACACTTGTGAATATATACACACATCCACATCACATTTGTGTATGTATATTCTACATACACATACATACATACATACACATATTCCAAATATCACATCTATTCAATACATATGATATATTAGTATCATATAATGTAAGATAGATTCATGTTTGACCAGACCCATGATTTTGTTAGTGTAAGGCACTCCTGGTGAAGTATTTTCTCTACCAATAAAGATCGGCACCTTCTCTTCAACTTATAGTCTTAACCACTAAGAACATTGAGAGGTTAAATGATTTTCTTCATCACCATGTTGAGAAGCAGGACTTGAACCCAGGTCTTCCTGATTCCAAGGCTAGCTCTCTAGCCACCCCACCATATTGCCTCAATATGAATTTTGATTCTTATTCTTCAGAAAAGAGTAAGGAATCAAGGTAGACCAATGGGTGAGCAAGAGTGACCTGAGATAAGGCTAAGTAAGAAGATTAGGCAGATGATGAAGGCCCTTGAATGCCAGGAGGCCTGAGTTCTAGACCTGAGGCAGGTACTTTCCCCAGTCTGGGTCTCAGTTCCCTCATCTTTAAAATAGAGGGCTGGATTAAATGATCTGAGTTTCCTTAAGTCCATAAGTCCTCATGTTCTCTGAGTCTGTGATTCTAAGTGTTGTGGTTAAGTCATTTCAGCTGTGTCTGATTCTTTGTGACCCCATTGGGGGTTTTCCTGGTAGAGATACTGGAGTGGTTTGCCATTTCCTTCTCCAGATCATTTTACAAATGAGGAAACTGAAGCAAACAGGATGAAGTGATTTGCTCAGGGTCACGCAGCTAGTAAGTGCCTGAGGCCAGACTTGAACTCAGGAAGATGAGTCTTCCTGGTTCCAAGCCCAGCTCTCTGTGCACTATGGCACCACCTTGCTTCCCTGTGATTCTAAGGAGTTGATTCTACAGCAGCCCTGCTCATGTGACTTGATCAATGATGGGCAGGTCTCCTGATGCCTCCCTAGGTCTAGTTCTATTCAAGGCCCAGTGTTTACTTTTATTTTACCATCACATTCCTGGTGCAAAGTGCCCACCATCTGTTTTCACACTGAGCCTAGGAAACAGCTTGGCATTGTTGTGCCACTTTGAAAGAAGATGGGAATCAGGAGAAATAAAGCGGGAATTGAACTGGGCTATGGATTCTGCTGAGATGAAGCTCTCACCTGGGCCTCCACCAACACCCATCACCTTTGACAGACCACAGATTTTTAGAACTAGACGCCTTCCTATGTGACCAATGCAAAAACTGAGGCCTGGACGAGAGAGTCTGTATGCTCCATGTTATACAAAAAGTGTGCAAGGCGACACTACAACCAAGTATTCTGACACTTCCAGAGAAGAAAGTCTCCCCTCCCCATACTCTCTGATGCAGACAAAATGACCTCCTTATGTTCTTCATACGTGACTTTCCATCTCTCATCTCTCTACTCTTGCCCCCATGCCAAGAATTCATCCATCCTCACCTCTACCTCTTAGAAACTCGTTTCTTTCAAAACTCAGCTCAAATGCCAGCTTCTACATGAGGCCTTTCCTGGCCCTCCCCTACTCCAACTTAAAGTCTTTCCTCTCACAATGATCTTATTTTATAATATATCATTTCTTCCAATAGAAGGTAATCTCCTTGAGAGCAGGAACTGACTCACTTCTATTTTTGTATCTGCAGCTCTCAGCATATAGTAAGAGCTAATAAATGCTGGTTGAAAATGACTAATATGGAAATATTTTACACGATTACACACACATGTATAACCTGTATAGGATTGTTTACAGTCTCAGGGAGAGGGAAGGGGAAGGAGGGATAGAATTTTTTTTAAAGAACAGTGTAAAAGTTGTTCCATATTGTAATTGGGGGTGAAGTACAATATTAAAAAAATACATGCTTGTTTATTTATTGAAGAGATGCCATCACTATCATCAGTGAACCATTCCAACACAAATCTCTCCTGGACAGTTAAGCCCATTTATTCTGGCCCTTAATTTTTTATATTGTAAAAATATACTTCATTGGCTTTTCAAGGCATTTAGTGCTGGAAGGAACCTCGGAGAAAATCTAATTCAACAACCTTCATTTTGTATATCATACAGGAGGTAAAAAGGCTCACCAAGGCACACAAGTAGTAAGTAGCAGAATCAGGATTTGAACCCAGGTCCTCTGCTGCCAAATCCAGCTCTCTTTCCATGGTACCATGAAAAGGTTGTTAAATGAGAGAGAAGAGCATAATATAGCGGGGAAAATACTGGATTTGGAGTCAGAAGGCCTAGGTTCAAATCCTGACTCTGGCCTTGATACCATATGACCTTGGGGAAGACAACCTCTCCTGGTCTTTCATCTATAAGATGAGAAGATTTGTTCAGTGAGGTCTTTTATGGCTCTAAATCTATAATGGTATAATTCAAATCATTTTACTGAGGCCTCCTGAGGAGATTTTGGGATTCAGAATTCCCTGAACTAGGTAATCTCCACCTCTGACTTCTTTCAAGGTGTTCCAAATTCAATTCAATTAAACAAGTGTTTACTAAGCACCTATTATGTGTTAAGCACAGCACTGAGTGCTGAGGCCACGAAGACCCCCTAAAAGACCAGTCTTTTCCTTCAAGGAACTTGGCAGGAGATGGGCAGGGGAGAGAAGGCAATATTTACATAGATAAGTAAATACAAAATAATCATTAAATTCAAAATAATTTCAGGAGGAGAATACTGACAACTGTAAGTGAATCTCTTACCTTGAGTAGGAGGTAACACTCAAACTGAGTCATGAAGGGAGCTGGGGTTCTAAGAGGAGGAGGTGAAAAGGGAGAGCCTTCCAGGCATGGGGCATGGAGGTGAGAGAATGCCAAATCAGGGCTAGTTTGACTGGGAAATGGACTGTGTAAGAAGGAGTAATATGTAATCAAACTGGAAAGAAAAGCTGAAAGCAGATTCTAGAAGGCTTTAAATGCCAGACAGAGAAGTTTGTCTTTTATACAAAAAGCAATAGAGGGCCACAAAAGTGTCATGAGCAAGAGAGCCACATTATTAGACCTATGCTTTAGGAATATCATCTTGGCAGCTGGTTTGATCAGATTAGAACGGATTAGAGAGGGGGAAAGCTGGATGCAAAAAGATCAATTTGGAGGCTATTGCAATAGTCCAGGTGAGAAGGGATGGGGCTTGAACTAAGGAAATGAACTTATGATGGAGAGAGGAGGGGAACCATTGGGAGAGACAGTGTGATGGTACAATTGACAAGACCCGGCACCTGGTTAGACATAGAAGGCGAGGGAGAGTGAAGTCAGGGATGACTCCTAAATTGTAAACCTGGGTAACTGGAAAGATGATGGAGCTCTTGACAGAAGTGGGGAAGTTGGGAGGGGGGATGGGTTTAGTAGGAAAGAAAATGAGCTCTGTTTTGGATGTGTAAAGTTTAAGATGTCTATGGGATATCCAAATAGGAATAGCCAGTCGATAGTTGGTGATGTAACACTGGTGCTCAGGTGGGAAATGGGGTCAGATATGCAGATTAGAGAATCATTTGTATAGAGAACAACTGCATAGAGATGGCAGTTGAATCCATGGAATCTGATGACACCACTAAAAAAAGAGAGTGGAGAGAGAGAAGAGAGGAGTTACAGAGAGGAATTGCAGTATTAAATGCTGCAACGGTCAAGACAGATAAGGACAAAGAAAAGACCATAGGATTCAGCAGCAGAGAAATCACTCATGACCTTGGACAGAGTAGATTTATTGAGTGGTGGAGTCAGAAGCCAGATTGCCTGGAGTTGAGAAGTGAGTGGGAGGTGAGTGATAAGGGAAAGTTGCATGAATAGGTTTGGTTTTTTTGTTTTGTTTTGTCTCTGCTGGGGATCTGGATTTAAGAGAGAGCATAGTGAATGATAGCTTAAGAGATGGTGGAGTCCAATGAAAGTTTCTGGAGTTTTTTGTTTGTTTTTGTTGTGTTTTGTTTTGGGATGGAAGAGATGGGCATGTTTGTAGGTATCAGAGGAAAAGCCAGCAGATAAGGCGATGACAAATTAGGGAGAAAGGGCAAATCTCCAAAGGCGATGACAAATTAGGGAGAAAGGGCAAATCTCCAAAGGAGACATAAGGAGAGGGGATAGAGGACACAAGTGAAGGGGCATCCCACTCCTGAAATCCCTACCTCTGTGACCTTGGGCAAATCATATCATTTCCCTGAGCCTTAATTTCCTCATCTGTAAAATAAGGGAGTTAAACTAAACGTTCTTGTAGGGCCCTTCCAGCTCTAGATGCTGTGATCAAACATAGGGTAGTAAACATTCTCTGTTGAATCAGCTAACAATGGGAAAGTAGCCACCTTCATGAAATTAAATGATCAGTAAGCATTTGAGTGCTGTCCTTTCCCGTGCTTAGCGTGGGGAGCCGAGGCTCACTTTATAGGCTTCAATGGATTATAATCTCTCACAAACACTGAGCAGAAATGTGTCCAAACCCAAAGCTTCCATCAGAGCTTGGAAAATTTAGAGTCTTCTCTTCGCTGAGATGTCCTGAGCAGTGAGTTCCCGAGTCTCTGTTCGTTTGGAGGTATTGAGTGCATCTAAAAGTCACAGGAAAAATGGAGAGATAGGTAAGGGCTCTAAGAAAGGAAGAGTACTCTTCACTCCACATCAACACTATTAAAAGCGTGGTCACAACAAGGGCTCAAACCGTCTGATAACATCGTCAGTGGCAACTGGTCAGTGAAAATGTTTTTTAATTGTGCCTTGAATATGTTTATCAACCTCTTTTTGTGACATCGAAAAGACAGCAACAGAAACACAGCGTCCTCCAGGGAAAACATTAGTCATCTGTGAGTGAGCAGGCTTCAGCAGATGGTCAGCTGTTTTCCTGAAACCATTCCTTCTACCCACCATTCTGTGGCACTGCCAGAAACGGAGAAGTGTTATCTTGACATTGAACATCTTTATAATAAAATCACTAATTGGTGTCTAATACCACAGGCTTTAGAGCTGGGGGAAAAAAGATCTCAACAGAAGCAGTTAAGTGGGTTGGCTGAGTCTCCATCATTAAAATCGACTTTTAAAAAAACGGTTAGTGCTGAATTGTACCACTCGCCTCCTCTCTGCGCGATGCTGATTGCCGTGCAATTTTGAAGCACAGCCCTGTAAAGCTATTTTAAAATATTCAAATAAATCATCACATTGCCGTGGTTGCATTCCTATTTTTTCTCTTTACTGTCTCTAATTATAATATTTTGAATTACAGGTTTCTGGGACTTTTTTCCCTCCCTCATATTTGGCAACTGTACAGCATCTGTCAAAACAAATTAGCACTTTGGGTCGTGGAAATATATTTTTTATGAAGGCAGCAAATATGTCAGTATTGGACATAACTGAAAATTCCCCTGATTTTTTGTTGGTTTGTTCCCTTCAATTTCAGTCTCCGTAGCTTAAAGCTTTTTCTAAGAACTATTTCCCCATTCCCCTTGGCAATGCTCTAGAATATATACATATATAGATTTGCATAAATACAAATATGTAGTCATGTATTATACATGGCAGTGTAGATACTCTATTTTTCAAACAATTTACACATTTGCATATGTGTATGCATATATGTATATGAATACATATATGTGTGTATGCATGCATTTCATGCATATACAAATATGTATATGCATATACTCTATTTTCCAACCAAGCTTTTTCCTTCTTTTCTGAGCCCTAACTGCAACTGTGTGTACATGCACTGATACAAACATGTTTATATATACAAATACTCAGAGTGCTTTAGGAAAAGTTTCATTCATTCAGCAAATATTCTGTCAGATTCTTCCAGAAAAAGTACCAATTATGATCCATATTGGTATGTGTGTAAGCACATCCATTAAGTTTTATTTAGCATTACTGACTTCAAAGCTCCCTTTGCTCTAAGTATGTTGGGGAAAGTTACCTGAAAGTGACAAACAGGAATCGACAGACTTCTAGCCAGCAGCACCCGGCTGTTAGTTTCTACCTATCCTTGCCAATGAAATTTGAAATTTGCCATTTTTAGATGATGTGTACAAAAAAACTAAAGGACTATAATGTCATAATATTATATGTCCCCAAATCTCACAGTTAAGGATGGGTTCCTTCTCCGTCCTCTCCCACCCCATCACCACCACCAAGACAGTTACAACACTAGTGAGAGAATAATGATTAACCTTTAAAATCAGACTGGCATTTCTTTTTTCTCCAAATCTAGAATTAATATGCATTTTTTAATCATTAGTGTAATGTTCAAGATGATACTTTTGTTCTTTTGGCTGTTGAACTGTTACGGCTGCTAGTAACCCCTCAAATTGTTTGCTGCATTCAAGCATTCTTCCCTGAATAATTCATTAGGCATTATTATCCAAGCGTGGAACACCTCATTTAGCACTGGTGATCTTTTCCTTATGTGTAGCTGACAGGCAATCAAAGTTTTTATCAGTGCAGAAAATTTGCAATTCAGAAATGTAGTTGCCGCAATTAGTAGTTATCAGGTACCATTGGAAGGACAGCTTCATAAAAAGAGAGAGTTGAGTGAGCACAACTGATGTTAGTGCAGAAGTAATGGGTAAAACTAACCAGCTGTTTCTAAATTTACCAAATGGAACATTCTCCTTTTCTCAGAGTGGAAGCTTTAATTAACTTCCCGTTATGTGTGGCTTCACAAAAGCAGAAGGGAGGAGGTGATGGCCTGTCCCCCATTGCTGGGCCCTTCACTGGTTTTGCTAACTTTGTTCAGATTTCCTGGTCTTCTACAAACTGTTACTTGGGAGCGAGGGTGTTTCTCCTTGTCCTCAAGAAGAAGGGGCATCTTGGGAGAAGCATGGTGGTGCAGAGAAGAGTGCTGGATTTGGCATCCTACTTATGTGTTCTAGAGCCCATCACGTCCCCTCCCAGGGCCTCAGTTTTCTCATCTGTAAAATAGGGAGGTTGGATTAGAGGACCTCTCAGGTCATTCTGCTTCTAAATCTATCATCCTAAGGGTCTGGATTTGAAGGCTCCCAAGCCAAGTACTTTCCTTCTCCCTAGCCTCACTTCCCAGCTTTTTAACTCCCTTTTGTATACTGTCTTCTCCCATTAGAATGCTAGCTCCTTGAGGGCAGAGAGTATCATTTGCTTGAGTTTGTATCTCCAGTGCTTAGCACAGTGCCTGGCATTTAGCAAGTGCTTAATAAATGCTTGTTTCCTCTCTCTCCCTCCCTCCTTCCCTTCTTTTCTTCCTTCCTTCATTCTCTCATTCCTTCTTTTCTTTCTTCTCTCCTTCCCTTCTTATCTACTTCCCTCCTTCCTTTTCTTTTTTTCCTCCTTATCTCCATCCTTACCTCTCTCCCTCCTTTTCCTTCCTTCCTTCTCTCCCTATCTCTCTCTCCTTCCTTCCTTTCCTTTCTTCCTTCCTTATCTCTATTCTTCCCTCCCTCTTTTCTTTTCTTCCTTCCATCCTGCCTTTATCCCTTCTTTCCTTCCTTCTTTCTTAGGAAGTGGTTGTCATGACTGGGAAACAAGGTTTACAGTTATAGACTGATAGAATCTCACGCCTGAAAGGGACTTCACAGACCATTTGGTACTTACCCCAGAAACTCTGGTGCAATATTCTCAACAAGTATTGATCCATCTTCTTGAAAACCTCCAGTTATAAAGGAAATCCACTAACCTCACCAGGCAACTAAAGGTTGGTAACTTTTTCTTTAGGTCATGATGAAATCTGCTTCTTCAGCTTGCACCTATTGTCCTAGCTCTGTTCTCTGGAGCCAAGCAGAAATAGGTCAATTCTTCCAAAAGAAGGCCTTTCAAATACTTGAAGACAGTTGCCATGTCTCTTCCTCACCCTCATCCCAAGTCCTCTCTGGGCTAAAGACCCCCAGTTCTTTCAACAGACCCTCCCTTGGCATTATCTCAATTCACCTTGATCACACTTCTCAGAATGTGCCACAAGTTTCTTATTATATTCCTAAAATTAAGTGCCCAGATTGAGTACAGGACTTCAGATGGGGCCACAGGGATATTCCAGAGTGAGAAGGCCAGAGATGCTAATGGAACTTTCAGGGTAAGAAGGCAGCTGAGATATGGTGGCAAAGTCCAGAGAGTCAGAATCAGAGCAGGAAAAGGAATTCAAGTCTATAAAATTTTACAAAATTGTGACAATTACCTATTATATGCAGAGGGTATGTATGGAGCTAACTCCAAGAAAAATTGTGAATCAGACACCTTGGGTCCTTAGCCTTCAGACCTCCACTTAGATACCTTCAACCTTGGGTGCTGAGTGCTCACACAGTCTCTCTCCCTCTTTCTTTTTTCTTTTTCTTTTTCTTTCTTTTTTTTTTAGTGAAGCAATGGGGTTAAGTGACTTGCCCAAGGTCACACAGCTAGTACATATCAAGTGTTTGGTCTGAGGCTGGATTCGAACTCAGGTCCTCCTGACTTCAGGGCCTGTGCTCTATCCTCTGTGCCACCTAGCTGCCCCTCTTTCTTAACAAAGCCTGTCCTCAGGAAAAGATCTGATATAATAATTCAGAATAAAGTGAGACTGAAAACAATCTGTTTTCTTCTCTTCTAAGCTCTCTATGTAACAGACAGAAGATGGATAAAACATTAAACTAAAAAATCTGGTGGAAGAGTGGAACTCTTCCATGATTTAGGATGGGATGAGGACCTCCAATTCTCCCTGCCCCCACCCTTACAGTCAGAAGCCCTAATTAGAACTCTTATTTATCATTTACTTGCAAGAAAAATCATCCCTTGAACTCGAGGACTTTATGATCTAACCTGCGAAAGTAATACATAAAATGGAGGGGAGAAACTTGCGAAGGGCAAGAAGAAGGTGACTGAAAGGGAACTTGGTGGTGAAATCCAGAGTCAGAAGCCCAGCTTGTAAAGAAAGCACCAACATGCACTGGTAGGGAGGATTTTCCTGGGAAAATTCACCTGGGAATGCAAGTGTTAGCCAAGAAATGGTGGTCTGTCTTGTGACTCTTACCTATCACCGAGGTTGGAAAAGGTGTTGGCCATGCTGCCAGGCTGAAATGTAGGAGCCAGTAGGTTCAGTGAAATTGGAGTGGTAGGGTTGGGGGTGGGAAAGAAAGTGATTTTCCTTAGGTCACACAATTAGTGATAGAGCTGAGACTAGAATCTCCTCCTCTCTCCTTACTTCAATAGACTGTTGTGCTCCTTGAGAACAGAGACTGCTTTTATTCTTTCTTTGTATTTCCAGTACTTAGCACAATGCCTTGCATACAGTAGGTGCTTAATAAATATTTGTCAACTTCTTGGAAATTAGGGTCTTTCCATTAAACCATCATGCATTGTTTCCTGGACTTGAGTTTGGAGAGACCAGTGATTACTCTTAGCCTAAAATTCGCTTTGTCTCCATGCCTAGTAGTCTCTAAGCAAAAATCTGGCTAATTCCACCCAAATTATCTGTAGCCTAGTGGGAAGAACAGTGGAGGGTACGAATCCCATCCCCTTTACTTATTAGCCATGTGTCCAGAAGTTGGTCACTTATAATCTTTTTGAAACTTAGTTTCCCCAACTATAAAATGGGGAGGAAAAATATGTATACTACCCTCAGCCTCATTTTCTTTATCTACTTCTTCAAAATGCAGATAACAATGATGCCTACCTCACAGGGTCATTAGGATCAAATCAGGTAAAATATATAAAAATGTCTTATAAACCATAAAGCATTATGTAAATAATGTCATCATCATCATCATTGTCATCATCCTGCAATGCTCCCTTCTAGGGACCCCCTTGGCTTCATCACCTTCTGCATGAATGAAGCTTTTCCTGATTTTCACCAGTTATCAGTGCCACTCCCCCTCCTAATCATCATCTATATCTATATATGTATATATTGCATTCTCCAATTGAATGTAAGCTCCTTGAGGGCAGGGTCACCATTACTTTTGTTCTAGCACTAAACTTAGCACATAAAGGGTGCATAACCAATGCTTGTTGATTGATTGTACCTTTCGTTGGCAGACAACTGGGCAACCATCTTTCATAAACCTTAAAACTTTGGAGTCAGGGTGATCTGAATTCAAATCCTGCCTCTGACACACAATAGCTATGGAACTAACCATAGACAAGTCATTTATCCACTCTGAACCTCAGGTAACTCTCTAACTCTAGGTTACAGTCAGAGTATACAGAGGAAGTTAGACGGCTCCGTGGATAGAGAGTTGGACCTAGAGTCAGCAAGATCTGAGTTCAAATTCTACCCCAGACCTTTACTGACTCTGTTACTCAGGGCAAGTCATTTGTAACAGTCAAAAGGTTTCAGAGAACTCCATACATATCTCACTTATCCTTATAACAACCCTAGGTATACCCTTATAACAACAGTAGGTGTTTATTATTATCTCCATTTTACAGATTAGGAAATTGAGACTGAAAAAGGTTAAATAATTTTCCCCCAGGATCACACAGTAAGTGTTTGAGGCAGGATTCAAACCTTAATGTACTATGTAAATTATAGGGACTACAATTATAACTTTTTACATTCGAGTAGTGCCTTATACTTTATGGACCACTTTCACATCTTTTATTTTATTTGCTTCCTGGCACAGAATGATTAAGCAACTTGCCCAAAGACACACAGAAAATCAATGGCAGAAAATGCTGCTCTCCCTATTCAGTGATGTTTCCACTCTACCAAAATGCCTCCCTTAAGACAGAGCACGTCCTTGGAATTCATGCAACCAACATCAAAGAATGATTTTTGTAAGCAAAACAAAAACTTCCCAAGAGGATTCTAGCCCTAATGTTCTAGCCTGAGAACAAACTATTTTGGGTTTCCCAGGGGCTGTCTTGTTGTTGTGAAACTTCAGTGAGTTATAATGTTCTAGTAGAGGCATTGTAGCATAGTGGGTAGAGAGCCAGTGTGGGAGTCAGAATGGCCTGTTTAAAGTCTCACTTCTAACACCGGCCAGCAGCATGAATGACCAAACTCTTTTTTTTTTTTTTGCTTTTGGGTGAGGCTATTGGGGTTAAGTGACTTGCCCAGGGTCACACAGCTAGTGTCAAGTGTCTGAGGCTGGATTTGAACTCAAGTCCTCCTGACTCCAAGGCTGGAGCTCTATCCACTGCGCCACCTAGCTGACCCCTTTGACCAAACTCTTAATTCTCCTATAAGTTGCAGAGTGGATGGAGATCTACAGGGGGAGTTTCCTCACCAGACCAACGAAATCACAAATTTTGGTCTAAAAAAAAAATGTCTGCTAAGTCTCCTGGGGGAGGGCATGAGGGTAGAGACATTTGATGGAAATATGTGTAATGCTGGCAGGGTATGATACACAGGTAAGAGGGGCAGTTGATGGTGGGAGATCTAGAATTAAACATTCATGCTATAAGAGTGAATGGAGGTGAAAAGAAGCATAAAGTTTGCCCTTCTTCACCAGAGAAGACAGTATTTTAATTTTTTTAGAAGTTTTTTCTCAATTACATGTAAATAAAAATTTTTAACATTTGTTTTAAAAAATTTAAAGTTCCAAAGTCTCTCCCTCCCCTCCCCCCTCCTTGAGAAGGCAAGCAATTTTATATAGATTATACATGTGCAGTCATGCAAAACATTTCCACATTAGCCATATTGCAAAAGAAAACAGAACAAAAAAAAACCCACAAAGAATAATAAAGAAAATTTTTTAAAAGTATGTTTCAATATGCATTCAGACTACATCAGTTCTTTCTCTAGAGGCAAATAGCATTTTTTATCATAAGTCCTTTGGAATTATCTTGGATCATTGCATTGCTGAGAATAGCTAAGTCATTCACAGTTGATGATTGTACAATATTGCTGTTACCATGTATAATGTTCTCCTGGTTCTGTCCATTTCACTTCACATCAGTTCATGTAAGTCTTCTAGGTTTTCCTGAAAGTATCCTGCTCAGCATTTCTTATAGCCCAATAGTATTCCATTACAATCATACAGAACAATTTATTCAGCCATTCCTCAACTGATGGGTGTCCTCTCAATTTCCAATTCTTTGGTACCACAAAAAGAGCTGTTCTAAAATATTCTTATACATATTCTTTTCCTTTTCCTTTGATCTCTTTGGGGTACAGACCTAGTGGCATCACTGGATTAAAGAGTATGAACAGTTTTATAGCCCTTTGGGCCTAGTTCCAAATTGTTCTACAGAATGATTAGAATGGTTCACAACTCCACCAACAATGCATTAGTATCCCTATTTTTCCACATCCAGAGGGAACAGTATTTAACAAGCATCTATCCTAAACCCATATCCTTTCATTCCCCAGGGTCAGTTCTGTGGACATGCAAATGTCCTATCTACCAACTCATTCCTTTCCAGCATGAAGAAGAAAGAACTAAAGGAAGAGGAACAAAAGAGAGGAAGAAAGTAACAAGATGGGAAAGAAGGAGCATTTATTAAGCATCTTCTATGTACCAGGCACTTAGTGTACCATACATAACGAGCATGATGAATATCTCACTTGTTGGATCATGAAACCATGTGCTGAAGATTTCAGTCTTGATTGGGGGAGGGGTCTCTTATATGTATTCTCCCTGGAATCCTTGGCTTTCATCACAGACTCCAGTATGGGAAACAGCCACATAACATCGGGTGGGAGTTTGAAGTAGAGGAAAATGGCACCCAAAGTCTGTTAATGTAATAATGGGTAGCCACCAGAGTGATAGACTATTCAGATGACCAGGATTGGTTTTTTGGCTCCTGCTCAAGTCCAACAATTGTGATTACTTGATGCCTAGATATCTACTCCCTTCCCCACCTGTACCACCAATCGCCACTACCACCACCATATTACACCACATCACACAGTAATTGTCTGTTGCTTCAGGGTTCTACCAACTCCTAGACTTGCAGGATTCTGGTTTTCAATTCAATTCAAGTCCGTTCAGCAAACAATTATTAACCTCCTCCTCCACACAGAGCATCAAGCTGGGCACTGATGACAGATTATTTTTTTCTTAATAACATAACCTTTCTGTCTCAATGAATTTACATTCTACTGGGTAGCATTCAGCATGCACATAAATAAGTATAATCCACAGTTGGAAGAGATGGAAGAAATAGAGAGGCACCCAAAAGGGATCCAGGCAAATGTAAAGGGGGAGATAACCATGTCCCCAGGAAAGAGATGAGGCACTTCTTCCTTAAAACACATTGGAAAAGATCAATCTGAGAATTTTAAGCTTAAAACTTTATGGAGGAAATACCAACCAGGAAGATTCATTTTGCTAAAGAAAGTGACTCACTAAGAAGTCTAGTCCATTAAGGAGGGGCCCAGGGCGATGTCTATGGTCCCTCCTATGGTTTTGGCTCTTTCTTCCTTCACCCAGAGCCTGAAACTTGGCTGTGCTCAGAGGGCAGGAGGGTGAGTAAGTCAGTCATTCCTCTTCCGCCACATTAAGTGGGTTTTGATTCCATGAATGATAAAAGCATATCTGTGTGCCCATCCATGAGAATGAGAGGCGCCCTGATAAGCTTTTGTGTCTCTGGTGCTAAGACTCCTTTGATGAAACAAAGCTTTGCACTGGGCCTTGCTTTACAGGAAAAGTTCAGTCTTGTCCAACAGCAGCATAACTGACTAAATGGCACCCACCAGACGGCATGCCAGCCTTTCCAGGAAGCAAGAAGAGGCAGCTGCCTGGTGTTGAGACTGGTGACTACAAATTATTTAAAAGACTATCATGCGGAAGAGGGGTTTGCATTCTCTGCTTGGCCCCAAAGGACAAAACTTGGATTGGTGGAAATGGCAGAGAGGAAGATTTTGACTTGATGTAACAAAGACTTCTGAATAATGAGAGCTGTCCAGAAGTGAAATGGTCTTGAGAAGCAGTGAGCTGCCAGTACTCAGAGGTCTACAAGTGAAAATTTGGTGACCCCCTGTTGGAGGTGCTGTACAGGGGCTCATGACTCATCAGACTAGAGGGCTTCTAAAGTCCCACTGGATGCTGAGATTCTATGAGTCTGCTGTCTTCTCCATCAGCCCAGACCTTTTGGTCTTCCTGAATTGCTGCACCTACCAAGTTAATTTTCCAACCTGGAGACGAGACTTGTTCAATTTGTTAGGCTTGTGTTAGATCAGACCCTTAGAGGCCATTGAATCTAATCTTTTCATTTTACAGCTAAGGAAACTGAGGCACAGGGAAGGTCACACAGCTAGTGTGGTATTTGAACCCAAGTCTTCCTGACTCCCAGCCCCGTGTCCTATTCATTAAAAGATACCTTTCAGATCCATGCTTATAGACATTCAGTACTTCACTGTGCCACTCCCCAAAATCTTTCCAGATTTATAGGGCTTGTGCTCCACTGGCAAAGCCTTCAAGAACTGAGGGTCATCTTGATGCCCCAATGACGTGTTGTATTAGGGCTTTGTGGAGGATTCAGCTGGTGTCAGCTGCTCAGATAGTCAGTTAAATCCATCTTGGAAATAAAGGCTAAGATTTTCCAAGGTCAGAATCTTTCTTAGGAGACCAGAGCCGACACAAAGCTTGGCTGAAGAATTTGGAGAGATCTTAAATATTTTACTAAAATCAATATTAACAATTCACATTTACATGGCACTTTTAGTTTTGCAGATCCTGTGGGGTGAGCGTGTAATGTAATATTATGCTTATTTTGCCAATAAGACAACCAAGGCTTGGAGAGGTTAAACAATTTGCCCAATGTCCCACAGGTGTAAGAGACAAAGGTGGAATTTGAACACAGGGCTTTCTTGATTCCAAAGCCAAAGAACTTTCCCAGGAATCCTGGGCATTAAGTGGGCAAGCCATGTAACTTCTAAATGTCTTTAGACAATGCTGGATTTACAGATTTATAGTCAAAAGACTTGGATTCAAATGTGTCTCTTGGTGCCTATGTGACATCACCTCTTTCCGTCTCAGTGTCTTCATCGGTAAAATAATGGGGTGGAACTAGATGATGTCTGAGGTTCCTTCTTGTTCCAACTCTACAATCCTATGATCTTACTGGGCCTCAGTTTCCCCACTTGTAAAATGACAGGGTTGAGCTAAATGACCTCTGAGTCCCAGCATCAGCTCAATGATACTATCGCCATCAAAGTGAGGCAATCAGCAGGATGTTGGAAAGGGGAAACAGAGAGAGCCTCTTTGATTGAAGTAAGAGACTGATGTGAGCCTAACTTAACTAAAACCACCAAAGCCTCTGGCTTCCTGAAAATCCCACCCATAATCTGACGTTAATTACATTCCAAGAACTGCACCCAAGTTCTCAGGGGAGGGGCCAGCCAGGAAGAAGTAACTGTGCATTGTAGGCACACATGAGCAAAGCCAGACACACACCAGCATTGAAAAGGACAGCTCTTCTCTCTCTGTCTTTGCCCAGTGAGAGCAAAGTGAGAAGCTGGGGGAATATGGATCTGAAAGTCAGAGGATCTGGGTTCAAATCTTGCCTTTCTCTCTTACTGCATATGTGACCTTGGGAAAATCACTTGTTTTCCTCAGCTTCCGTTTCCTCCACTGTCCCATGAGGGGATTGGACAGGTGGTCTCTGAGGCCTCTTTTGGCCCCAGCTCTATGATGCTCTGAATGCCTTTCTTCCTCTTGGGTCTGAGAGACAGATCTCTGTCCGTGCCCAAGGCTCCTGGGTCTCGGCTGTTCCTCCAGGAGGTGGCACTGTGCTGCTTCTGTTTTTCCGGGTGCTGGCTGCTAGGGGAGGCAGAAGCCAAGGGAGCCGGGAGCCGGCCAGCCCAGGGATGCTGGCCGCCTTCTCCCCCCACCCCCTCACCTCGTGTCTTGCTCTAGATGAAAATCAGATGAAGATTCTACTGACAACGGGCCAAACCTGTTCTCTCTTAATCCCATCTCGGGGAGGTTTGGAAGGGGAGTTTCCAAATACTGAGCAGATTTGATTTGTCCTGACCACACTCAAGCTGCCCTCTTGACCTCAGGTGGAAAAGCACACACACACACACACACACACACACACACACACACACACACACACACACACACACACACACACACACCAGTAACCCTTGGGCCAGCTTCATGGGAGTTCGAAAAGAAAACCTTTAGCTTCTCCAGAAATACTCAGACTCTGCCCCAAAAAAGCCTGGCACGCAGGAGACAGTGTGGTTCACTGGGCGGAGTGTTCGGGAAGGCCTGGATTCAAATTCTACCTCTAACAGTTATGACCTGTGTAAGCCTCTTAACCATCCTTTCCCCCAAGACCTCAGCATCTTCTTCTGTTTAAAATTAAACAACAACAAAAAAAGATGAGTTGTAGTTCATGGTCTCCTGAGGCACCCTTCAGCTCTGTAATACTTGAATGGATTCAGATCCCCATCTTGTTGGTTCTCAGCAGCCACATAGGCCAAGTTGTACCCCAAAAGGAATCGATCCCCTCTGCAACACACCAGACAAGCAGCCGCTCAGCCTTGAAGACCTCCACGAAGGATCCTGGGATTGTGAATTTAGATCTGGAAGTGATCCTTGGGATCATCTGCTGTAGTGATTTTTATTTATTCTACTTGTGTTTATTTGGCATATACTTAGATATCCCCCTTAGAATGCAAATTTCTCTCAAGTAGTGATTGTTTCATTCTTTATGTTTGCATGATGCCTTTTTTTTTTTTAGGCAATCAGCATTAAGGGACTTGCCTAGGGTCACTCAGTTTGTAAGTGTCTGAGGTCACATTTGAACTCAAGTCCTCCTAAATTCAGGGTGGGTAGTCAATCCACTGCAACGCCTAACTGCCCCTGAATAGTACTTTAAGGTCTGTAGCTATGGGGTCCAGGGAGGTGAGTGTGGAAAGTAATACCCTATCTTACAGATAAAACAACTGGGGTTCAGAGAGGTTGTGATTTGGCCAAGGTCAGACAGTGAGGAAGAGTCCAGGTCTCTAGATTACAAAGCCAGCTGCTTGTGGATTCATCTATTCTAAAACCTTCGTTTTATAGCTAAAGGCCCAGAGCCAGCCTGAGGAATACAGTGAGCTGAACACATCGACTTGCTGTCTTTCATTCCAAAGGATGATACTGACAGGATGCACTTGGTCCTGCTATCTATAGTATTCTTTCTAACATCTGCTTGCTGGGAATTGCACTACCATCATGTTTTCACAGAAAACTGGCTAATTAGAGTGCAGTATTTTTTTTTTTTGCTTTTTGGTGAGGCAGTCGGGATTAAGTGACTTGCCCAGGGTCACACAGCTAGTAAGCGTTATGTGTCTGGAGCCAGATTTGAACTCGGGTCCTCCTGACTCCAAGGCCAGAGCTCTATTCACTGTGCCACCTAGATGCCCCCAGAGTACAGTATTTTTATGGTGCTCTCCTTGGAGCACTTCACTTCGGCTGTTGAGTACTGATAAATTAATTGGAATGCCAGTCAAACACAAGTGGACCATCAGGGTCTGAATCTTCATGTTTCTTTTTAAGAAAAGGCGAAGCAGAATGGAGTGACTGAGTACTTCAACAATACTCAGAAGGCAGCGTGATGGATTAAGTATTTATTAAGTATCTACTATATTTCAGGCATTGTAGAAGATTGAGGGATACAAAGACAAAAGATAGCTGAAGTTGAGTCAAAAAAACTTGGATTTGAATTCCGATTCTGCTAATTATTAACATGTAACCCTAGGCAGATCACTTTGTTTCTCTGCGTCTCAATTTCCCCATCTATAAAATGGAAAGATTAGACTAAATATATTTGAGGGTGTCTTCCAGTGTTTTCTCAATAATCACACCACCTCCTTCTTGGACTAGATTCTTTCTGGACCATGTCAAAGACCCATTAAATTTGTTAGCCACAGATCATTCTATGTACTGACCCAGTACTTCTCTTTAAGGGCCAAAGCACCATGAGTGAACATAGATATCATAAGGAAGGAAGTCAGAGACAAATTATTTACCTAGCATCACAGAATTTCAGTGCTAGAAACGACATCAAAGGCCATCTAAATCTAATCCTCACCTACATCTGAATCTCCTCATCATCTTCTGGTGGTCATCTAGCTTTCCCCTGAAAGACCCTCAGGGATGGGGAATTCACCACCTCTTGAAATAGCTCATTACTATTTCCATACAAACCTAAAGGTGAGGGTTGTTTTTCGTAATTTACTCACCCATTTTTCTTCCCTCTACCTTCTGCAGTCAAGCCAAACGTTATAGAATCATAGGTTTAGAATTGGGAGGGAATTTAAGTCATCTACCCTAATTCTCTGATTTTACAAAGGAGAGGTGAATTGATTCACCCTAAGTCACACACATAGTGATGGAGCTGGGATTTGAATCCAGGTATTCTTTCTCTATGGGGCAGCGAACGGGCGCCATAGTGCATGGCGTGTCTGAACTGGAGTCAGAAAGACTAATTTTTCTGAGTTCAAATCTGGCCTCATTCACTTACTAGCTGTGTGACCCTGGGCAAGTCACTTAACTGCGTTTGCCTCAGTTTCCTCATCTGTAAATTGAGCTGAAGAAGGAAAGGGCAAACTATTCCAGTGTCTTTGCCGAGAAAACCCCAAATGGAGGCATGGAAATTCAGACACGACTAAATAACAACAAAAATTCTGACTCTATATCTGATATTTTTTCTGCTATACTAGAAGCTTGTCTATTCCTAATCTGATCCCTTTCTTCCACATGATAGCACTTGAAGACCATTATATGTTCTCCCTAAGCCTTTCCTTCTTTTCCAGGTTAAACACATCCCGGTTTCTTCAAGCAGTCATAAGGGAGGCTTGGCTTGGTGGATAAACTATTCAAATCCTGCCTCAGATGCTTACCAACAATGTGAGACTGGGTAAGTCTCAGCTTCTTCATTTGCAAAATGGGGATAATACTTACTGTATCTATCTCACAAGCTTAAATGAGTTAGTGCATGTAAAGGACCCTTGCATCCCAGAAAACACCATAGCAATGTCTGCTATTGTCAGGATGGTCTCTCCCTTTTTCTTTGAAAAAATGTGGAACAAGGACCTGGAGTATCAGAATGGGCCAGCCCTACACCTCTGAGCAGGCTCCCTGCTCCACAAATATCTCCCCAAACTGCTTGAAAAATCTCACTTGCCTTTGTCACACAGCCTGGAATTCCACTAATTAGAGATTTGTTTTGGTTAACAAGGCTCCTCTCTTAAAATGTAAATACCCTCAAGCCTTGTGGATTGGCTTATCAGATTGCCTCTTTAACATCTGCACAGAAGGAATGAAAGTGGATGTGTGGTTGGGGTTTGGGGGGGGGATGCATTTCTGAGTGGCAAGCACAGAAGAGGGGTGGGGTGTCATGGCAGGCAGCTATGGGACTGTATGAGGGCCCTGAGAACCCAGACGTTGAAGAAGGGCCCTGAGAAGTGGCAAAGGATCATAGCAAGGAAAGGGAGACAAAATCCAAGTCTGAAGCCAAAAGTCTACCCCCACGCCACTCACCAGTCAAGCTCAAAATACCTCCCTCCACAGCCTACCTAATTTCCCCTTATTAGTCCTCATCCTTAGGTGTCCTTAGATTCTGTCATTAAGCAAAGAAGCCAATTAAGGATGGGGACTGTTGTTGCTGTTGTGAATGTTTAGTCCTGTCCAATGCTTCTTGACCCCATTTTGGGATTTTCTTAGCAAAAAATACTGGAGTGGTTTGCCATTTCCTTCTCCAGCTCATTTTATAGATGAGGAAACTGAGGCAAACAAGGTTAAGTGACTTGCCCAGGGTCACACAGCTAGTAAGTGTCTGAGACCAGATTTGAAATGAGGAAGATGAGTCTCCTAATTCCAAGACCCACTGCACCATCCAGCTGCCCCAATAGTGACATTATCTATGTTCTGTTGCATTTTATGTATTTCTTTTTTCTTCTTCTTCTTCTTTTCTTTTTTCTTTTTTTTCAATTTTTTCCATATGCTTTTGAGTTGAAATTTTTTCTCCCTTTTCTTCCCCCCCCCCTCCCCAAGATGGCGCACAATCTGATATAGGCTTTACATTTACATACCATTAAACATATTTTCACATTAGTGAAGTTGTAAGTAAAAATTAAAACCAACAGGAGGAACCATCAGAAAGATGAAACAAAACTCAACAGAAGGTCATTTTTATGTATTTCGTTAAATGTTTCCCAATTACGTTTCAGCTGGATTTGCTTATTTGACACTTCTGTCCTACAGCTACCATCTCATCTCTCTCCTTCCTTTCACTAATACCTCAAAAAAGTAAATTAAATTCACTTATTTTACTTTCTCACCACCCATTACCTCTGCAATCTCATTTCTATCCCCTCTCCCAACTAAAACTGCCCATTTCTTAAAATTCTGAGTTTAGCAAATAAAATGAGCATTTTCATATACATGGTAGAATAAAAAAAGAAGATTGCACATAAAATTCTAACTCTCTATTATGTATAGCTTGCTTCCCTTTGAAAGCATATTATAAGTTCAACCTGTAGCTTTCAAAGCTGTCTTGCTAGTTCATGCCTTCTTCTGGCTTTTCTTCTGTTCTCTTTGTATTTTTTTTTTTTTTTGCAATGCCATAGTGACCTTCTTTTCCTTTTTTTTTTTTTGTACTATTCTATTTCTATCCCACAACCACTTCCATTATAAAAAGAATAAGAAAGTCCTTCCTTGTAAAATAAACAATTAAGCAAAACAAAGTTCCACATTGGCTGCACCTGAAAATGGATGTCCTATTCTGAAACTTGTGTCCATCATATCTCTGTCCAAGGCAGGTGGCATCCTTCCTCCCTGGTCCTCTGGAATGCTAGTTGGTTGTTGAATTGATCAGAATTCTTACATTTTCAAA
The DNA here is from genome assembly GCF_003287225.1 of Phascolarctos cinereus. Lineage (NCBI taxonomy): Eukaryota > Metazoa > Chordata > Mammalia > Diprotodontia > Phascolarctidae > Phascolarctos > Phascolarctos cinereus. The sequence goes on along the minus strand of NW_027556402.1, from coordinate 229,497,694 downwards.
GGTATTTTTCTCTATGATATTTCTGGTCCTACTCACTTGACTGCATCTATTTATTCAGATCTTCCCAGGTTTCTCGATCCTGTCCATGTCGTCATTTCTCACAGACCGGTAATGTTGCATTATATTTATATACCATATTCCGTTTCCAGTTCTTTGCTACTACAAAAAGAGGCACTATAAGTAATTTTATGCATATGGGCCCTTTTCTTCTTTCCTCGATTTCTTTGGGTTATAGGTCTAGAAGTGGCATAGTTTAATCAAAGTGTATGCAGAGATGAGTGACATTTGGGTCATAGTTCCAAATTGTTTTCCAGAATTACTGGGCCACTTGACAGCTCCACCAACAAGGCATTAATGTGGCTGTTTTCCTGCCCCCTCCAACAGCTCTCATTTTCCTCTTGGGTTGTCTTTGTCAACCTGTTGGGTAGGAGCAAGAACCTCAGAGTTGCTTCAACTTGCATTTCTCTAATTATGAGTGACTAGGAACTTTTTTTTTTTATATAGTTGTTGGTAGCTTGCATTGAAAATTGCTTTTTTTTTTTTTTTTGGTTAGGCAATGGGTTTCAGTAACTTGCCCAGGGTCACACAGCTGGTAAGTGTTATGTGCCTGAGGCGGGATATGAACTCAGGTCCTCCTGAATCCAGAGTCGGTGCTCTATCCATTGTGCCACCTGAAATTGCTCTTTTCAAGGCAGCTCCTGACCTCCCGAGGTCCAGGGAGCAGAAAGAACTTTATGATCGGCAAGTAGCAGAGATTGGACATGAAACCAGGTCAAACTGCACATGTCTGAAACCAAATTCTATCATCTTCTCACCATCCAAGTCCATTCTCCTTTTTATGTTTCCTATTTCTCTTTCCATTCTCAGCAATCAGGCTTTAGAATCTTGGTCCTCTCCTTCACCCTTATCTAATCCATCTCCAAGGACTGTCATAGGACCACAGACTCTCAGAAAAGGAAAGAACTTTCTAGTCCAACCCATGCCCAACCAGGAATCTATTCTATAGTGAACCCAACAATGGGTAAACAGCCATTGCTTGTAGACCTTTAATGAAAGGTGTTTTCTTTCTATCTGTTCAGAATTTTTGATATCTTTCCTCCCTGTTCCATCCCTTCTTCCAATACCCTAATTGAAGGCCTTTTTACGTCATTCCTAGACTATAGCTTTAGGTTCTTAACTGTTCTCCCTGTATCTAGACTTTCTTATCTCCTATGTTCCCCATACAGAATCGCCAGATCAGTTTTCCTAAAGCATCGTTTTGGGAGCATCACTCCCTTCTTTCACACTTATGACTCCCATTGCCTACAGTCCAAGTCTTTAGCTTGACATTCAAGGTCTTTCTTAGTTTCTCTCTCATCTACCTTCCCAACCATCCTTCCATTGTTGTTATTATTTAGTCATGTCCAGCTCTTCACGACCCTGTGGACCCTATTGTCCATTAGGTTTTCTTGGCAAGGACGCTGGAGTGGTTTGCCATTTTCTTCCATTACCTCTCCACATAAAATGTTCCAGGAAATTTGGACTGCTCATTGTCTCTTCAACATAGATTGGGCTTTCCCACCTCCATTCCTTTGCTCATACTGTTCACTCTACCTGGAAAGCCCATGTATACCTATAGAAGTTCTACCCATTCTTCTAGCTTGTATGCTCATCTCTTCTGTGCTATGCTTCCTGCCCAAGTCAGAAATGATCCCTCTTTTCTATAGCACTTAATTTGTTCCCCTCTTATTACACTGTACTCTGGGTTATCATTATTTGTATAAGTATCTTAACACACTCTTAGAAGCCTCTAGGAGCCCAAACCTATAGCACTGCTGGTGAGACTGAATCAAAAGGGGCATAGCAGTCTTGGCTGCTATTTGGGGATGAAAGTAGGGAATTCTAGCAGATACTATAGAAGGCTGAAAATGAGTTGAGTCAGACAGGTAGCCACTTCTTCTGGCATGCCCCATATCTTATTTCTGGAACCAGTACTGACCTCTACCACCTTGAATCTTCACTCTTGTACCCATTCTTTAGCTTTCTCACTCCATTGGATTCAGAGCTCCAAAAAACCCCCGGTGACAAGGTAACCTGGCTATTGTTTTACAATTGCTTGAAACCTGATAGTCCTCCCAGGAGGATATTATCCTTCCCCACCTGGATGTTGATCCAAGCACTGTTGCCTCCCAAAAAGCAGGGACTGCTTTTTATTTGTTTCTGTATGCCTACAGCATCTACTTCAATGCTTGGCACAAAAAAGGGCTCAATAAATACCTGTTGAAAGAATTAGTGAATCACAAATGAGTATTTCAATGATACCTAGCACCTGCATAACAGAGCATTGAAGAATAGGGGAAGAACAGGTATATTTGATTCAGAATAGGGGGAAGGGAAAGCATGTGGCCCACTGTCTTCAGCCCATGATGGACAGCCATCTCCATAAGGGACTGAGGATGATAAGTAGAACCACATGAGAGCTAAGGAATCAGTTAGGCAGTTGATAAACAGTTATTGAATGCTTGCTGTGTGCCAGGGAATGTGCTAAGCACTAGCAAGACAAATTCGACCTATTTTATTGGGGGTAGAGGATTGCTACCTTTCCACTTTTATTCTAAATTATTGTTGAGCTCTTGGCAGTTGGCCTGGTTCCCCTTCTCCCTCCAAACCCAGCTCCTTCCATAAGCCGCCTCATGCTAAACACCCAAGGGCGCCCCACTCAGATGAAAGAGTGTGGAAAAAACCTAGAGTCCCCAGCAGGGAGAAATCTGTCATGGGCATTGCTCAGAAGGAGGCAGTCCGACTCTGGGCCTTTGCAGGTCATTTGGCATTACTCAAGAGGAATGGATGGGGAGGGGAGTAGCTGGGGAGGTTGGAGCTGACAGGTAGAGAATAAAGACCAGGAAGGGTTTGGGAGCCTCATCCTTCATTAATGTTTTTGAAAGGAGCAGAAAAGAACTCTGACAGCAGATAGCAAGGGCCTTCTCCTGTTTATACTTGACTTCTACTAGGGATTCTGGGAATGAATAAGTAGAGAGGAAAGTATATGAAGAGAGGGGAGAAAGGGAAATAAAGAGAGGGAAAGGGAGAAAAACTTTCAAGAGGCAGAGAGAAAGAGGAGAGAAAAAGAGAGAAGGATGAGCAAGAGAAAGGAGGAGGGGAGATGGGAGAAAGAAGGAAAGAAGAGAAGGGGAAGGGAGGAGAAAAGATAGAGAGAAAAAAGGCAGAAAGAGAGGGGAAGAGGAGGAATAAGAGAAAAGAGAAGAGGAGATAAGAGAAAGGGAAGGAGAGAGGAATGTTTAAGAGGCCAAGAAGGTGACTGGAAAGGGAGCGAGGAGAAGAGACAGAAACAAGGCCAAAGAGGTAAGAGGAAATGTGGATAAGAGGAGGGAAGGGGAAGAAAAAGATTAATAGAAATAAGAGAGGAGGGAAGGGGGCAAAAGGGTGAAGAGAGAAGAAAAGAGATAGAAGAATGAGAGTATAAAAGGCAGAGAGAAAGAAAGAAGCAAGGAAAAAGGGAGAGTAGGAAGGAGGAAAAATAGAAAGGAGAGGCAAAGGAAGGAAGAGAAGACAGAAAAATAGACAAGCAACTTGAGACTGAGAGAAAGATTGGAGAGAGAGAAGGGAGAAAGAGAGAGACAGAGACAGAGACAGAGAGACAAAGAGAGAGACAGAGACAGAGAGAGAAAGAGACACAGAGACACAGAGAGAGAGATTTGTCCAAGCCCAGACTGGTTGAACTGAGGAAAGGCAACGCCTGAAGAAGGGGAAGTGGAATGAATCTGGGCACAGAAGCCTCAGTCTAATCACACACATATGATACTTAATTTGTGAGCATTGTGAAGGGCCCTCAGTTGTGAGTTGGTGAATTGTTCCCAGGAGATTCAGACCCTGGGGAATGAAGCTGGCTCCGCTAGCCTGAAAGAGCTCCAGGCCAGGTTCGTGCCAGGCCCCAAATGGAGGAAATGTGCAGACTGCTGCTGTTTCTATTTTTAAGTGTCCCTGGGTGAGCTGATGGTCTCTGGGAGCCCCCTGATGAAAATGACTCCCCAAACACTCGCAACTTTCTCATGTGTTTGGGGATGCCTGCTCCCATGACTTTAATTTCTCTCTCCTTAGACTCTTAGACTTGAGAAGAAGGGAAATGCAGAAAGAATTTCCTTTCTTTCTAGCCCTTTACAACCTAGTGCACCCCCACTTTTCAGGTCTTCTTTCACTTTAAACCTCCCACCTCACACATACTATACACCCTTTGATCCAGCAACAATGGCCTCCTGGTTGTTATGCAAACAAGACCCTCAGCTCCCAGCATTATCTCTGGCTGCCCCCCCAAGCCTGGGATACCCCCCTTCCTCATCCCCACCCACTGGCTTCCCTGGCTTCCTTCAAGTCCCCACTAAAACCCCATCTTACACAGAAAACCTTTCCCAACCCCTCCTAATTCTAGTGCCTTCCCGCTAATAATTATTTCCTATATATCTTGCATATAACTTGTTTGTACATATCTGTTTATCGTCTCCCATTAGATTGTCAGCTTCTGGAGGGCAGGGACTGTCTTTTGTCTGTCTTAGTATCCGGTATAGTGCCTGGCACAGAACGGGCATGTAATAAAGATTGATTGATCGACATTTTAAGAGAGGAAGACAATACACAAAGTGGGGAGGGGTGGGAGGGGGAGTGATGCACAGCTGCACAGTTTGTAAATGGTCAGAAGCAAGGTGGATGCCTGGTTCCAGACAAGGTAAAGTGAAAGCTGACCTATCAGAGCCCAGCATCCCGCAGAATCCAAGAGTTTCAGGGAAAGGAGAATATGGAGGCCGAGGAATTTAGGGGTTAGGAAAGCAGTGGAATCACTTGTGAGAAATCCTTGCTAAGTGGAAAAACCGGGGAAGATGCTTGGCTTGTCACTGCTAGAAATCCATTTTTTTTAGTTCAGCACCAAGAGAACAGCACAGTAAGAGCAGGCCTGCAGACTCCATCAGGGATGGGCCCTAGAGTGAGTCACTGACGATGCACACCTGTGTTGGGAGGGAGATGAATGAGTATTTAGATATTATAGGAGGATATATGCTGTCCTTGTAGTTCAATAAAAGATATCATCAGAGGCAGATGTCCAGAAAAGTTGGGCCAGTCATATAACAAGAATGAGGGAGAACTAGATGAAGTACTGGCACCTTCCTAACATCAGGAGACCTAGAGAAAGGTCCCCAGAATGTTGGGTGAACCCCTGGGGAGAATTCAGAGCAAGACACAGGAAGAGAAGGAAAGAATGGGTCGTAATCAGCACCATTGCAGAGATTACCCACATCAGTGAGAGCATAAATTCAGAGTAGAGAAATGTCAAAGTTTCAAATGATACAAATGTCTACAAGGAATTTTCCAGGAGAAAAGTCATCTGACTAGTACGTTAACTGTCAATCATACAGCTTAGTGAATTTGTGGTACTTCTGAGCAGAGTACTCTCAGAGCCTGGGTGGAATAAGGTGAACTAGTATCAACTATGACAGAGAGGTCACCACCCCAGCAGATCTGGCAGTGGACCTGTTAGACAGTAAGGAAATTCTCCACGAAGAGAAGGTAGTCTGAGACTCACTTGTGAATACTTCTTCCCCCTTTGACTTGGGGCATTTCTTTACCACCCTACCATGAAGCAAACATTAGTTTGAAAGCCAACCCCAGAGACGTTTCATAGCTCAAAAGCTGAGGAGGGCCTCAAAAATTCATTTAGAGTTGAAGAAATGGAAGGACAGGGAGGTTAGGATTTGTCCAAGGTCACACAGAGAGTTAAGTGTCAGAGGTAAGATCTGAACCCAGATCCTCTGACACCAGAAGCAATGCACATTTCTCTGTAATAGGTGACTGAAAAAAACCAATTAAATAGTAATGATTACATAAAATTTTGAGGCTGTTGAATGAAGAAAATCAATACAGCAAGGCTAAGAAGAGAAACCATCAATTCAGGATAAATCTTTGCATCTAATATCTCTCCTAAGGGTCTGATATCTATGATACAGGGAATGAATACAAAAATTTGAGACCAAGAGCCATTTCCCAGTGGACAAGTGGTCAAAGAGGATGAACAGACAATTATCAAAAGAAGAATTGCAAACTATTAACAATTTTGTGAAAATTGCTCCCAATCATGACTGATAAGGGAAATGCAAATAAAAACAACTCTGAGCTTATGCCTTATACTCAACAAATTAGTAAAGAAGAACAAAGATGGAAATAATCAGTACTGGAAGGGCTATAGAGAGATGGGTTTATTGTTGGTGATGTGGATTTGTACTAACATTCTGGAAAGTAATTTGAAATTATGTTAAAAATAAATGACTAAAATATCCATGCCCTTTGACCCAAAGATTCCGGTACTAAGCATATAGCATATGGAGCTCATAGACAAAAAGAAGGGTTCCATACACACCAAATGATTTAAAGCAGCAGTTTTATGTTCTGGAAACAAAATAGAGGTCTGTCTGCTAGAGAATGCCTGAATAAATTGTGGTGAATGAATGTAATGAAGTACTATTGCACTGTAATTAAAACACCATGATGACTACAGAGAAGCATGGAAAGACTTATTACGTGAACTGATTGCAAAGGGAAGTAAGCAGAGCCAGGAAAATGATATACTCAAAGGCTACAACAATGTAAATGGAAAGAACAACTGAAACTGAATGTTTCAAAATTTTAAAGAACAAGCTTGGCCCCAAAGAAGAGAGATGAGAAGATACATCCTCCTGCTCCTTTGGAGATTCAGAATCCAAGAGTGTGGAACAATGTATATGACGTTAGATTTTTTTTTCAAGATATATTGATTGGTTTTAGTGATTTTTTTCTCTTAAAAAAAGTTGATCAATCATTATAGGAAATTAATCTGCCTTTTGGGATTAATACAACAGGTTGATAATATTGTATATGAGAAGAGTGTCAGGAGTGCTAACTTCAGAACGAGCAGAGGCTGGAAAGCCAAAAACAACAAAAAGGGGTCATTTTTTTAGCTGTCTTGAGGCAAAGATCAAAGAGAGGATAGACCACTTCAGAAGAGGGTAAGATGATGGTAATGGACAATGGACAAAGGACATAACCATTCACCTCTTTATTTGCTTCTGCTTTGTCTGACAGGGAGGATGATCACTGGACTAGAAAGGGCAGAAGCAAAGCAAAAAAAGCAAAGCAAAAAATAAAGCCCAAAAAATGGCATAGAATGTAATGGCACATTGGGGGCAGCTAGGTGGCACAGTGGATAAAGCACCGGCCCTGAAGTCAGGAGGACCTGAGTTCAAATCCGGCCTCAGACCAAACACTTGACACTTACTATCTGTGTGACCCTGGGCAAGTCACTTAACCCCAATTGACTAAAAGCAAAAAAAAAAAAATTTAAAAGAAGAATATAATGGCATAGGTAGAGAATGGAATGCCTAGCTGCCCTTTGTAGCTTCAAGACCCAGATGAATCATAACCTTGAGTATTAAAAGATGTGATGTGATTGCCAAGCCACCAGAGTTCAAAGATTGGGGAGAACTGACATAACTAATATAAGACACATGGCCTGGTTTCAAAAGAAGAGAAGAGGATGGAATCTATAAACCACAGGCCAGGAGCTTCCATTGGCTTCCATGTCTGATAGAATTCTAGAATGTATGATTAAAGGAATGGTTAATTAACATGTAGAAAAGGTAGAAATAATCACAAGGAGCCAGTATGACTTCATCAAGAAATTGCCACATGAGGAAGCTAGGTCACACAATAGATAGAACACTGGACTAGGGTGAGGAAGACCTGAGTTCAAATCCAGCTTCACACACTTATTTACTGTGTGACTCTGGGCAAGTCATTTAACCCTGTCAGCCTTGGTTTCTTCATCTGCAAAAATGTGGATAATATTAATAGCACCCACCTCCCAGGGTTGCAGTGAGGATAAAATAAAATTATATTTGTAAAGCGTTTTATGGGCAGTTAGGTGGTACAGTGCATAGAGTGCCAGGCCTGGAGTCAAGAAGACCTGAGTTCAAAGCTGACCTCAGACACTTACTAGCTATGTGACCCTGGGCAAGTCACTTCACCCTGTTTGCCCCAGTTTTCTCATCTGTAAAATGAGCTGGAGAAGGAAATCACAAACTACTTCAGTATCTTTGCCAAGAAAACCCAAGAAAAGTGTCACGAAGAGTCAGAAATGACTGAAAATGACTGAACAACAACAAAAAAAGCATTTTACAAATCTTAGAGTTACAAAAATGTTAGACATTACATTATAATCTTAGTTCTTTTTTTGGTAGTGTTACTGGACTGGTACATCAAGGGAGTGGCAAGGGAGTATCTCGATTTTATCAAAGCATGTGACAAATTCACTCAAGCCATTCTTATGAAAACATGGGCTAGACGATAATATAATTAGGATTTAGAATTGGTTGGATGTTTATAGAGTGGTTGTTTAACAATTAGGTGCCAACTTAAAAGGTCTGTAGTGGGATTCCCTAGAGATCTCTGCTTGACCCCATGCTTTTTAGGTGAAATGCCTTCAGATTACGCTACATGAGGGTCAGTTGATGGAACTGGAGATATTTGGCCAACAGAAGAGAAGACTCAGGGCACGCATGAAAGCTTTGTTTGGACATTTGAAGGGCTATCACATAGAAGAGAAATTCATCTACTTGGCTACTATGAAGTCTAATGTTTTTCTACCCAAAATTGCAACGAGCTATTTTGAGAGGTAGCCAGTTCACCTTCATTCTAGGTCTTCAAAAGAGATTGGATCACCATTTTGGGGGGATGTTATTGTAAGGACTCTTTTTCTAGTATAGTTGAAATAAATGTCCACTCCAAAAATCTGTGATTCTGTGACAACTGCATCACACAATGCTGTCAGCACATGGGCACTAAAACAAATATCAACAAATGAGAAATGAAAGTGCCTTTTAAATTATTACCATCAGGCCAAGTAAGCTCCTTAAATGCCTTTAAAGAGGGAAGATCATACCAGTCTATTGTGAAAATATGTTGAAATGAGAGAATGACGGAATGATGAAAACAATCAGAAGATCCTTCTAGTCATTGAACGCCTGGGGTTGGGGTGGAGAAGAGAAGCTTAGAAAGAAATTTGGCCAGTATTTCTTCAGCACTGTCTATGGGAAGGGGTGGTCCAATTTGAAATTGGGTTTAATTTTTTTTAGATAGAAATATCATCTGTGTGGAGATCAACATATATTTGCAGTGTGATTAAGTAAAAAGAGCTTAGATCATAGAATCATAGATTTAGATCTAGAAGGGCCATAAAATGGGCATTTCCATATAGATAGAGCAGAAAAAGAAGATTATTCATGAAGTTGTAGTTTTCTGCTTTTTCTAATATCTATCTAAATTAATTATATCTATCTAAATTAATTTACTTATTCAGCACCATACCAATCAAACCACCAAAAAACCAAAAAAATTTTATACGGCTAGAAAAAATAATAACAAAATTCATCTGGAAGAACAAAAAGTCAAGAATATCAAGGGAATTAATTTTAAAAATGCAAAGGAAGATGGCCTAGCTGTATCAGATCTAAAACCATAGTATAAAGCAGCAATCATCAAAACTATTTGGTACTGGCTAAGAAATAGAGTGGTGGATCAATAGAAAAGGTTAGGTACATAACACACAGTACTCAAATGACTATAATAATCTACTGTTGATAAAGCCAAAGATTCCAGCTTCTGGGATAAGAACCCACTATTTGACAAAAACTGCTGGGAAAACTGGAAAACAGTATGGCAGAAGCTAGGTGTAGACCAACATCTCACACCCTATACTAAGATATGGCTGAAATGACTACATGATTTAGACATAAAGGGTGATACCATAAGCAAATTAGGAGAGCAAGGAATAGTTTGTCTGTCAGATCTGTGAAGAAAGGAAGAATTTATGACCAAACAAGAGATAGAGAACATTATGAAATGCAAAATGGATAATTTTCATTACATTAAATTAAAAAGATTTTGTACAAACAAAGCTAATGCAACCAAGATTAGAAGGAAAGCAAAAAGCTGGGAAATAATTTTTACTGCCAGTGTTGCCTCATTTCTCAAATACATGCAGAACGGAGTCAAACTTATAAGAATACAAGTCATTCCCCAGTAGAGAAATGATCAAAGGATATGTACAGGCAGTTTTCAGAGGAAGAAATTAAAGCTATCTATAGACATATGAAAAAATGCTCTAAATCATTATTGATTAGAGAAAAGCAAATTAAAACAACTCTGAGGCGCCTCTGTACACCTGTCAGATTGGCTAATACGACAAAAAAGGAAAATGAAAAATGTTGGAGAAGATGTGGGAAAATTGAAACACTAATGCACTGCTGGTGGACTTGTGAACTGATCCAACCTTTCTGGAGAGCAATTTGGAACTATGCCCAAAGAGCAATCAAACTGTGCACATCTTTCGATCCAGGAACACCACTACTAGCTCTGTATCCCAAAGAGATCATAAAAATGGCAAAAGCATCGACAAAAATATTTATAGCAGCTATTTTTGTTGTGACAAAGAACTGGAAATTGAAAGGATGCCCATCAACTGGGGAATGGTTGAACGAGTTGTAGTATATGGATGTAATGGAATACTATTGTCTTATAATACATGATAAGCAGGTAGATTTCAGAAAAACCTGGAAAGACTCACATGAACTGATGCTGAATGAAGTGAGCAGAACCAGGAGAACACTGTACACAGTAAGAATAATATTGTGTGATAACTAACCATGATAGACCTAGCTCTTCTCAGCAATACAAGGATCTAAGACAATTCTGAAGACTCATGATGGAAAATGCTATCCATATCCAGAGAAAGAACTGTGCAGTCTGGATGCAGATTGAAACATACTATTTTCTCGTTTTTTGTTGTTTTTTTCCTTCTTGTGGTTTTTCCCTTTTGTTCTGATTCTTCTTTCACAACATGACTAAAGTGAAAATGTGTTTAATATGATTGTACATGTATAGCCTGTATCAGATTGCATGCCATCTTGGGGAGGGAGGAGTAGAGGGATGGGGGGAAATTTAGGACTAAAAATCTTATAAAAGTGAATGTTGAAAACTATCTTTGCATGTAGTTGGAAAAAATACTGTTAAGTGGGGGAAAAAAAAGAACAGTTTGCTTTTTTAAATGTACAGGTTAAGTTAACCTGTGACTTTCAAAGCTGTCCTGCTGGTCTGTGCTTCTTTCTAGACATTCTTCTGCTCTCTGAATTAAAAACAAAAACATACCAGTATTTCAATGGCCTTCTTTTCTTTTGCAATCTTATCCCTTTCTGTCCTTTCCTTCCCAATCCCTACACTAGAAAAAGAAAGTCCTTGTAACAAAATGCATAGTAAAGCAAAACAGATTCCCATATTCAACCTCTTTATTTTAGAAATGAAGAGATGAGGAAGTGACTTACCTAGGATCATATAGGCAATAAATGCAGAGTTAGGCTTTGAATCCAGGCTCTCTGATTCTAGAGCCAGGGCTCATTCTTCTGGGTTTGAGTCTAGCTTTAGCACTTAGCGATCCTGAACAAATCACTTAAACCCCTAAACCTTGAGTTTCCTTATCTGCAAAATGCGGGTAAGAGGTAATACTTGCAAAATATTATTTTAAATGCTTTAGAAATATAAGCTCTTATCATTGTATCCAGTTCCTTTCACTGATTCACTTACTGTTAAACAGTTTTCTGGCATAGTGGAAAGAGAACGAGTTCTAGAGTCAGAGGACCTGGGTTTGAATCTTGCTTCTCACACTCATGTAATCCTGGACAAGTCACTTCACCTGGGCCTCAGTTTCCTTATCTGTAAAATATGAAGTTGCACTAGATGGCCTCAGGGGTCCCTTCCAGGTCTAGGTCTGTGATCCATTATCCTGTGAGACATCTCTTCTCTGGGCTAAATATCTCCAATCCCCCCAGCAGATTCTCATATGATGGAAACTCAAGATTTTTTGCCACTTTTACAGGCAGCTAGGTGACCCAATGGATAGAGCACTAGGTTTGGGATCAGAAAGACTACACCTTGGACACTTACCAGCATTGCACATAGTAGTCACTTAATAAATATGAGTTGATTGACTATGTGATTCTGCACAAATCACAATCTCTGTCTGCCTCAGTTTTCTCTCTAAAATAGAGGTAATGATAGCACCACTTCAGAGGGTTGTTGCGAAGATTGCATGAGATAACAGATATACAGCACTTTCGCAAACCTCAAAGCTCTAGATAAATACTATTATCAGTATTGTCTTCTGGGCATTCTTTAGCTTATCACTCTGTACCACTTAAATCCAATTCACAAGCAAGTCAAGATGTCATCTATGACACTGATCATCTTTGGAAATGAGAGATGAGGGTGGCTAGGTGACACAGTGGAAAAAGCTCCTGCCTTGGAGTGAGGAGGACCTAAGTTCAGATCTGGCCTCAGACACTGGCTGTGTGACCCTGGGCAAGTCACTTAGCCCTGATTGCCTCACAAAAAAAAAAAAAGAAAGGAAATGAGAGATGAGCAACAGCAACAGCTCCTCTATGCCTTCCTGAGCTGTGGTGCCCAGAACTGAGCACTCTACTCTAGCTAGAATATGACCGCGGCAGATGAACACATTCCAAAATATTGCCTTTCTGTATTATATTGAAACAAGCCACAAGCCCTCAGAGAGAATCCTTAGGATTCAAGGAATTGTCCTTTTTATCTCCAGTAAGCATGACTTGGTAGATGGTGGTTTTCCTTCTCAGAAGCAAAGGGCATCTTGACTGACATGATGGGCCCCTCCCATTTCCCCCAAAGGTGTCCTGTGTCATGAATGTCAGCCGAGTTCTGCTGCAAGCAGCCCCACCTGTTGATCGAGGCTGGTTTTCAACCTCAATAGCAAGTGGTGATACTTCAGTCTTAGGCTCGTTCAGAATCACTACATCTCGGAGGTAGAAGTGACCTCGGTGGTCTAACCTCAGCCTGACCAACAGTCCTCTCTACAACTCACCCGAGTGGCCAGCTTGCCTTTGCTTAAAGACTTCCAGTGAAGGAGAGGGCCATGCATGACCTTTGGGGCTGGCTCTATCCATGAGGAAGCTTTCTCCAACATGGAGCCTAAATTTGCCTCCTTATAACTTGTACCTGCTGCTCCCAGTTCAAATCCTGCATGCTTCAGGAGCCTTTTCTAGTCTGGTCCCCCTTCCCCCCCTAGTTACTAAGACCCTTCCCTTTCAGATGATGTTCACAGTTATTTACATATTATCTCCCCTATTAAAAAGTAAGCTTCTTGAGAGCAGTGACTATTTTTGACTTTCTTTGTAGTCCCAGTGCTAAACAGACTATCTGGTTCATAGCAAGGACTTGGTTTGCTTTGTTTGTCTATTTATACATCTATCTATTTACCTATCATCCATTATCTATCTACCCATTCATCTGTCTGCATATATTTTTAATTTTTCTGGGTACATGTTCTTTTCTGTCATTAGAATGTAAGCTCTTTGAAAGTAAGAGCTGTTCTATTTGTGTATATTCGTATCCTTATCACTTAGCACAATGACTGGTCCGTAATAAGTATTTAACAAACGCTTGTTGACCAACTGTTGAGTTCTTCCTCAAAATGTTGTTGTTGTTGTTGTTGTTGTTATTGCTGGACTGGATGGCCTTTGGGCTCCCCAAGATCCTGTGATTCTATGACCAGGCTAGTAGCTAGTAAAAGGAGAATGAGACAGAGTTATTTACATGTTGCCTCCTCCATTATGGCAGTCAGTCAGTCAATAAATATGAAGTGCTCACTGTGCCTGCTCATTGTGATGAGCACTGGGGAATGGAAGCTCTTTGAGGGCAGGGAAAGTATTTTTTTGTATACCCAGAACTTATCTCCAGCCCCAGCAGAGAATGAGCCTTTAATAAATGCTTCTTGTTGTTAAAATACACAGGATTACAAAGGAAACCAATTATGTTGAAATACAGTTATCAAAAAAAAATTTTTAAGAAGTTCACAAATCCACTGTATCTTTTTCAAAGTCCTCATTTTACAAATGAGAAAAACTGAGGCTCAGAAAAATGAAGTGATTTGTCCAAGGTCATCCAAGAAGCAGAATGATCTAGCAGGCTTGACTTGTAGTCAGGAAGATCTGGGTTCAAATCCTTTCCTTAGACACTCTCCATGTGCCTCTGGGCAAGTCACCCACTTCTTGGTGCTTTGGTTTTCTCTTTTGTAAAATGAGGAGGTTAGATTCAATGGTCCCTCCTGCCCCTGAATCTAGAATCCTATGATCCAAGCCTTCTGGCTTTCAATCCAAGAGTCCTTTGGCTTGTCCTCCCCCCATCCTTATCTTTCTCCTAAAAGTTTAGGGCAAACACAAGCAGCCAGTTAGCTTAGAGTTCCTTCTCTAGAGTCCTACTACAAAGCCTCATTTAGAGTCACAAAGATGGCCTTGGATTCTCAAGGGCTATGCCAAGGAAAGGGAAGGTTTGACAGGTCCTACCAAGCCATACAGTCTTCTAGGATGGCCTGGCAAAGGTCTTGTGGGATGGAGAACTCTAGATCAGAGCGTTCAGAATGGTTTGTCACAAGAGCACTGACCACTAGGTAATAACTCTTTATTTCTTCCATTCTCCCTACCTTCCTTCTTCCTTCCTACCTTCCTTCTTTCCCTTCTTCCTTTCTTTTCCTTCCTCCCTCTTTCCTTCCTTACTACCTTCCTCCCTTCTTCTTTCCTTTCTTCGTTCCTTCTTACTTTACTTCCTCCCTCCCTCTCTTTCCTTAGTCCTCCCCTCCTCCACCCTTTCTTCCTTTTTTCTTTCTTTCTTTCTTTCTCCCTTCCTTCCTTTCTTTCTCTCTTCCATACATCCTTCCTTCCTTTCCTTCTTTCTTTCTTCCTCTCTTTCCTTCTTTATTTGTTTGTTTGTTTCACCAGAGTGACTTACTAAGGCATAGAAAGTTACAAACTGTGCAAGCAAAAGGGAGTATTCAGACTGATGAGCTAACTAATCTTCTCAAGTATCCATCGAATGTGTTTCACAGAAATCAAGATTCATTTGTTTGTGGAATTAAGTAACATTACTGTAAAATTGATAATCATCAGTGGCTTCTCTATTTTCCCTGAAATAAAGCCTAAGTAACTTCTGAGAAATGTGACAAGTAGAAGCATGGCACCAGGGCCCATATGTCATATCAAGAAAGAGTATGGTCAATTCAAGCTAAAATCTTAGTTCACAATAAATATGCATTTCTCCTTCAAATTAAGACTGACTTTTTTAACCTACAATTTTCTTTTCTCAATGGCAGAACTGCAACTAGGGTAGGACAAGGAAGACGGTGCTCCCGGCACACCAGGTTTAAGAGAAGCTATATTTACAGTGTGAAGATGTTACTTGAACTCCACAAATGATATTCACAGAACCTGAGAGCTGGAAATACCTCGGTGCTCACCTCGTCCAAGCATACACGAAAGGAATTCCCCACTATAACACAGGACAAGAGGTCATCCAGGCTCTCTGCTTGAAGACTTCTTAGGACAGGGAACTCACTACCCCTCCAGATAACCCATTAAACTTTTGGCTAGATCCAATTGTTAGGTTTTTCCTGACATCAAGCTTAAGTTTGCCTCTCTTCAGCTTCTCCATTACACGTGGTTCTAACCTCAGGGGTAAAATAGAAACAAGGCTAATCCCTCCTCCAGCAGCAGCCCTTCAAACACTTGAAGAACACTCTTATGTGCCCCCAAGTCTTCTCTTCTCCAGGTTAAAAATGTCCATTTCCTTCAACCAATCCTCTCCACTAACACAGAAGCATCAGAACTTAGTTAAAAAAAGAAGCTACCAGGTGTCTGCTGGCGTGAACTCCTCCCCTACACCGCCACAGGTGGAAAAATTCCTAGCTGCAGCTCGTCTCAAGAGCAGCAAGCAGTTCAGAGCAGAATCAAAGCTCCCACGGAGAAAATGGTCTTCTATGACATCCAGCAGTCAGAATAACCCCGGTCCATTACAGAGAGTTAGCTTGTTATCTCTTTGACCATTCTCACATCAATCCATCCATCAACAAATTAGAGATGGCTTAGAGCCACTTACCTTGAGTGCCTGGCCCTGATCCTTGTCACTGGGGGTAAATAAACATCGACTTTCCGCCGAGTTTCCATATTTAACCATGGCTAAGTAACTGTGGATACTTTCATTTTACGTGACATTTGCACCATGAGCTTTTAAAATTAGAAACAGCCTCACAGCTCTTCCATGGACTCAGGAAAGCCCAGTTCATTCTGGTCCTGAATTTCAGTTTCATTTCCAAGAAGGGAAATATAAATGGAGTTCCATTGAGTTCAAGAATCACTCACAACCTAAGAAACAATTACATTGGAGAAGGGCAGCATAGTTATATTTTTATTTCAAAAGGTCAGTGTCTAATGTAAGAGCTGTAACATATCAATAATGGATGAAATACATAAATGATATATCAAAGTCAGAGGGAAAAATCGAGCCTTTGAAAAAACAGAAAAACCTTTGCCTTTGAGCTGAGAATTCATGATTTCAAGCCCAGGGACCAGTTCATCAATGGATGAAAAGAACCATAGATGTGAGTTTAATCACACATTCTCCAAGAGCTAATTAATGAGCAAGCACCCAGTAAGGCCTTTCATTGCAGAATGCTTTATAATTTATGAAGTTTTGTCACATCAGGAGTAGTAAGTTCAAGCCTGAAGTCCCTGCTGCAGTAGAGGCCCTGTCTTGTGGATTACTTTAGCTCAGGAGTTCTGAGTTGCAATGAGCTAAGCCAGGTGCTGGATACACTAAGTCTGGTACCCATATGGGGACCCCCCAGTGAGTAGGGAGCCGCCAGACTGCCTGAGAAGGGGCAAAGCTGTCAGTGATACACAACCTAGTTAAGGTCAAGGTATTTCTTTCATTCTATCATTAACAGCATGGGGGGAAGAGCACAGGGTTTAAAATCAAAAGACCTGGATTCGAGTATTGGCTCTGACGCTTACCTAGTAATGTAACATTGGGCCTATAATATATTATATTACATATTCACATGGGCTATTTGTGCCTGTCCTGTGGTAGAACCTTCCGAGCTCATATTATGAGCTCCTCCCCTCATCTATCTCCTGGATATTCATAGGTTGGAACTAGCAGCCTAGGAACTGCCAATCCATCAGTCAATCACTCAACGAACATTAAGCATTTACTATGTACCACATACCAGGCTAAGTCCCAGGGATACTAAGAATATTCCGTAAGACTGATTCTATGGCAGCCCAGATGGGAAACTCCACTAGAGACGAGGCAAGGATGGTGAACTCGGAGTGTGAAGTTGTGGGCTCCCAGGCCACGGGGACAGCACCCTGCGTACATTGGAGGTAACTGCAATGAGCCTCAGGGTCTAGAAGCTTTGTTGGGTGATCATTAGAAGAGCAACAGTTGTCTGCCCAAGAGCTCGAAATAGGGCTGTCCCCGCAGGTGCACTGCATGAGTGTACTTCACCACTTTTTAACTGTAATATGGAGGTGAGATGAGTGCTAGCTCCCCTCTGCCAGTGGCTCCAGGGATTTCATTCCCTTGGCAAAAGTGGCACTGTGGACTGAATTGGGAGCTCAGACCTCACCAGAATCGGCCCGCTTCCAGCTGCTCGGGAAGCCCTTTTATCCTCCATCTTTTTTATTCCAATTTCATGCACTAAAATGCTTTAAACTATAATGTGAGTGTGTTTTCCTTGTGGGCCACCCACTAAGTTGGGAAGGAGATAAGAATCTTAATGGGAAATGGGGCACGAGCTATAGTTGGAGATTTTCCCAGAGAGGCAGCACTGCCCAGAGGATAGAGAACCGTCCTTGAAGCCAAGTAGTCCAATCCTGCCTCTGATGTGTGACCCTGGACGAATCATTTAACTTCTCTGTGCTCTAGTCTAGTCAACTAGGTCTGCAATTTTCCAATTTTATTTTAAATGCCAATCTTCAATAGTAGAGAGAATTTCCTTGCCTGAGAATCCCTTCTGCCAATGAAATCACAGGTCAAATACTTATCCCTCAATCAAACAAGCCAATCTGTGATAAATTTGTGAAAGAAAGAAGGGGGGGACTCAAAATCTTGTGGAAGTGAATATTGAAAACTAAAAAATAATTAATTAATAAAAAAGAAAGAAAGAAGGGAGGGAGGGAGAAAGGAAGGAAGGAAAGAAGGAAGAAAGGACAGAAAAAGAAAGAAAGAAATATGCAGGTAATTTTACATTTTACACTTTAGATTAAAGATTCTTAACACACGTTTGTGTCCTTGACCCCTTTGGCAGTTTGTGGAAGCCTATGGACCCCTGCTCAGAATAATATTTTTAATGCATAAAATATGTAGGATTATAAAGGAAATAAATGATATTGAAATAAAATTACCAAACAAAAAATTTTTAAAGCTCCCAGACCCCAGGAGCATGGAACAAGGAAAGAGGCAGGAGCTTCCGCATAAGGGAGAGTATCCTACAATGCTTGCAAAGACACCAAAAGCCTCTTACAGCTGGAGGACACCTGACCTAAACTACCCTCTACAAATGCATTATGAATGTCTAAAAGAGGTAGATATAAATAAAATACTGAACAAGTAAATATTTAACAACTGGCTTTCAGGGGAAGAGGAATATATGACATGACACACTTTTCAATTTAATCTGCATTATTCCCATTTTAGTCATCATTTTCTTAAGTCTAGCCAATCAGCAAAATAGTAAATCAAATCCTAATTCATGGCATTTGCTGATTTCCAAGGTTTAAATGCTCACACTAAAAATTTAACAATCAGCTCCTGAGAGTTGGTTCAAGCTAGCTGCAACAGCACCCTCTGTGCTAAGAGAAGTCTAAGAAGGGAGAAGTTGCTGCTGACTGGTGGGTGTGAGAAAGGGCACCTTGGAGGACACAGCGTTTGAGTCAGGCTTGGGATGAGTGGGAATTCTACCAATAGAGAAAAGTGAGGACACAAAAAAATATCACAAGCAAAGGTACAGAGGCGGGAAATGTGTGGTGGGGGCAGGGTTGTACAGAAAGGTGAGTAATTCAGGAAGCCTGAAATGCTGAAGACATGGAAGAGTAGATGAGGAGATAAGGCTGGAAAAGGAAGGCAGTGCTAAATTGTGAAAGGCGTTCATGAAAGATCAAAGATATTAATCATGATAATAATAATAATAGCATAGGGTGTTAAGGTTTGCAAATCACTTTGTAAATATCATCTAAGTTTATCCTCACAACCCTGCAAAGTAAGTGCTATCATCATCCTCATTTTACAGATGGGGAAACTGAGGCTGGGAGAGGTTAAATGGCTCACCCAGAGAGTCACACAGTTAAGTAAGTCATCTGAGGCAGGATTTGAACTCAGGTCTTTCTGACTCTAATTCAAGTATTCTCTGCACTTGCTGCCTGTATGCCAGACATTGTACTAGACCCTAAAAACACAAAGACAAAGTGGAAGATCATCCTTGACCTCAAGGGAAAGGAATTGAGTACTTATATGGTATCTACTATGTGCCAGGCACTGTGCTAAGTGCTTTTAGAAATATTACCTCATTTGATTTTCACAACAACCCTTGGGAGGTTGATGCTGTTGTTATCCCCAGATGAGGAAACTGAGGCAGACAGAGGTTACATGACTTGCCTAGGGTCACACGTCTAGTGTTTGAGGCCAGATTTTAACTCAGGGCTTCCTGATGCCAGGCCCAAAGCTCTATTCACTGGGCTGCCAGCTCTCTCGAGGAGCTTATCTACTCCTGGAGGAATGCAGAATGTAAACAGATGCATATATACATGATAATTTGGAAAGGAGCAAGTGAGCAGTGGCGATTAAGGAAGCCAGGAAAAGCCTCATGTAGATGATGGCTCATGAGTTGAGCCTTGACCAAAGCCAGGGATTCGAAGAGGTGGGAGGTGAGGAGGAACTGCATTGGAGTGGTGAGCAGGAGCCTGGGCAAATACGTGGAGGAGGGAGATGGAAATTCAAATTTAGGGAACAGAAAGCAAGGTCAAAGAAAAATGATGTAGGTTCTTCATTCTTCTCTGTCAAAATTCTGTAAGATTTCCAAGTAGAATAAATCATTAGGAAGCTTTCAACTAGTGACTTGGCAATGAAACAGACTCTGGGGGGGGGGGGGAGCTGTCCAGGAAAATCTCTCCAGAAACCACAAGAGACTCTCTTTTCATTGGAAAAAAAAAGACGTATTCGCTAATTATACCTACAAGGTCATTTCATTTTGGTTTGCCTCAGATCACCAGTTTACATTTCTGCACCACAGAAATTGAGAAAATGACATTCAGACCATCTTCGATGCAGGCGCCATAGTTTTACAGTCACTGAAAAACTATGATCTGTTTCTTCTCACGTGTAAGCAACTGGGAAAATCAGTGTATGGGAAGGAAGAACCACACTGAGCCATTTTAATGGTAAATGGGCACTGCCCAGGGACTGTGCCCAGGCATTGAAAGGGTGGAGACCCCTTGGTTCTCAAATCATATTCTCTGTAATACAAATGGTGGGTGGACAGCTTGGCCAAGTGGTTAAGCTGGCAAAAAATTCAACCAGTGACACAGGACGATTTCTAGAATGGATCAATCAACCAATAAGTATCAGTTAGGTGCTTAACAGGTGCCAGGCACTGTAAGCACTGGGGATACAAAGAAAGGCAGAAGAAAAAGTCCCTGCCATAAAAGAACTTACCTTCTAATGGGGATGCACATAAATTGACACATATAAGAAAAACACAGAGTAGATGCAAGACAGACTCAAAGGAGAGGGTATTAGCTACAGGGGGACCAGGAAAGGTCTCCAGCAGAGGGTGACATGAAATGAAAATTAAAAGAAGCCAATGATTTTAAGAGAGGGGAGGAGGAAGAGCGTTCTAGGCAGGGGGCATGGGACATCCAGTACAAGAGCAGAGCAATGGGAAATGGAATGTCATAGGGAGCTAGGATGCTAACAGCAAGGATGGCTAAACCACTGAGGAGACCAATGCATAAGAAGGCTGGAAAGATAGACAAGGTCAGGGTTATGAAGGATCAAAAGAGATAATATTTGTGAAGCACTTAACACAGTGCCTGGCACATAGTAGGTGCTATATGTTTCTCTCTGCCGCCACCCAAAAGCTTTAAATGACAAACAAAGGCATTTATATTTGATCCTGGAGACATAGAGAGCCATTGGTGTTTACTGAGCAGAGGAGCAAATGGTCAGATCTAAGCTTTAGAGAATTACATTGGCAGCTGTATGAAGAATGGATTGGAATAAGGAATGAAAAATGGGAGTTTAAACCGATCAATTCAATTCAACAAGGTTATGTTTACTAAGTTTTTACTCTGTGCTCTTATTATTCCATGGGTCCTGGGGATACATAGATTTTTTTTTATTTTTAATTTAAATACAAAAGGAGAAAAGAAAAAAATTGTCATTGTCATGTACACAGCACACCAATTCAATATAAAACAATAAATTTCCATTTCAAGAAAATCTATGTAATAAATACTACATTGTTTTCAAAGCTGCCCAGCTTTTCTTTGCTTCCTTGGTTTTCTTTTGTTCTCTGCGGTGCACTTTTTACTTTATTTTTCCCTTCCTTCCCCCACCCTAAAAAAGGCTACAATTAAGCATGGAGATACACACACACACACACACACACACACACACACACACACACAGATATCTACAAACTTACTCATACATATACATATGCATTTATTCACAAAAATGTAAGACCGTCTTATGCCTTTTTCTTCCTATCATCTGTTTCTCTGAAGGTGGATAGTGTCTTCTTTCATCAGTTTGTCTTTCCATGTTTTTCTAAATCAACTAGCTCATCACTTCCTACCCCACAGCAATATTCCAACCCAGACACATCCCATCTGGGAGATTGTTTATGAAAAATTTTTCCCCCAGTTTTCTGCATTCCTTCTGTTCTTGGCTACATAGGTTTTATCTATACAAGAAAAAATTTAATTTAAAATAATTGAAATTATTCTTTTTACATTTCAACAATGCTCTCACCTTATAATGTAGTTTAAGGTCTGATGCTGCTGAAATCTACTTCATTTACATCTTTTTCCCTGGTTTCTTTGAAGTTCCTGACCTTTCATTCTTTGAAATGAACTGTATTTTTTTTTCTAACTCAGAATAATTTTTAGTAATTTAGTTGGGATGATATTGAATAAATAGTTAGGTAAAATTATCATTTTAAAAATTATATTGGCTTTACCTACCCATAACAATAAATATAACTTCAATTATTTA
Source organism: Phascolarctos cinereus (assembly GCF_003287225.1). Taxonomy (NCBI): domain Eukaryota; kingdom Metazoa; phylum Chordata; class Mammalia; order Diprotodontia; family Phascolarctidae; genus Phascolarctos; species Phascolarctos cinereus. The sequence continues at coordinate 229,475,491 of NW_027556402.1, read as the reverse complement.
GATCTGAGTTTATTTGTACAAAAAGTGTTTTACATTTATGTTCATATAGTTCCTGTGTCTGTCTTGGCAGGTATACACTCAGGTACTTTATACTGTCTATATATTTTAAATGGTCTAAAACAATATTAAATAATATTTCTGACATATAGTGTAGCTTCTCTATTTTTCACTTTTGATTAAATCTATTATAACTTTAACTTTTTCTGAGATCATGATTACTAACTATCCCTGCTTTGTTTACATGCTAAATTCTACTCCTGTCCTTCATTTTATCTTTGTGGGTATCTGTCATTTTTGTAATATTTCCTGAAAGCAACACATTGTTGAATTCAAATTTTTAATCTATCCATTTCCATTTTATGGGTAAATTCATCCCATTCACTTGTATATTTTTTCTCCTTCCTATTTTCCTCACTATCCCTCTCACACTTTTACCCCATCCCTCCTCACTCCTCTGTTTTACTTCTACCTCCTACCTTGCCCTCCTATTCCTTAACCTATCCAACCCCTAAAAGCTCCTTCCTTAGTCTCTCCCCACACCCTATCCCCTTACCCTCTCATTTCTTTCTGAATTTAGAAGATTTTATACCCTTCTAGATATAGATAGATAGATAGATAGATAGATAGATAGATAAGATAGATACAGATACAGATACAGATACAGATACAGATACAGATACAGATACAGATACAGATATAGATATAGATATAGATATAGATATAGATATAGATATAGATATAGATATAGATATAGATATAGATATAGATATATATTGTTTCCTCTTTAACTCGTTCCTGTTGAGAGTAAGGTTCCAGCACTACCTCTCCTAGCTTCTTCTGTATCAATTTTTCCTTTTATGCCTTATTTGTATAAGATAATTACTCCTTTTTATCTCTTCCTACACAGTTCTATTTTTTTTAGAATCACCCCATAATACTCAGCTCAGCCCATGCCTTTCTTTCAAACTACCCAAATAATGATGACAGTCATAACAGTACTGCTAATATTTTCACATATACAAAGTAAACAATTTGACCTTATTGAGTCCTTTATAATTGGTCTTTAATGTTTACTTTATATTTCTCCTGGATGTTCTATGTCAAATTTTCTCTTAAGTTCTGGGGGTTTTGTTACAAAAACACCTGTAAGTCTTTGAGTTCATTAAATATCCTTCTTTTTTTTTTCATTCAGGATTATACTTAGCTTTGCTGGATAAGTTACTCTTGGTCATAACCCCAGCTCTTTTGCTCTGTAGAATATAGTATTACAAGACCTACAATCCTTCAATGTAGTAGCTACTGGGTCTTGCATAATTCTTATTATAGCTCCATGATATTTATATGTTGGTTTTTTTGAGGGGGGGTTTGTTGTTGTTGTTGTTGCTTCCAATATTTTCATCTTAATCTGAGAACTTTAAAACTTGGCTATGAAATTCCTGTAAATTTTCCTCCTAGGATCTCTTTCAGGTAGTGATCAGTGGATTTTTCCCCCCATTTCTACTTTGCCTTCTTGTTCTAGAACTCCAAGACAATTTTCCTTGATAATTTATTGTAATATGGATCAAGATTCCTTTTTATCATAATTTTCAGGTAGTCTGACTATTCTTATATTATTTCTCCTTGATCTGTTCTCCAGATCAGTTGTTTTCCTAACGAGATATTTCTTTCCCTTCTTTTTTTTCATTCTTTTGATTTTGTTTTATGATTTCTTGGTGTTTTAGAATGTCATTAGCTTCTCCTTGCCCAATTCTAGATTTCAAGGAATTATTTTCTTAAGTTTTTGATTCTCTATTTCCAGTTGGTTGACTTTCTTTTCATAGTTTTCTTGATTTTCTTGGATTGCTCTTATTTTTTTTTCTAATTTTTCCTTGATCTCTCTCATTTCATGTTTAAAGTCATTTTTAAGCTCTTCCAAAAACTCTTTTTATGCTTGGGACCATTTGACACTTCTCATTGAAAAGCCAGTGACTTTCTTAGCTCCATTATCTTCCTCTGAATATGAACCCAGATCTTCTCTATCCCCATAGCAGCTGCCTAGGGTTCTTTCTCCTTTGCTTACTCATTTTCAGGTATTTTTTAACTTTGTTTTTAGCAGCTATTAGTGTAATCAAGTTGTAGTGCTGAGATATGGGGAATGATATCCCCAGTCTCAGGTCCTTCTTACTGTTATTTTCTGAGGTTTTTCTGGATGCCCAACCTTGGGCTCTCCTCTCCACTCCTAAGCCACAGCTAGGGCTCCCAGCCACTCTGTCCCACAAATGATCTTGCTCCCTGTAATCTCTCCAGCAGCAAACTCCAGCTGTCCTCTCTGCCTTGGAACTGAAACCAGGAGCTCCACTCTCCTGCAAGTGCCCACAGTCAGCAGGGTCTCTGCCCCTCTGCTACTGCACTTACCAGGTGTGTGCTAGCTCCTTCTCCCCACAGCCACAGCCCAGGATGCTTCTGGCCAGCACGGCTGTGCTTGGTGTCCTTTGACAGTAGAAGGTCCTTCCGTCACCTCCTCAGCCCTCAGACCTCCACACTGTCAGTGAGATGAAAGTTTCTAAGGCAGAGGCTGTCTCTTAATCCAGATGCCCGCAGGACTTGTTTGTTGATTCAGCAAAGTCTGCCTGGAGGTGTTTGCACCTCACTCGGGCTGAAACCTCCACCCCAGGACATCGGGTCCTTCCTGGGGCCTTCTCAGACTGTCTTAGGAGAACAACTGCTTTCCCAGGTGTTTATTTCTGCTGCTCTTAGTTGATGTTCTGTCCTTTTTAGTGGAGGAGATTTGGAGAGACCAAGGTCACACAAATACCAAGAAGGATCCCGATGATGAGACCTTAGAAGTCCTCTAGCCCTTCTCTCTCATTTTATAGATGGGGAACTGAAAGCCAGGAGGTTCAATGGCTTCTCTGATGTCCTAGAACTACTAAGTGGCAGAGCCGGCTTTTGAACTCTGGTCCTCTGACTCCAGTGGGCAGCTAGGTGGCACCATAGTGAATAGAGCACCCGGCCTGGAGTCAAGAAAACCCAAACTCAAGTCTTGCTTCAGATGCTTACAAGCTGTGTGACCCTGGGAAAGTCACTTAACCCTGTTTGCCTCAGTTTCCTCACCTATAAAATGAGCTGGAGAAGAAAATGGCAAACCACTCCAGTATCTCTGCCAAGAAAACCCCAAATGGGATCATAAGAGTCAGACGTGGCTGAAAAACAGCTGAACGACAATCACTGACTCTCAGTTTAGTTTTCTTTAACCTATAGCAACTTGCTTCAAATAACAAAGCTGCAGGATAAAGCCAGCCTCAGACTCCCCGAACAGAGTTAATCATCTGTTTCAGGATCTGAGATGCGTGTGGATCATTTCCCGGCATCCTGGTGCCCCGAGGACAAAAGATTCCTTCAAATCCTGGCTTTGCTTTACAGGCTGTGAGGCCTTGGACTTACTCTCCGAAGCCTACTTCCCTCATCTGGTTGACTTACTTTTTCACTGCCTACCTTAAAAGGTTGCTTTGAAGAAAGCAACGTCATGAAGCTTTAATGCCCCAGAAATGTGAGTCATTTTCATTGGCATCTTTACAAAAGGGATTTCCCTCCGAGAATGACCACTGCCTGGAATTCCTATGTGTTTGCACCTTCTTGGGAGGAAGAGTTTAATAATGGAAAGAGCCTTGGCTTTGGAGTCCCAGCACCTGGGTTCGAATCCTACCTCTGATACTACCTGTGTGATCTTGCCTCATCTGTGAAATGAGGGGAAGGGTGGCCTGGGTGACCTCTCAGATGCCTTTCAGCTCTAAATCTGTGGTGACAGAGCTGTGATATGGAATGTCATTGTCTTGTATTCATTCATTCACATCCAATCAGTCTCACCAAGGCCTGCACATTCTACCCCTGAAATAACTTCTGTCTCTATCCCTTGCTTTTCACTCCTGTCAAAACGGTGAGATTCTTGTGGGAGAGGATGCTCCTAAAACCCTCCCTCCCCCTGGTTTTGGGTGGAGCCCAGAATTAGACCTGATCCCCGCCTAAGGCATTTAGCAAGGGAGATGGACAGATTCAGGAGGGGCAGACAAAGGGGATGTGGATGAGTATGGGGAGATGATGCCCGGAGGTTATTGCTTACAAATCTTAGGGTTCAGAGCTGGAAGAGATCTTAGATACCATCTAAACTAACCCCCTGAAGAAATAAACAAGCATTTCCACAACATAGTAGAACAGAAAAAAAGATGATTGTACACGAAACTGCAAATCTGTTATGCACAACTTGCTAATCCTTTTAAATACATAATAAAGTTATCATGTAACTTTCTTTTCCCCCTTTTTATCTTCCCTCCCCTCCCCTCACCAGAGAGATGTCTTTATTTAACATGTCCGTGTTGTTCCCCACCTCTGATACAATGTAATCTCCTTGAGGACAGGCACTATTTTTTGTTTCTGGGACTGTGTTCCTAATGCCTTGATACATACCGCAGTAAGTGCTTAATAAGTAGTTGGTGAATTTTTTAAAAAATGAAATAAGAAGCAATCTGGGATAGCGGATAGAGAGCACAGAAAGACAGAGGGTTTAATCCCGCCTCTGACCCCCAGAGGCTAGGGACCTTGGGCAAGTCTAGTTTCTCAGTGCCTTAGGCGACTCTTTATGCCTGTCTGCTTTAGTACTGGGAGTATTCAGATTCAGAAATTCCCCATGCCAATGAAATTGCAGGTGTGGTGTTCAATTAGTTTTCAGTCAGGTCTGACTCTTTGTGACTCTTTTTGGGATTTTCTTGGCAAAGATCCTGAAGTGATTTGCCATTTCTTTCTCCAGATCATTTTACAGATGAAGAAACTGAAGCAAACAGAGTTAAGTGACTTGCCCAGGATCACACAGCTAGTGTTTGAGGCTGAATTTCAACTCAGGTCTTCCTGACTCCAGGCCAAGTGCTCTATCTATAATGATAGAAAGGGTTTAAAAAATATTTGACATACAATTTATTAAATGAATGAATAAAAAATGACCCAATCCTCAAGCCAAGGAGGAAACCAGCCTTGGCTAAAGGAGGGGGTTGTGTAAGTCATAAATGTGGGACAGGGCAGGGAGAAGTAAACCAAGCCACGCCCCCTTGACACTCACCTCCATGTTCCACATGACTTGGTCCCTACTACTACGAACTTCAACATTATTACTGCAAGCAGTTAACAGGTAACACCCCTGAAATGAGCCAATTTTCTGCCTGAGGAAGTTTGAGGTATGTGGGCTCTGTTTATTTCTTTCAGCGAAACCTCTCCAGGTTGACTCACATTCATAGGCATGAATAACTGCCCAAGTAGCCCCTGATGTGGGAGGGACACAGACAGGTAATAATGTAAGATTAAGGTGCCTCTGCCCCTTCCCCCACTTTGCCACATCTCCCTCTACCCCTACCTACCTCCAGAATTCTGTTCTTGTGAAGGGTCCTGATATCAGTCATTTAAACCCTAGTAGGAACTTCAATTGATGGTTTCCTCTCTTTAAGAGATATTTTGAGCTTTTCAGTATGGAATAAAAGGCTTTGCTCTTCTTTTAAATACAATTCAAGGCTAAGGTCACCCACTGCATCCTGGTTCATTGCCAGTGGCCTTGACCTTGTCCTGCCACTGGACTTTGATGACTCTGGAGGAGAGAGTGAGGATGATGACTTTCACAGCTGTGCCCCACCCATATCCAATTCACGTGCAAGTCAAGACGTCACCCTTGTGATGTCATTGGTCCTCTTTAAGAACGAAGGACTAAGAGCAACAAATACAATTCAGGCCTCAGTGATGGGAATAGTTTTAGCACAGGAGCCTTACCAGAATCCCCAAAACAGTAGCATCTGTTGTCACCTACTCAGCCTATACATACAGTCAGCCCTGCTGCATATGAAGAAAAGACTGTTGAGTGTCCAAAAAGTCCCAATATCAATTAGACCAAAAGTGACCCACAAGATGGTCCACCAAAATGTATCTGAACATGTATTCCTTCAAAACAGGGGTTCTTCCCTACAGGAAAATAGGAGAAGGGGGTAAGAAAAGGGGAGAGAGATAGAAGGGAAGGCAGATTAGGGGAAGGGGTATACTGAATGCATGCCATCTTGGGGGCAGGGATGAGATGGGGAGAAAATTTGGAACTCAAAATCTTGTGGAAGTAAATGTTGAAAACTAAAAATAAATCAATTTTAAAAGAAAGAAAAGAAAACAGGGGTTCTTAATTTCATTTTGTGGCACAGACCCCTTCGGCAGTCTAGTGAAGCCTATGTGTCCCTTCTCAGAATAAATGCATTGGATTACAAAGGAAACTCATTCTTTTGAAATATAGTTACCCAAACATTTGAAAAATCAAGTCCACAGGTACCTCCTGCCTTAGAGGTACTCCATCCAATCCGATCCAATTCAATTCAATTTAATAAGCACGTATGAAACAACCAGTGTATGCCAGGCACCATGTGGGAGGCTGGAGATGTAAAAAGGTTGCTTTGAAGAAAGCAACGTCCTGTCCTCAAGGCCCCTCCATTCTACTAGGGAAGGGAAGGAATAATATATATCCAGAGAAGTTAATACACACAGAGAGAGAGAGAGAGAGAAGAGAGAGAGAGAGAGAGAAGAGAGAGAGAGAGAGAGAGAGAGAGAGAGAGAAGAGAGCTAGAGAAAAAGAAATGGGTATATATATATATATATATATATATATATATATATATATATATATATATATATACATACAGATATATACAGATACAGATATAAATGCAGATGCAGGTGTAGAGTTCCAGCTCTGAACTCACAACAAATTTGAATTCATCTTCAGGGTGGCTTGACCCCTAATAAGGAAGTCAGGCCTTTCTTTTACTCTCTAGCTCATTTCCCTGGAAAGCTTCCTTATAGTATTCCCAATTTAGGATCTGGGAAAATCTCTTTTAAAAAGCTTAGATATGGTTCATGTTTAGAGTATCCCCTAAAAAAGGATTAGCAGGGTCCCTCCTAGCAAAATATACAAAGTAGATATCAGTCATAGTATAGCTATTTATTCCCTGTATCACAAAACAAATGCTTTAAATACAAGACTTGTTAGAATACATTAAAAATACTTAAAACATAAAACTGATTCTGATCAAACTATAAAGACAACTTTGTGAAACGAGAACAGAAATTTCACATACACATCAAATCTTTACTGTCTGGGCAATTTGAAAAATTCTGATCTTCTGGTTATCTCAGAATGGCTTGGGTTCTCTAAGCCTTTTCAAAAGCAACCTTCTCCTATTATGGTCATATTCTCAAAGAAATGGTGTTGAGGCAGGTAGTGCTTTCTGCTGGGCATCTGACGTCATCTCAGGATCTCTGAGGAAACTAGGACCTCTAAAAATTCAAGAAGAGCCAGCCACCATGACTAGAAATGGCCATCTCTTAGAAACACTGTTTGATCACCTATGTTCAGGAAAAGAAACAGCAAGGGAAAAAGACAGGGATTTGAGGTCTGTCTAAGGTCAGGCTCACTTAGATAAGCAACAAGCATGTGCATACTGTCACTATGAACTATCATTACTCCTAGAGTGGAGAAGGGAGAAAAGCCCTTTCCCCTTTGAAATGAAAGACCAGAGAAGATCTGATATTGGCCATATCCTGATAAAGAGATCACCTCAAAAGAAACTGAAAGCTCGTCTTTTGTTCTTTAGAACCCACAGAATGATCTGTTCTCTCCAGTTCAGTCATCAGTCCTCTTCAATACATTCATTAGCCACAGAGACCCATAAGATGTAATTGAACTATTCTCAAACACAAATCTTTCAGAGCTAAATCAGGGCACATGGAAATCCCCAGGGAGCCAAAGAGCATGCCCAGTTCATCACATTAAAAAAATTATTACTGAATAGATGGATTTCTTTTATTACAAGCTGCCATCAGCAAACCCAAGCCTTCAAACATATAATTAAGATTAAAAGTAAATAACTTACCATGAAATTATAAACTTTTACCATTTAGATTTTTTTAATGTACATTTTCAATCTAACCAGGTAGTTACAAAATTGGTCTACATCTTTGCCTCCCCTTCTGAGCTTATTTCCCCCCATTTTGTATAATTGTCCAGATGTTGCTCTCATCATCCTCATTATTACTGCTTTTACAAAGACTTGAAATGACGCAGCCTGTGCTCTTGAGCTTATCACAGCATCCAAAATGGAAACACGACATAAAAGAATGCAGCAAAGTAATTCTAAATCTTTGTCAATTTGCTGTTGTTCATGTCCATCAAATTTACAAACCTAAATTATTTGCATCTGAATTGTGCTAGGACTTTATGAAGCCCTTCTATACACCAGCCAGAAAATGCAATAGCAGCTTCCCTGTCTTCTCCAGGCTCTGCTATCCTACACTGCCTGGGAAGCTAGAGCTTGCTGGATGACTTGTTCTGACTCTACTCTTCAACCCTGTGACTTCTCAGGCCAAAGCACTTCTGCTCTGGCCACCATTCATCTATGTGTGTTACCTTCCCCTATTAGAACATAAGCTCTTTGAGGTCAGAGACTGCCTTGCTTTTTTTAATTTTGTATGTGAAATATTTGTATATTTTGTGAATTTTTTGTATCAAGGTCCCTGGAGTTTAGCACAGGGTCTGGGACACAGTAAATGCTTAATTATTGCTTTTGTATTCATTCTGGTTTCATTCACACCAATACTAAATGCTCACCAAAAATGAAAGGAAGATGCAGAGAACTAGAGAACTGTATCTAATGATTCTGGTGCCCAGGGCAAGCAGAAAATTAAATTCCATTGCAGGGAGGATGAGTGTTAGGAGAGAACTGAGAGAGAGAGAGAGAGAGAGACAACTCAGACTTCAGGACATAAAGCTACAGAGAGAAAGAGATATTAAGACAACTTCTTATGCAGTGAACACAGACACCCCATCCCTGTGGGCAGAGCCCTCAAGATACACACAGGGTTCATACTGGGTTAGGAATCAGCACAAGGCTATTGTACCAGACTGGTAACTTCTTAGTTTAACAAATTACTCTTGCTAACTAGGTGCCAAGCTCAGTTCTATGCACCTTCTAAAGGAGTACAAATGCTGTCAGATCCTCCTCTTTTGGGGCACCTTTGGGCAATGCTCCAGTTGCCTCACCCTTGTTACATTTCTAAGAACAAATTTCAGAAGGGAGTCAATAGCAAAGCCCTCAATATACAAAGGGACTGTTCATTTACACCCACCTCCATCCTCCTGTCGTCAAAACCTCCTGGCTGACAGTTAGGTTTGCAAGGTGCGGGTGGACTGTGTTGGGGGTGGGGTGCTGTCATTTATGTTTATTGTCATTTTTCTAAATGTTTGAAAGATGCAATAATAAAGGAGGAAGGAAAATGGAGTCCTAGGGTGATAGGCACTGAGGCAATACACCATAGCACTAGCCAGCCTGCCCTAATGCCATCTCTCAGGATGGATAATAATATAAACATTCATCCATTAGGAAAAAAAACTACCCTTTACTGCCCCCCATTAAATACATTGGCAGTCCTATTAAACTACAAGTCCGATTGGTGTTTAATGATCTTGAAAAGAAAGTAATTGCCTGAGTATTACCATTCAAATGTTCTTACAGCCACATATCATATTTACAGTTGGAACTGTGCTTCTGAGAGGGCCACTCAGGGAGCTATGGGCAGGGGTCTAGACCACTGGGAAGAAAATTGGGTCCAGGGCTGTCTGTGTGGGAGGCATCAATAAAAGGGATAACGAGGAGCTTCTGTGAGGGGCTAAAAAACTGATAGCAGCAGCAGCAACAACACCACACATACACACACACACACACACACACACACCGCCTGGCTCTGTGTGTGTGTGTGTGTGTGTGTGTGTGTTGTCTATGTCTCTGTCTGCCTCTGTCTCTGTCTCTCTGTCTCTCTCTCTGTCTCTCTCCCTGTCTCTATTTCATTCTTATATTCCTCTATCCCTTTCCTGCCAGGGACACGTTTTTGTAGACAAATTTCTTCTTGTAGTTTCAACTACAGCAACATCTTCAGGGTAAAGATATTGAAAGAATCGGGCTTAATCAAGTAAGCCTTGTCCAAGTGCCAAATGCATTGTCCTCCAAGCCCAGCCCACCCCAGGACTTGGGAAAAAGAGCAGGAAGAAGGGAAAATTATGTTTTTTTTTAAATTTCCAAATGCAAGCCAAAGCCCATTAATGTACCTCTGTGAACAAGGACAGCTAGGTGGTACAGTGGATAGAATGCCAGGCCTAGAGTCAAGAAGACCTGAGTTTGGTCTCAGACACATACTAGCTGTATGACCCTGGGCAAGTCACTTAACCCTGTTTGCCTCATCAGTGAAATGGGGAGGGGGGGCCACACTGGAGAAGGAAATGGCAAATCACTCCAGTATCTTTGCCAAGAAAACCTCAAATGGGATTGTGAAGAGTGAGACATTACTACAATGGCTGAACAACAACAACAACAGTGAATTTGGAGTGAAACAGTAGAGGCCAGAGCCCAGATATGAGGGTAGGTGCAGAGCTCCCTGCTCAGCTGCAAGGAATGCATCAAGGGTCTATTCCAACCCATACTTATCTTTTCTCTTGGTGCTGCCTTAGTAGACCAGTCTTAGAGAATTGTCTCAGAGACTCAGAAGTCATGTAACTTGCCCAGGGTTCCATAGCTACTAAGCATCAGGGGCAGGATGATTTGAAAACCAATCCAGTTTTTCTGAGCAGAGCCTTAACTAAGAATTCTGGGCCACCTGAGGCAAATTCAGTTGAGTTGGGTTGGAGATTTAAGGTTTGACCACTTCTGTGCATGATTGCATTAAGCTAGAAGCAAGTGTGGGATTTTGCTAAGTTCTGATTAGTGTGAATAATGGATCCCATGAAGTTGTCATATTATTCAAGTTCACACTGCATATTTCCATTGGGCTGGTACCAATTACTATATTTTACATATTATAGTTTCAAATAATGTGAATTCAAATACATGAGGCCACTTCACAGGATTTATTCTTCAGGATTTAATTGTGATGATAAGAACAACTCACATTTCTATAGTGTGCTTAAGACTTAACAAAGAATTTCCTTCACTCTGTTAAGGTAAGTAGTACAAATCTTATCACTGTATTGATGCAGAAACTGTGGCCCAAAGAAGTTAATGTACTTTCCCAGAGTCACACAGTTAATATGCATGAAGGGACTTGACTCTAGTCTTTGCCCATGATGTCACATTGCCTTTGCCTTCTTGTTTAAAACTCAGTTTGATTCAGCAATAAATAGAGGTTATGGGTGAGAAATGGTATCCTGCCCATTTTACAAATGAAGAATCTGAGACTACCAAGAGGGTGGTTTTATCAAGATCACAGAGGAATTCAGTGGCAGAGCTCAGAGTGAAATCTAGCTCATTCCTCTTTCCCATAGGCCACATTACCCTCCAAGGACATCTTCACATCTTTCCCAACTCCTCTTAATTCTAGTACCTGCCCTGTGTTAATTATTTCTTATTTAAGTATATAGTTTGCATGTTATCTCTCCCATTGAACTGTAAGATCCTTGAGGGGAGGGGCTAACTTTTGCCTCTTTTTGTATCCCCAGCACTTGTGGGCCATCTCCAGTCTTCCTGATTTATATCTGGTCACTGGACCCAGATGACTCCAGAGGAGAAAGTGAAGCTGGTGACTTTGCACAGCCCTTCCTCACTTAAAATCAATTCACTTGCAAGTCACAGCATCACCTTCCTGATGCCGCGGCCCTCTTGGAGAACAAAGGACAAACAACAGCAATCCCCAGCTCTTAGCATAGTGCCTGGTGCATAGTAGGCATTTAATAAATGTTTATCGATTAACTAATTTCTTTTCCGGCCATTCATGAACAAGTCAATCTTGCCAATTCTGCAAACCAACTTACAGACTGGGCTGAGCCATGATCACAGGCAATGAGACCTTAAACTGGAAAGAGCATTTTCTCTATGAACCCGAAGTAGAAAGAGCTCACACTTAGAGAGCGGTTTGGAATTTATAAAGGCATTTTCTCCCAACACCTCTATGAAGTCAGTAGCACAGAGACCTCAGGTGGTTTTAATGAAGTGTAAGTATGATGAGAGTCCAGGGTGTCATGTCCCCCTTTCTTCTGTGCCATGCCCTTAGTCATTTACTTGCAATTACATTGCTGACCCTCTGCTTTCTCCAGGAAGCACAAGATTAAATAAACCTTTTTCCCTCTTGTGAGGCTGGTACCCACATTTTCAAACTTGGGAATTTTCTACCTTGGGATTACCAATAAGGAAACCTGCCTTTCCCCCACGTCCCAAAGGCTGGTGCTACCCAGGAAATCTCCCTTCTCTGGCTAGAAGGTTAGAATCTGGGATCTTATTGCCAAGGAAATCAGAATTTTCCCTTTTCCACACAAGAGACTGAGGGGTAGGAGTTTAACAGGTGAAGTTCCCTTTGGGGCAGCCTGAGCCTCATGGGCTTTTGTGGCAAGTTGTTATTAGATGCTGGGCACAAAAAGGGGGAAGAGAGAGAAATCCTCTCATCTCCCCCACTCACACGCATAGACATGCTGAACTCCAAAAGAAAGGGGAAAGGTGGTCAAGAAGAAAGAAAAAAAACTGGATTCCTAACTCCCTTTAAGAGATCACAGAGAGAGGCAGCTCCTCTGACCCACCTTGGAATTTCCTGCATACTGTCAGCAAGGCACTCCTGGACATCTAGCCCCTTTCCTCAGAGATTATCATTCACCTATATTGCATATAATTTACATGTACATCATTATATGCATATTGTCTCCCTGATTAACATAGGAGCTCCTTGTGGGCAGAGACTATGTTTGCATTTTTGCCTTTCTTTGCGTCCTCAGTGCTTATCACAGTGCCTAGCTTGATGCTTAATGAATGTTTTGTTGACTGATCAATTGAGAAATGTCCCTTAAATGCTCCCAAACTTTGTAATCTCCCCAGCTTAATTGGAGAGCTCATCTAATTGATCAGAGACTGGTGGAGGGATTGATGGAATTCAGGAAAATCTCTAAATACATTAATGCTAGGTCGAAGCCTAGATTTTCCCAAATGCGGTCCACAGCTCCCTCTAGAATAACTTTACGAGTTCCCTTAACCAATGAAATCGTACATTCGGTCCCTATTCCTGCTCAGAGGGGTGAACAATGGGCAGAGTTGTAAAGAGGGAAATTTAGATTTGATAAAAAGAGGGGGGAAGTTCCTAACAATTAAGGTTGGTTCAAATCCCACTGCAGATACTTAGGGAGTCACAGTGTGACTCTGGGGAAGTCATTAAACCACCCAGGCCTCAGTTTCCTTACTTGTAAAAGGAGGAGGGGTTAGATTTGGTGACCTCCAAAGTCTCTTCCAGTTTTAAATCCTACAATTATGGGGCAAATCCTATGATCTCGGTAAAATCATTTACTCTCAGTCTCAGTTTCCTCAATTTATAGATGAGAAGAGTACATTTGAATTACCTATATTAGTCAGCTATTTATTATGAGGAAAACACATAGAAATATAAGTTGTTATTGTCCTCAATTTACAGATGAAGAAACTGAGTCTTGGAGAGGCTAAGCAATTTGACCAATATCACATCGCTAGCTAGTGGCAGATCCCAAGCCTGGTCTTTCGGATTCTAAGGTCACTATGCTTTCCAGTGTACCACACTGCCTCCTGAAAGGCAGAGGCATAGAAGAAATATTTGGTTTTGCACCCAGCCAAAACTGGCTTACATGCAACTTGGGGGTTGAAAGATAAACTGTCTCTTGCTAATGTAGCTCTAGTCTGTATGAGAAAATGGAGATGATCCAGGGAAAGCATGCTTCTCTGTGCTGAGGCAGCATGTTGTAGGGGACAGAGCATGGCATTTGGAGCCAGGAAGACAAAATTCAAATCCAGGCTTCACCATTTGCTAGCTGTATGACTTTGGCAAATCACATTCCCTCTCTGGGTCTCAATGAACTTATCTGTAAAGTGGCCTGGGGGGGAGTGCGGGGCATGACGGAAGCGGTTTAGACTGAATGACTTCCATGATCCCTTCCAATTCTGTTATTCTGTTTAATCATGACCTTTGAACCTCAGTTTCTTCATCTGGTCAATAGACATAACAATAGTTTTACTATATGCCTCATAAAGCTGTTGGTAGGACTCCTTTCGAAGCAGGACATCTCTGTTCCAAAGCTCAACGTCAGGGGATTATTGAACGATTTCTATTCCTTGTCGATGAAAGAATTGGATTTCAAAAGTCCTTTGCAGACTGACACCTGTGAGGAGCTCCTGAGATCTGAATCACTGGATGAAAGCTGATGGCCTGGAATATTCCAAACAGACACCAACAGTTAGGCAACGCACCACATTGGACAATTCACCGCATTATTGCCATCCCTCTGGGATGTTACTGAGGCCCAGGGACCAATCAGCAGTGTTAAAGCCTCCCAAAGTACCTGCCACCAGATGCCAGAACGGGCTGATTACAGGCACCCTCAGCAGAAGACAAAGCTATTATGACAATTGTCATAATTTGTGGAAGCCGTTTGATTTAAAAAGCCCCTTCAGTCAGAAGCAAAACTAGGACTTCTATCTGCTATGAAAAGTAGTGAGCAGTGGGTGGAGAGATCAGCATTGGTACCCAGGACAGGCCACTTATGGCAGATGCATCAAGCTGAGAGAAGGGGTGCCCTTTCTCCCAGGGAGTCTTATTTGAAGAGGAAGATGGGCCCTGGGGGAAAGGGAGGTAACCAGCTGCTTCCCTCCCCCCACTCCCATACTCACCAGGAGACCCCTAAGCAAGGTGTAAGGAAAGCATTCCCAGAGAAGATGCATACAATACAATGTCACCATCCTGGGCCAAAGCTCCATTGGCCCAACTCCACCTTCAGCAAAGCATTATCTGCATAGCTTTAGTCTATGATTTCAGATTGTACTGCAGAGGTCATGACAGGCTTGTGGACCTACTGTGTGCTGGGCACTGTGTTCAGAGGTTTTACAAATATTATCTCATTTGATCTTCACAACAACCCTGGGAGGTGTATGCTATTATTATCTCCATTTTACAGATGAGGAAACTGAGGCAAACAGGTTAAATGACTTGCCCAAGGTCACACAAGGAGTGGGTATCTGAAGGCAGATTTGAACTCAGGGCTTCTTGACTCCAGACCCAGTGGTCTATCAACTCTGCCACCTGCTGCCATTACAGAATCATAGATTTGGAGCTAAAAAGGACCTTAGAGGACATGTAGTACAGCCCTCTGGTTTTACAAATAAGAAAACTGAGGAAGACAGAGATTAAGTGACTTGCCTAGGATCACACAGCTAATTAAGTATGAGGCAGAATTTGAACTCATTGTCTTCCTAACTCCATCTCCCCACTCTCTGTAAGAGGCTTTCATTTTATCCATAATTCCAGAGAACTTGGAGTAAGCATCTGATTGTTGGATGGGGTCACAGAGAGCATCTAGTCCACCTCTTTGATCTTACAAACAAGGAGACTGAGTCCTTGCCCAAAGTCATAAGACTAATTAGTGGCAGATTCATAACTAAAACAAGGCCTCCTAGCTCTCACATCATTTTTTAACCTTCTCTGGGGCTCATTGTCCTCATCTTCAAAATGGCGGAAGGGATTCGGTGACTTTTGAGGATCCTCTCCTGTTCTAGCTCTATGATGCTGTGTGACCTTGGGCCCCAATCAGATTCCTCAACCTCTTCCTCTGTAAAATGAACGGATCGAATGAGCCGAGCTCGGAGGTCCTTTCCAGCTCTGATGTCTGTGATTCTAAGAAATCATTTATTCTTTCCTTTTTTGACAAGAGATTTGTCACCAGGCTCTAACCGCTCACAGCTTGTAAACACTGGACTGGATCGCAAGTGTGGGAGGGGAAAAAGAAAAACAACAGGTGAAAACTGCTGTTTGTTGTATCTCTCAGAAAAATCAGCCCGTCCATGTGGTGACATCTGAACAGCTTTGCCTCTGAGGCTGTCTTCATTATCATTCTTCCCTGACACCTCTCCTGGCCCTGAACAGCTATTTAGTTGACACCTAATCTTAGCCAAAAAGAACAGGACAAGCTGCTACCTTCCAGGCTGGGATCCTGCCAATCTCCCACAAAGAGGAGACAGGAGGAGGCTTTGTCTAAGACTAGGTCTTGGGTGGGGGAAGGGGAGGGCCTCCGTTGGGAGTTTGCATTGAAGAAACTTCCCAGGCAGAATGCTAGCACAGTTGATGGGAACCCGGATGGCGGGCAATTTACTGAGGGGCGATATAGTTCCCATTTTGCTGCTAATCGGCACCTTGGGTGAATTGCATCACCTTTCTAGGGAGAGAAAGAGAGAAGGGAAAAATCTCCTACACGGGTATTCAGAAAGCTACTCCAGATTCAAGGTGTCCTGTGGATCAGAACCTATTCTGAATGATAATTTACAAGGGTGTTACAATATTACAAGGATATATAAATTCAAAACAAAGGCTATTTAACCATCTTCAAATACTCAAATAAGTGTGATCCTACTGATGTGGAAGTGCCTTCCAGGGATGCAGATTCCATCCAATACATATCCATGCTTACGCATTCTGTGGGACTGGTCCAGATCCTCCCAGAGGTAGCTGAGTGGCACAGGTGAGAGAGCGCTGGGCTTGGAGTCACGAAGACTCATCTTCCTGACTTCAAATCTGGCCTCAAACACTTATTGGCTGTGTGACCCAGGGCAAGTCACATAACTGTATTTGCCTCAGTTTCCTCATCTGGGTGAACCTCGGTGACTAAAAGAACAGTAGGCCCTCAACAGAAATAGGGAAGTTTGGATATAGGATGAGTTGGGGAAAATATAACAGACTCTGCTTTGGACATGGAAAATTTGAGATGTTAACAAGACATCCAAGTGGAGAGGTTTAGCAGGCAGCTGTTAATGAGGGCCTAGAATTCAGGAAGAAAGCAGGGGATGGGGTATAAGAGGCTAGCCCTGGCAAGGATGAATCAGATGAGCACTGAATCTCAGAGTCAAAAGGCATTCCAGAGTCCATACTCTACCTGAATAAAAATCCCATCCTCTGGGGGCAGCTAGATGGTACAGTGAATAGAGCGCTCACTGGCCCTGGATTTAAGAAGACTTAAGTTCAAATCTGACTTCAGACACTTGACACTTACTAGCTGTGGGCAAGTTACTTCACCCCATTCCCTTGCCAAAAACAAAAATCCCATCCTCATATGGCATGATGTCAAGATTCTCCACCAACTTTGTTGCCCCACTCCACACACTCGCCTACTTATCAACATCTTGCCCAAATTGTGGGTTATTGACATCTTGGAAGTCTACCAGGTGAGGTTCTGAGATCTATGAGATCTCTCTGACATTTTTCTGTTCAGCTCACTAGGGAAGAAGTGAATCTTTTGTCACAGAAAAAGTGGCTGTCTTGAAGTTATGTGTCATATATGTAGGCTCAATTGATAAAGCTCTGGATGATCTGAGTTCAAATGCAATCTCAGACACGAGCTGTGTGATTCTGAGCAACTCACTTAACCTGTTTGCCTCAGTTTCCTCATCCGTAAAATGGAGATCATAATAGCAGCCACCTCCCAGAGTTGTTGTGAGTTTCAAATGAAATAATATTTGTAAAGCACTCAGCATATTGCATGGCACATAGTAGGCACTTAACGTTTGTTCCTTCCGCAATTCCCTACTTAAAAGGAAAAGCAAGTCATACCTAAGAGAGAGTAGCAGTTTTATGAGCAATCTTCTTTTTCTGTTCTACTTTGTATATGTTCATTTCATTTGGTTTTCATTAAATTGATAATAATTTTTAAGTAGTCTTCTCTGGAAACCAACTTGTACAGTTCCAAAAGAAATAAAATAAAAATAAAGTATTTTTCTCCCCTCCCTTTATACAGGTGCTAAGCTACAATATGGACATGTCTTCCTATCATCCACTGTATGTTACATATTTTACCACACATTCTGCAGAGGACTCCAGAAGGGTTGCACTTTTCCTCTTTGGGGGAATCATCTCTTTCTGCCTCATTCTTTTACCCTGAGGATCATCATGCCAATGTCAAGCTGCCATCATTTTCTCTCCTTCTCTTCCCCTGCATTTCCTGCCTCTGCCTGCTCACACTTTTTAGGGTGAATCACCAGCAAGTTGGTCTCACCTTTCTAGTTTCCCTTGTACCATTTGCCTTTAAGCTCATCTGTGATACATGGTGGAGGGCAAGTCAAGCTGGCACGTAACAGAGTCCATTTTCAGCAGCACTTAGATCAGCATCTGACTCAATGAGGAAATCACCCACCTGGACAAAAGTCCTACAGGTCACCAGTGTCATCATCTTCCCGGTGACATTCAAACGCATGTGCTTTTGTTTATGCTTCCTGATCAATTCAGAAACTTCTTAACAAATGCAGTAGTATCTCCAAAGTTGGTTGCTTGTCCATATCTGGAATAGTGCCTGAATCTTTGGTTCCTTAAAGTCCAGCTTCAATCTAGCACCCAAATAGGCTAACTGACTGACAACCTTAGCTCAAGCCAGTAAGAGGTAGTATCCCTCTTAAAATTTCCAGGGAAAGCAATGTGGGAGAATCTGTTCTGCATTGACTATTTCTGACTGACTGAAAGCTTCGTCTTGATGGAAAGCAGAAGAGGCAGTAATTTATTAATTTAAAATTGTCATGTATTTATTTTTAACATTCTTTTTTTAAAATTTGGAGTTCCAAACTCTCTCCTTCCCTCCCAACCCTTCCCCACCCCTTAGAAGGCAAGTAATATGATATCAATTATACACGTGAAATCATGCAAAACATTTCCATATTAGCAATATTGCCTAAAAAAACAAGAAAAATAAAGAAAGTGAGAAAATTATACTTCAGTTTACACTCAGAGTTCATCAGTTCTCTCTCTGAAGGTGGATAGCATTTTTCATCCTAAGTCCTTCAGAATTGTCTTGGACCATTGTATTGATCAAAGTATCCACATCTTTCACGGTTGATCATCATTACAACATTGATGTTATTGTGTAAAATGTTCTCCTGGTTCTGCTCACTTCATTTAGCATCAGTTCATATAAGTCTTCCCAGGTTTTTCTGAAACTATCCTGCTCACCATTTCTTATAGCATAACGATATCCTATCACAATTATATACTACACATTGGTCATCTGTGCCCCAATTGATAGAGATCCCTTTGATTTCCAATTCTTTGCCACCTAAATAAAAGAACTACTTTAAATATTTTTGTACAAATAGACCCTTTTCCCTTTTCTTTCATTTCTTTGGGATATTGACCTAGTAGGAGTATTGTTTGGTCAAAGGATATGCACAGTTTTATAACTGCTTGTCATAGTTGCAAATTGTTCTCCAGAATGGTTGGATCAGTTCACAGTTCCACCAACAGTTCATTAGTGTACCTATTTTCCCTCATCTCTTCCAGCATTTGTCATTTTTGAGAAGTGTGAAGTAGTGCCTCAGAGTTATTTTATTTGCATTTCTCTAATAAATCATGATTTAGAGAGTTTTTCCATAAGACTTCTTCTTGACTTCTTCTTCCAAAAACTCCCTGTTCCTATCTTTTGACCATTTACCGATTGCAGAATGGCTCTTATTTTTATAAATTTGACTTGGTTCCCTACATATTTGAAAAATGAGGCACTTAACAGTGAAACTTGCTGTAAAAATTGTTTGTATTACTTCGTTGTCTATGATATCTTTTAGAAAAGTGTAGTTTCTCTGATTATCTCTTTTAATTGGGTCTATTTTTGCTTTTGCTTTGTCTGAGATCATGGTTGCTACTCCTGAGTAAGTATTATGTTGAGGAAGGATCAGTAGACCGGAAGTTAGAAGATTTAGGTAGACCAGGACAACCCACTCTTTGACTAATTAGCTCTATGAGCATGGACAAGTCCCTTTATCTCTGGGAATTCTATCACCTATACAATATGGAGGCTGGAAAAGATGATCACCATAACCAGTCTTATAATGCCACAAGTTTATAAAGACTGATAAGATTCACCTCTGGGATTATTGCTCATAAACAGCTTTTCCTTTTCCTCTTGTCAGTGTAAAAAATTGTTGAACTTGGAGTCAGTAGACATGATTTCAAATCCTGATTACATCACTAGCTGTGTGACCATGGGCAAAGCTTTCAGGCTCTCTGAGCTCACATTTCCTTTTCCCTAAAATGGGAATGATAGCAATTCCTATATAAAGCATTGCAAAGCACTTTCCTTACAATGAGGGAGTTACCTATAACTAGTGAAATTGTAGATCCAGTCCCCCATTCCTATACAGGATACCCCAAAAGTTGGTGCAGTTTTAAACTGCTAATGCTCACATATAGTCCTGGAGGAGACATTTTCCTTGACTATTCGAGACAAAGGCCCAAACCTAAATCTCTATGCTGGCTATTGCTATTCTAGCAAACGGTCCCAATTCATCTGCTGGCAACAGTCAGGGAAAACCCTAATAAATCCCTTTAAGGCTTAAGCCCTTCTGTCAATACACCTTTCATATAACTGCCTGAATAATGTTCTTAAGATACAGTTCTGGCCATGTCATTCCTCTCCTCAAGAACCTTTACTGGATCCCATCAACCTCCACAATTAAATACAAAATCTTCAGCTTCATGTTTTAAGCCCTTCCCAATCTGGCTCCAGCCAGAATGATTTCCCCTCACTTTCCTCTGCCCACTTGATATTCCAACCAAACTGGTCCATTGGCTGTTTCCCAAAATCAGCATTCCATTTCTGGCTTCCATCATTTGTGCAGGAGCCCCGCCTCCCATGGCTGGAATCTATCCCCTCCTCCCTTCCATTTCCTAGAATTCCTAGCTTCATTTAAGACTCAGGTAATGTGCCACCTCCTACAGGAAGCCTTTCTTTATCTCCCTAGTTGTTCCTGTTCTCTCCCTCCTCAAATTATCTTGTATTTATTTATCTGTGAGTATATTTTTATGTGCCAATCAACCAACGAGCATTTATTAAGGAACTACTGGATGCCAGGCACTGGGGCTACAAAAGACAAAAAAGAAATAGTCCCTGCCCTCAAAGAGCTTGTATTCTATCCCAATAGAGTAGTGGGTGCAATAGATCCATGAGGTGCAGGGGGAGGGTTGTTCAAGCTTGTTCACATGGTGACTTTGATTTGAGGTTTTTTAAACACCCCCCCCGCTAGTGCCTTGCACATAGTAGGTCCTCAGAAAATGTTTGTTTTAATCAAAATGAAAAATCTCAACCATCATAGGACAGTGGGGCAAGTCCTGGCAAGATTTTATATTCTAAAAGTACCTGGGCTTGGTCCTCTGAAAGCATCTGAAAGGTCCAAAATGCATCATCATAAAACCTCTCACATGCTGTGCTGGAGACCTTGAGATAGAAGTGGAAACCATGCTCCAGGGAAGGCAACTTCATTAGGTGACAATAAAGTGCATTACAAAGAGCACTCACTGTATTTAGAATCAGAGGGTCTGGGTTCAAATTCTGGTCCTGCCATTTACTACCTGTGTAAACTTAGGAAAGTAACCAGCTTTGTGCACCTCAGTTTCCCTATCTGTAACATTAGGGGTTTGGCTTCAATGACCTCTGCAGTCTTCTTCCCTGATTCCATGATCATTTGACTGATAGACTGGAAAAGGCAGTCTAGTACAAGGCCCTCATTTTACAAGTGGTGAAACTGAGGCCAAGAAGGGTTGAGTAACTTACACAAGGTCACACAGATTGTAAACGATAGCTGTTGTTGATCCATTTACAGTCATGTCCAACTTTGTGACCCCTTTGGGGGGCTTTTGTGGCAAAGAAGCTGGAGTTGTTGACCATTTTCTTTTCCAGCTCATTTTATAGATGAAGAAACTGAGGCAAACAAGGTTATGTGAATTGCCCAGGGTTACCTAGCTAGTAAATGTCTGAGGCCAGATTTGAACCCAGGTCTTTGTTTTTAGCTGCTCAGTAAGTGACAGACCCAGAACTAAAACAGGTCTTCAGATCCCCAGTGTTCTTCCCATTCTTTTGTACTTGGGCTTAAAAACAATCAAGTCAAACCATATCTCTCTTTGGGGTGGGGAGGCGAAGGGGGCCTTTAAGAAGACCTCTCCTCCCTGGACTTGAAGGATTGTACCTCTCCTGAGCTCTCCATCCAGAGACTTTGTCAATGCAAAGAACAGGACAGAAAAGCCCTGCTTCTGCAGGAATTAAGATGAAAGGGGATGTGGGAAGTGGGGGTCCTCATCCCAGCCACAAATATTTTAACAAATTGCTTCCCTGGTAGAGATAGAGATAAGAATTGTCCTGACCTTTGCAAAATGGAGAAAGGTGCCAAGGCCCTTGGCTCTCAGAAGCTGTCTTTACTTTTCAGTCCAGTGATTTTTAAACAGGAAGTAACCTAGAATAGCCCTTGAGTGTGGGGAGCTAGAGGGAGAGAGAGAGAGAGAGAGATTGAGAGAGAGAGAATGTCACCATTTCACCTGGATCGTCCAAATGGAATGACAGCTTCCCTATTTTTCAGTCATTTTTCAGTCATGTGTGACTCTTCCATGACCCCATTTGGGGTTGTGTTGGCAAAGATACTGGAGTGGTTTGCCATTTCTTTCTCCAGCTCATTTTACAGATGAGGAAACTGAGGCAAACAGGATTAAGTGACTTGCCCAGTGTCACACAGCTAGTAAGCATCTGAGACCAGATTTGAACTCAGGAAGATGAGCCTTCTTAATTCCAAGCACAGGGCTCTATCCACTGTGCAACCTAACTGCCTTCTGCTACTATTTAGGGTCTGGTAATCATCAACATCATAGTAATAATAATAATAATAATAATAATAATAATAATAATAACTACCATTTCTATAACATCTACTAGGTGCCAGGCACTGTGCTAAGTACCTTCTAATTATTATATCATTTGAACCTCACAACAACCCTGGGAAGCAGATGCTATTATTATCTCCATTTACATTTGAGGAAACTGAGTCAAATACAGGCTAGGTGATTTGGCCAAGATCACACAACTAGGAAATGTCTAAAGCTGGATTTGAACTCATGCTTCCTTACTCCAGGTTCAGCCCCCCTCACAGATGCATTCTTGGGGTGCACTGACTGCCAGGGAAACAGTGACCTCTAAAACAAACATAACCAAGAGACAGAGAAAGGGTTCAGAAGGTGTTGACAAGAGTACAGCTGTCTCTGACAGTATGGCACAGATTTATCATTGGCAAAGCCTTCCACGTTGTCTGCCTCCAAGACCCCAGGCCAGTCCCAGCACAGGTCAGTGCACAACATGTAGTAGGTCAGGGCAGCACACTGTCCAGATCAGAAGCACTCAGGGGAAGCCTCCCAACGACAATCAACCTCCACAGTCATTCTACTCTGCTACCAAGAAATATACCTATGAAGTGGATTAAAAATTGGCCAGCCTGTAACACGCACCAGGCCAAAAGTCATGGCTCTTTCCGATTTTATCTGTTGCTTACAGGGAGTCTCGTGCAGAACCAGAAAGTCAGTTGCCTTAATCAGGACCATGGGAAGCAGTATTTCAATCCAACATGATTAATATTTCTAATGTTTTTGGTGCTTAATGTATTAAATGGAAAACTCACTCGCTCCCTACTGACACCAGATGAATAAGGTGTTATTATATTAAGAAAGCAGGCCACCTCCCCCTAGAAATTGGCACTTCTCAATGGATAGGGAGCTAGCTTGGCAGTCAGGAAGACCTGGGTTAGGGTCTCACCTCTACATGTATTGACTGTATGACCTTAGGAAATGTTGTCTAAATTACAGAGAAGGTACATTGATAGAGGAAATGTCCTTCCCCCTAGAGTTCCCTATATCAATTACATCATAGGTGAAATTGCTATCTTTTATCCTTTTACCTCAGATGCCGTTAACATGAGAATTACCTCACTAGTACATATTAGAGCAACCAAAGTGTATTTGCTCATTCTCTGCAATTTTTGCCCACCTACCCCTGCCACGGAGGATCTACTCAAGGATTACAGATCCACAGTTGGAAGCCATCTTAAAAGCCATCTAGTCTAATCTCATTGCACAGAAGAGAAAACTGAGACCCACAGAAGGAAAATGACTTAGCCAAGGCCACCCAGGAATACCAGTGCAACACTCTGAATGCCCAACTACAGCCTCTTACTCCAACTATGTCACTGGTTACTTCCTTTTCTGAACATACATGACACCTGTAGAGAAGGTCATAACTAGTAATGTGCTGACCTACTTCCACCTACTGTTGGGTCTCTCTGTTGACTTTTAAATCATTTTTAGCTTTTCATTCTTTAGAAATCGTGGTCATCCATAACTCACAGACATAAAGCAAAACCAAGAGAATATGAGGTTGGAGACAATGGACCTTTTTTTTTTTCCAAATCAGAGAGCAGCTTTGGCTCATTGAAAGACCTGTTAAATTGAACAGAATTGATGGGATGAACAAATTGTGGTATATGAATGTAACGGGATAGTATTTTGTGGTAAGAAATAATGATTGAAACAATTCCAGAGAATTCTGGGTAGTATGAACTGATGCAGAAAGAGATGAGGAGAACCAGAACTATTTACACAAAGCCAACAACACTATAAAGAAAAACGACTTTGACAGACTTGCCTCTGATTAATGCAATAATTAACCACATCTTCAGAAGACCTGGGATAAAGCACATTATCCACCTCACAGCAAGAAGGGATAGACTCAAGGCACAGAATGAGCCATACATTTTGGACAGAATGCAACATGTGGATTCATTTTGCTTGACTATGCTTATTTGTTAAAAGATTTTTTTCCTTCCTTCTGTCTTTCCTTCCTTCCTCCCTCCTCTCTCTCTCTCTCTCTCTCTCTCTCTCTCTCTCTCTCTCTCTCTCTCTCTCTGTGTGTGTGTGTGTGTGTGTGTGTGTGTGTGTGTGTCTCTCTCTCTCTCCCTAAGTGAAAATATCTATTTGTGGACAACATGATGGTTTATTTAGATGTGATGTGTCTGTTCTTTGGTACCTTCTCCCAGAGCCATGCCTGCTACATCTGCCCATCGAGCTCCAGGGCACCCTGAAGGATTTGGGTTGTTTTTGCTTTACTCTTGCAAACTCTAGCCCCAACTTGCTATATTCCTCCTTTTTATTTGGTAGGGAGTCCCTAACTAGAACCACAGTTCCATCTAATACTGGGTAGCTGGTGATACAGTGGATAGAATACCGGGCCTGGCTCAGGAAGATTCATCTTTCTGAGTTCAGATCTGGCCTCAGATACATAGTAGCTGTGTGACCCTGGACAAATCACTTAAACTCATTTGTTTCAGTTTCCTCATCTGTAAAATGGGCTGGAGAAGGAAATGGCAAACCATCCCAGTGTCTTTGCCAAGAGAACCCCAAATGGAGTCACGAGGAGTCAGACACGACTGAATAACAACAACAATAATAAGCTTTTCCAAAGGGATATTTACTTCACAGATGTAGCAAGACCAAATGTACAAGCATTTCTCCCAATGAGCACAACCCCATGTACCACCCTGGTCTATAGGAGGAAGAAGGGATTAAGCTCAAAACTTAGCTCAGTACGTACGTACGTAGCATTGGATCCACTAAGTTCACATCTAGATGCAGCATGACTGCTGGATGAGTCCTTCCACTAGGCTAGAATCCATCCAAATGGTCTCTCCAGAAGATCATTCCTTGTTCCTTGGGGCATTGATGCTGGACTTGCAGCAAAACTCAACCTAGATTCCAGCTCCCAGATTCCTGTGGCTCACTCTCCTGACCAAGTCAGAGATTCCACACCTTGCACCTGAAACAGAAAAGAATGAATAAAAAGACCAAAGGAGCCCCAACTCTCAGTGTTATATGGCCTTACTGCCCTTCCCTGTACAGCATAGTCTCTAACCCATGAGATGAGCTCTCCTGGATACAAATAAAGCAAAAAGATCTTGGCTCCAAGATTTAGTTGATACATGACCTTAGGAGAGTCACTGAATTTCTCTGAACCTCAGTTTCATCATCTATAAAATGGAAATAATAAGTATCGGCATAGCAGAATGGAATGAGGCTCTAGGGTCAAAGAATCTGGGTTCAAATGCCAGCCCTGCCACTCATTACCCATATGACCTTAAGAAAGCCACTGTAATACAGGAAAATAGAAGGGGAAGGGGATAAGAGAAGGGGAGAGAGATAGAAAGAGACAGGTAGGGGAAGGATATTCAGAATGCATGACATCTTGGGGGGGGGAGGGGGAGATGGAGTGAAAATTTGGAACTCAAAAACTTATGGAAAGGAATGTTGAAAACTAAAAATAAATAAATTTATATTTAAAAAATATCAAATGAGTTTTTTAAAAAAGCCACTGTAAAAAAAAATAAAAATAAAAAATGAATTAAAAAAAAAAGCCACTGTAAACTGTCCAGCCCTCTTTTTCTTCATCTGCAAAATAAAGATCTTTCCAGACAGTAGTAGATTAATAAATGTTTAACGGCTAGCTCTCTGGAGAAGGAGGGCAATGCACACAGGACACACTTTTAAGTTTGATCTGCATTATTAATATTTTCGCTGTCACTTTCCTAAGGACAGAGATCCTTAGGAAAGTGACAGCGAAAATATTAATAATTAATAATTAATAAAATCAACAAAATGATAAATCAAGTCATAATTTGTAGTGCTTGCTGATTCCAGAGGTATAAATGCTCACAATGAAAATTTAACAATCTTCTCAGCTCTCACAAGCAAGTTTGAACTGGCTTTAGTACACCGCTATTTCTAGCTCTAGATAAATCATCCCAAAGAGTCAACACCAGAGCATTTATGTAGATAAAACGATCTCAAGACTGTGATGAAGATCAGGTAAGACATTCCTGGTGAAGGTAATTTGTGGAGCATTGTATAAATGTCAACTTTTTTGAGTTCCTACGATAGAACCTTCTTCCAAAACCTTCATAGAGTCATAGAGGTTCTTAAAGGTTAGTCAAGCAGAGCACAACCTCTAGCAGGTGCTACCAAGCTTGATCATCTTCCAGTACAGCCTCAGTGTTGACCTTTGGTCCCTCTGTCACCCAAGAACCAGCCCAGCTAAATGCAGAGATGCTCATCATGAGATTAGCCACCAAGATGTACTTGTTTATAGCAACTCAATTCATGCACCTTCATTAAGTGCCTGCAATGTACTAGGCAATGTGCTAAGGATATGATGATAGAAATGAAACAGGCCCTGCCCTCAGAGTGCTTACATTCAACCAGGTGCAGTACATATTCTATTAAATAAATAATTATTCGGTGATAAGAGCCAGGCACTGTACTGGGTGTTTGGGATACAAAGACAAAAATAAAATAGTTCCTGCTCTCAAGGAGTTTACATTCTCCTGAAGGAATGTAACATGTTCACAAGTAAACCAATAAAAAATATAGAGAAAGAAATATTTAGTAATTTCAAGAGAGAGGAAATGCTAGCATGTTGGGGCACGGGAGGATCAGCAAAGGTTCTGTGCTTCTAGGCTAAGCTTTGAAAAAATGTTTAGATTCCCCATTTGTATGGAAGAGAATGTGGTCTGTATCCATGAAGGAGGCACCCATGTAAACAAAATCCTAGATGCCTAAGACACTAAAAGAATTGAAGTGCATACAACATTGATATTGATTACAAGTGGCACCCCTGGATAGTTCAGGATTTGTGACTTTGTTGTTGTCATTGAGTCATTTCAGTCATGTCCAACTCTGAATGACCCCATTTGGGGTTTTCTTGGCAAAGATATTGGACATTTTCTTCTCCAGCTCATTTTACAGATGAGGAACTGAGGCAAAGAGGGTAAAGTGACTTGTCCAGGGTCACAGAACTAGTAAGTGTCTGAGGCCAAATCTGATTTCAAGCTCAGTGCTCTATCCACTATACCACTTGGCTTCCTTGTGATTTTGTACCCCTTATTTTAAAATGGTGCTGTTCCTGATATATGGTCTCAAGATTAATCTATGGCATTTCCTTCTTGAAACACTACGTACAGATACACATGTTTTCTTTGTAAAAGTTCATTGCCAACTTTTTTAAGCTTCCAGAGGCAATGTTTCCGGTTGACAGTGTATCTTTATGCCTGTGCTTTTGGGAATGGAATGAGAGCAGTGCCTTAGAGAATGGACCCTTTCTGAAGTGGTAGAACCTTAGCAGTGACTACAGACGAAATTATCAAAAAGGGGCAGCTAGGTGGCACAGTGGATAGAGTACTGGCACTGGATTCAGGAGGACTTGAGTTGAAATTCAGCCTCAGACACATAACACTCATGAATTGTGTGACTCTGGGCAAGTCAATTAACCCCAATTGCCTCACAAAAAAAATATCAAAAGAATGAACACTATTTCTCCATATAAATGTTTGAAGAAGTTAAGAGACTTAGAGAAAAAGAAAATATATAACCTTTGCTTTAAAAGCTCTAAGAATTGCTTTTCGACAAGATGAGCATCTTAAAAACATTTTTATCAATGTAGCCTAGACACTGCTTAGACTTGTATTTCACACAGTCTTGGGTTCAGTATAGGAATGTTTTCAGACAGTTATAATTATTTCATCAGACTCAAGTCCCAGTCCTAGTTGAAATTGGGAAATCTAAATAGTAAATTCAGGTCCAGATAATCATTGTGCTACTATATTAACAAATCCAGCAGCAATCATGCATTGAAATGGTGAAACATTTCATTAGGACAGATTTATAAAGTAAAGCATCGGAAAGCATATCTCACCTTTCATTCCTGTGTGTCCTAATCCTTGCTTCCCACTAGAGTGGGCTAGAAAAACAGCTTCTCCAAGGCTCATAATTCCAGTAGGGAAAGGATGAACTCAAACTCTTTCTGTAGATGGAACATTTTGTTCAATGTCCCTAGGGCTAAAAGACTTAAGTCAAGAGCTGATTGTGTGCTTGGATTTCATGCTTCTCCTACTCATCTCTACATGACTTGTCTGCCACTAGAGTCATAACTAGGGCAGGGCATCCTAGGCTTTTCCTCAGGGCATTGAAAGTTGGACACTACTGATGGTGCTTAGACTCCATTAACAGCATAGAAGAAAATAAACTTGGCATGTAGTTAGCAAGAATAAGTGGCAGAATTAAGAAAATACCTTATGGTGCATTTCTTCTCCCCAGTAGTCCCCAGGTCATCTCCTCCGTGGTCCAGTACCATCTTGCTCCATGTCACCACCACCTCCCTTCCAAATGCAGTCCTGCCTGACAGTATTCTGGGGTTTCCACCCATTAAGCCAGTATCCCAGGGTCTCTCCTTCCTACAACTGAATTCCTGAACCTATTTGTCCCCCTTTTTCTGTTTGACAAAATTGCTAGATATAGTCTACCTTTTTTACTTCATTCCCCATGTATATTATTCCTCCATCTTTGGTGGCCATGTTGAACAAAGGTAAGGGGGAAACTTCTCTAGTCAGTCCATGGAAAGGAGGGCCAAGATAAAAAAAATTCTCAAGTACTGGCAGAAGAAATTCTCTTCTGCTAACTGAGAAAATTACTTCCCCAATAGCAGAGCAGTGAGCTCCTCCCCCGTGGGGAGGGAGCTGTCTCTTGGCCCAGCCGATGTGCTCCCAAGGGCCATATGCTAAATAAACTTCTTTATGAAGAGCCTTGGCATATATACCCCATATTCTATCCACTTATAGGGGATCATAGAGTTTACAGATAGAAGAAAAATTAGAGATCTTCTAGTCTGGGGGTTCTTAACTTAGGATTCATAAGCTTTTAAAATTTTAATAACTATTTTAATGTAATTAGTTTCCCTTGTAATCCAATGTACTTGATTTTATGTATTTAAAAATGGCATTCTAAGATGGAATCCATAAGCTCCCCCAGTCTGACAATAGGGTCCAAAACACAAAAAGGTTAAGAACCCTGCCAATCAACTCAAGTGAACAAACATTTATTTAGCCCTTAGTATGTACTATCCACTGTGCTAAGGAGTGGTGATACAAATACAAGGAAAAAGAAAGACTATCTCAGCCCTCAAGAAGCTAACATTCTAGTGGATGAAGATGACACATAACAGGGGACCAAAACACAGAGAAGGGAGCAGGAAGGTACCTAGTATAAGGGGCTGGACTCTCTGGACTTGACCACCATGCTTCAAATGCCTTCTTTCTCTGTCCCTGTAGTCACCTTCTTCCACCTCCCTCCTGGGACCTTCACTTTGAGGAAGGGTCCAGACCAGCCATCTTTCTTTCTCTGAACTTTACACCATGCCCTATGCAGGTACCTTTCTGCTCATACCAGCTACTGACTCTCTTCTAAATATTCCTTGATCATTCCTTTCCCCTCAGTGCAACATTCAAGGATGAACAGAGACAAAATTGAGATCTTGAGAAGCAATTCTTCTTCTGAGGTCAGAGAATTTTTTATAACTATATTTCAATATAATCGGTTTCCTTTGTAATCCTATATATTTTATTTAATACATTTAACAGCAATATTCTGAGAAAGGGTCCATAATTTTCACCAGACTGCCCAAGGAGTCCATGGCACCACAAAAAGATTACAAATCTCTGGACTAGAAGAAGCTTTTCTTCTATGTCCTTCTCATAATTGCTCATGTGTCTGTGGCCTTTATAATGAACAAAGCACTCTCCTCTCCATAACTCTGTTGGATAGGTAGTAATAATAATGAAAGGTTCCATTTGTGTGGAGCTTTAAGCTTCAGGAAGTGCCTCCCATGAGCACAAGAAGTGCTGTTTCACGGGATCCTCACAATAACCCTGCAAGATTGCTATTATCGTTCTCTTTTTACAAACAAGGAAATTGAGACTGAGAGGGTCATACAGCTGGTAAGTGTCTGAGGCAGGATTCCATTTCAGGTCTTCCTAAATCTAAAGCCAACACTCTATCAGCTACACCACTGGACTCTCTGGACTTGACCACCAAGCCATCATCTGAGCCTTCAGTGAGTCAATCAATGCAGCAAACTTCATTGTTGTCTTACTTTAAGAAATTGCCACAGACACCCCAACCTTCAGCAACCACCACCCTGGGCGGTCAGCAGCCATCAGCTGCCTGTGGCCTCAGGGCCACATGTGGCCCTCTAGGTCCTCCGAATGGATTCCATCAAAGGGCCACACTTGAGGACCTAAGAGGGCTACATGTGACCTGTAGGCTGCAGGTTCCCCATCCCTGATACACCTTCCTAACTGCCTCACCATAAAGTAGTACAAGCATCATTAGTCCCATGTTGTCATTGCTCCTGGAAAGTCATCTATGGCTCCACTTTCCATCCCCATAACTTTCAAACTGAAATACTCCTCTCTGGCCACCATTGCCCTATAAGTGTTGTCTCTCCCCAGTAGTACGAAAAGTCCTTGAAGACCAGAAGAATCCTTACTTTCATATTTGCATTCCTAGTGCCTGACATTGTGCTTGGTACATAGCAGGTGCTTAACAAATGTTTTTTTCATTCATTCATTGATGTTTCATACCCCACTCCTCCTCCAGGTTGGGACTTGTGGTTATATTTATGTAGGGAACTCGAGGTTTGGAAACTCTCTCCATGGTTCCAAAAAAAAGAAAAGGAAGATGAGAAGAAAATGGAAAGAAAGTCACAAGAAAACAAGAACAGGACAGCTTTGAAAGTTACATGTTGAATTTAATTTAAAAATAAATTAAAGTTTATATCATGTTTTTATATTATAAAATGTAAATGTATAATATATTTTACAATATACAGGCATATCTTGTCTTAGTGTGCTTCACTTTATTTCTCTACAGATACTGCTATTTTTTGTTTGTTCGTTTGTTTACACATTGAAGATTTGTGGCAACCCTGTGTTGAGCAAATCTATCGGGACCATTTTTCCAACAGCATGTGCTCAATTCATGTCTCTGTGTCACATTTTGGTCATTCTCACAATATTTCAAACTTTCTCATTATTATTTTAGGGTGATCTGTGATCGATTGTCATTATTTTAGGGCCCCGCAAACCACGCCCATTTAAGATGGCAAACTTAATCGATAAATCTGTGTGTCCTGACTGCTCCACCAACCAGCTCTTCCCCCATTTCTCTCCCTCTCCTCAGGCCTCCCTGTTCCCTGAGACACACCAATATTGAAATCAGGCCGATTGATAACCCTACAATTGCCTTTAAGTGTTCAAGTGAAAGGAAGAGTCAATAGATGCAGCAAACTTCATTGTTGTCTTGAACAAGTCATGATCTTTTTGCCTGTGGACGGTCTTGCCTCAGTGCTGATGGCTGCTGACCGCCCAGGGTGGTGGTTGCTGAAGGCTGGGGTGTCTGTGGCAATTTCTTAAAATAAGACAGCAATGAAGTTTGCTGCATCGATTGACTCACTGAAGGCTCAGATGATGGCTAGAATTTTTTAGCAATAAAATATTTTTCAATTAAGGTACATACATTGGGGTTTTTTTCAGACATAATACTATTGCACACTTAATAAGTCACAGTATAATGTAAATATAACTTTTATATGCACTGGGAAACCAAAATATTTATGTGACTCTCTTTATTATGTTATTCATATTGTACTGGTCTGGAACTGAACCCACAATATCTCCAAGGTACACCTGTATATATATTATTAAGTATTTTATAAATTAAATTAAAAGAAAAAACAGGTTGTATGCAATAGGTAGTAACAATCTTGTGTATAATTCTCCTGTTCTACTATGTCTAAGGAAATGCTCGTTTGACTTGGCATTAAGCTCAGGATCAAAAAATAATAATTAAAAAACTCCCACTGTGGATGCAGTTGAGCAACTCGTGTAATTTATAGTCTCAGAGTTATTTCAGGGCATGGAAAAGTTGTGTGACTTGCCCAAAGTCATACAGTCCATTTGTGTCAGAGATAGAACTTGAACCCAGATTTTACATTTTTTTACCTTTCTTTCTATCCCCAGGGCTTATCACAGTGCCTCATATATAGTAGTTGCTGATTGGTTGGTTTTTTACTCTAAGAACTGCCTTAGCCTGTCCACTATGCCACACTGCCTACTATCCTCATCTTACTGACAAGGAAACTGAGGCTCAAGGAATTCAGTGTCTTGCCCTTGATTTCACTGCTGGTAAGTATCAGAGGCAGACTCAAATCCAGATCTTTTGGACTCAAAGCCCAGTGCTTTTAATACTGTATTAGTCTGCCAAGAATACTGACCTAATAGGGTAGGTAGAATATCTGCTGTCATCCTCACTGAACAGGCAAGAACATTGAGGTGTCCCGAGGTGTGCAAGTCAATGACAAAGTAGGACAGAAGCCAATTTACTGGAACTTCAAGTCCTTTACTCTTTCTACTAGAACACAAGTGAAATCCCAGCCATCCGCTAGAGACTTTCCAATGCCCAGAAGACCGCCTGACAACATGGGCAGCTGCCTTGGCTAATGGGATCACACAAAGACCAAAGTCGGAATCCCCAGAACTTTTACAGCCTTGTAAAAAGCCATGTTTATGCAGGCTTGTATTTCCGAAGCACCTTGTGTGAAATAAATGATTGTAAGCTTTAAGCACTGTTTATTTCTTCTTCATTCTTTTTTTTCTGGTTTTACTTTAAAGAGGCAGCATGTTGTAGTGGATAGGGGTTAGTCTTTGGAGTCAGAATGGCTTGGGTTCAAGTCTTACCTTGGACATCTGGTTGATAGTTTCAACCATAGGTAACTCACTTAACCTCTCAGTGCCCCCAGGGTAACTCCCTAAGACTCTAAGTCATGAGTCCCTGAGAGGCTATCTGGTATAATAGAAAGAGGGCTGTATTTGGAGAGTGGAAAACCTGGGTTCAAATCTTGCTTCAGATACTGTGTTTCTCTGGACAAGTCATTTAAGCCTCTCTGCCTCAGTTTTCTCATCTGTAAGATGGAGGTACTAATAGTACCTACCTTACAGGGTTGTTGGGAGGATCAAATGAGATTATGCATGTAAGACATTTTGAAAACCTTAAAACACTACATAAATTTCAATTATTATAATGATGATGCCTACTTTGGTAAAGGGAGTCTCCACTTTTGGAGCCCTTCTGAACCCCTGTGAAATTATAGGTGTGAACTCTTCCTCCCCTTCCCTTCCAAAAAAAAATAGATAAATAGATAGATAGACAGACAGACAGACCTTAGACAGTATTTATATTACTCTCTATAAAACTAAATATTACTTTAACTCAAAACGTAGTAATCCAATCTTGGACAAGAACATAAAAGTATCATGAATAATCTAAAATAAGAAAACAGAGAGAAAGAGAGAGACAGGAAGAAATAGAGAAAGAGAGATAGAAAGAGAGATTCAGAAACAGAGAGACAAAGATATGTTATACATCCTTTATTTTTTATTATTAAATTCACAGAACATTAAATACTAAGACTTCATAAACTTTGTTCTGTGCAATGATAAATTAGTAATGGCCACAAAGACACGCTCTTTTACTATGGAGAAGCCAGGAAACAGAGCACTCAAGGACTCGTTGATGACATGCGAAGCTAATAGAGTGGAACACTTAATCTTCCATCATAAACAATCAGCAGCTTTATTTCATATTGCTCGAAATGGACAAAGGCTTTCCCAAATAGACATATGTAATTACTGAACAGCAGGGTAGGTAGTACTTTAAGATAGGGCAGGTATTTTTGTGCCTAGGAAGCAAGACGTGTTCCAACTTATGCCCTGGGATAAAGCTTGAGCTTCTCTGTCTCCTGGCTGCCAGTCCAGAGTGGCATCCAGTCAATAAAGAAGCAGTCCAGGAGCCCCTGTTTTTGCCACATGCTATGCTCTATCCTTGGGATACAATGGCAAGAATATGAAACATTCTCTGCCCTCAAGGAGCTTGTCTTGTTCTAGAGAGAAACAATGTCCATCAATCAACAAGCATTTGTTAAAGTACATATAATGTGTCAGATGCTTTACTTGGTGAGGGATATAAAGACAAAAAAGAACGCCTGCCCTCGAGAAACTTACATTTTATAAAAGAAACAACATCGAATATATAAGTAGATACAAAATATATAGAAAGTAAATAAAAAGTAAAATTGGGGAAACAGTAGCAGCTGTGGGGTGGAGGAGGGAGGGTCAGGAAATTTTCCTGCCTCAAGGAGGAGGGTAGGGTTGGGGCTTTGTCTTAAAAGACAAAGGAGTAGCTAGGTGGTGTCGGACAGGACTAGGGAAGACCTGAGTCCAAATCCTTCCTCTAACTGACACCAGCTGTGTGACCCTGAGTAAGCCACTGAACCTCTGCCTCAGTTTTCTTATCTATAAAATGGGGAGAATAATAGCACCTACCTCCCAGAATTGTTGTGAGGATTAAATGAGATAATATTTATAAAGTATTTAGTACAGTGCCTGGTACATAACAATACCATCATCAACATTTATATAGTGCCTACTATGTTAGCTATCATTATTATTATTGTTGTTACTAAAAGAAGCTAGGGGTTTCAAGATGTGGAAGGGAGAAGGCAGAGCATTCTTGGCATGTACAAAGATAAGCAAAGACAGAGTAATCATTTTCCAGAGGAAAGTACTAATAACTGGAGGAGCAGAAGGTGAAGGGGTAGGAGATGGCACCCACATTGATCCTTAAAAGAGTCTAGCAATTCTAAGCCAGTTTCCTAACCTTGTTTGTATCATGAACCACCTTGGCAGTCTGGTAAAACCTACAGACCCTTTCGCAGAATGATGTTTTTATATGTATAAAATAAAACACGTAGGATTTTATAGCACAGGAAACCCAATATTGAAACGCTATCATCAAAATATGAAAAAACCCAAGTTCATAGTCCCCAGGTTAAGAACCTCCTACCAGGTGGAAGTGAGAAGGGAATGCTTTCCTGTCATGGGGGACGCTAGCCTATGCAAAAGCCTAGATGGTGGGTAAAATGTCACGTGCTAGGAACAAGAACTAGGTCAGTTTGGCTGCTTTGTGACAAAAAGTAATATAAAAGGAAGTCAGGAAAGAGAGAGCAGATTGTGAAAGACTGGGGGAGGGGAGGAAAGGGGCATGGCCAAAGGTCACCTCAGATGGAACTAGGCCAAAAAGTGGCACCCTTACTCCACAGGACCAGTGGTTTCCAGACTCTGGGAGGGCAGAGAGCTGGAACCACTCAACCACCAGAGAGCCTAGTCTGTTTATAAGAGATCCAGCTCAGGGTCACTGTGGAAAGGCTCACCTCAGAATAGCTCAGCCGCTCAGAGCAAAAGGCCAATCTCTCGCCCTCCTGGGCCATCAGAGACCATTTTCAAAAGTTAAAAATGAACCAGGGTGAAGGAGTTATTGTGAGGGGACAACTCCCTGGGTCCTCAGCAGAGCTGGCTGTTGGGGGAGGGGTGGGAGAACAGACCCTTTGTGTTCCTGGAGCTGACAAGCCCAGGTTTATTTTTCAGTTTCTCTTCCAGACAAACTGTTCTCCCCAGTAGCTCCCAAGGTCATTTCCTCCAGAGGGTTTTCTGGAGGACTAATGATTCCAAGTATAGTGTGCTCATTTGGAGACAGAGAAAAGCCTCATGGCTCATTAGAGTTCCCAATATAAGAGCAAGCAGGATGAGGCCACCACTCTCTTGGCACCCAGCTAAGTGTGTGTCGGGTTGCAGACTAGGAGGCTGAGCATGGGAGCAAGTTTTAAGGGGAGAAGCTTGCCAGAGGCCAGGAAAGTCAAGCATTGGGACAGAATGGGGACTTAGACAGCAGAAGACCCCATTTCCAATACTAGCTCTCCTATCTACTGACTTGCAGTGGTGGGCAAATCTTTTCACCTGTCTCAGGGTCCTCATCTGGAAATTGAGAAGGCTACACAGATTCTGGAGTTCTTAACCTTTTTTGAGCAATTTTGCTGAATACTATGACCCTTTTCTGAGAATAATAGTTTTAAAAGCATAAAATAAAATGCATAGAATTATAAAGGTAACTGATTATATTGAAATAGTCATAAAATTTAAAAAAATAAAACAAGTTCATCAATCACAAGGAAAAGAACCCCTTGGACTAAATTTTGGTCTCTAAAGGCACTTCTAATCTATGATTACATTTACCTACGATGCCACATTTCAGATCTGGCTCTCATCTCCGTCATTAGGAACCACATTCAGCCATTCATTGTCTTCTACTTTCATTAAAGAAGAAAGAAATTGAATACAAACATCCAAATATCAGCTCTGATTTTTTTTTTCCTCCCTTGAAGCAGAAAGTTCCCTGAGACAATAAATATTTCAGCTCGAATCCTGTTCATCCATCATTTAGGATAAAGCCCCTATGGAAATTGAGTTCTATACCACAAGCATTTAAGCACGAGTCAGGCACTGTGTTGGGGCTGAGAAAAAAAAGGACAAAAACCAAAAATCAGTTCCTGCCATACCTTTGACTGAAGGGATTCAGAATTTAAGCAGAAAAATAAATACAATAAGATTGGAGAAGGGGAAGAGTCCTAACAGCTAAGACACTCAGAAAAGGCTTCTTATAGGTTGTTGTCATTGAGTCGTTTCAGTCATGTCTACCATTTGGGGTTTTCTTGACGGAGTGGTTTGCCATTTCTTTCTCCAGCTCCTTTTATAAATGAGGAAACTGAGGCAAATAGGGTTAAGTGACTTGCTTAGGGTTACACAGCTAGTGTCTGAATTCAGATTTAAACTCAGGTCCTCCTGCCTTCAGGGATGGCATTCTATCCTATTGTGCCACCCAATTTCTCTCTTGTAGGATGAGATGGCTCTTGATTTGAGCCTTAAAGGAAGTTAAGGATGTTAAAGAGGAAAAAAAACTATATGTGTGTGTATACGTATGTGTGTACGTATACACACACACACACACACACACACACCCCTACACACACACACATAGAAAGAGACTAGAGAGAAGGCAGTATGGGACAGTGGGAAGAGCACTGATCATGGAGTCACTGGGCCTGAGTTCAAGAGTATCTACATATCTATGTATGACCTTGAGCAAATTACTTCCCTTTTCTGGACCACAGAATCCCTCATCTGTAAAATTACGGAAGAGGATGTGGACTACATCTGAGGGGTCTTTCTTCCTAGAAATTCCAAGCAAGGGACATTCAGGCAAAAGCAGGGAAGCAGAAAATATTATAGTTGTGGATCAATTAACAAGCAATTTTGACTCAAACAGAGAGTACATGAAGGAATAAGAAGAAGAAATAAAACTGGCTCAGATCCAGATTGCGGAGGGCTTGAAACACCAGGCTGAGAAGTCTATTCTGGGGCAGCTAGTTGGTGAAATGGATAGAATATTGAGCTTGGAGTTAAGAAGCCTTGGGTTCAAAATCTATCTCAGACACTTACTACCTGTGTGACCCTAGGCAACTCATTTAACCTCTCTTAGCCTCATTCGATAATGATAATGATCTTGCATTTAGCCAGATCATTTCAACCAGATGGATTCATAAAGCTCAGCAGAATTTTCAACTGTGCTGTACAAACTGCAGGCCAAAATCTGCCCTCGGGATTGTGCTTCCAGGACTTCTGAGGTCAAGGTTCCGGGGAAGGTCTCAGACAATGTCACACCTTCAGTCATAGGCCATTCTGGGGCCCACACACTTGAATGGATTTGAAATGAGGGGTGATAATTCCTCCTATGCCTTAAGAGCTGCATGGGAGCAGAGTATGGTCTGAGGTGGTGGAGAGCAGCACCTGGCCAGAGAAAGGCCGATGCAGCCCTTTATTGACTTGGGCATCCTGGAGACTGTGTGGTGCAGTGGGCAGAACCCTGGCACTGGAGTCAAAGTTGCTAGGTTCAAATCCTTACTCTGTCAGACCTGGCTTAGTCCCTTATCCTCACCTGTAAAGTGAGGGAGCTGGGTAAGATGGCCTCTGAGATGTTCCCAGTTTCATTTAGATACGTAATCTTAGAGTGAGTCAGGGGAAGGGGTGAGGATCGAGGAAGTGAGAGTGTCCTCTGCTGAACCCAGACCCACTAGAAAGTCTCCCCCTTCACATCCCTCATTCCACAGGGACTCCCTGCTTAGTACAAGAGCTGGAACTCAGCAAATTTATCCTATCCCTTTATCTGACAAAGAAAGAAACTGGACCCAGAATGATAAACCAACTCACCCAAAGTCACTCAGCTGGCTCAGAGCAAAGCCAGAATTGGAACTCGGGTCTTCTGACTCCCAAGCAACTTTGACTCAAACAGAGAGTGCTCTGAAGGAAGACTGGCTTGGATCCAGATGGTGGAGGACTTGAAATATCAGGCTGAGGAGTCTATTCTGAGACAGTAAGAGTTCTAAATGTCTATGTTCTGTTTTGGGTAAGTCACTTCATTTCACTGGGCTTCAGTATTCTCTTCTGTAAAATGGGAGGATTTAATTAAATGATGCCAAAGGTCCCTTCTAACTCTAAACTTTTGATGCTATATTTTATTGAACAGAAATCACAAAGGTGTTTATGTGATCTTCTGTAGGTTGAGTGGCAAGACAGGGCCAAGGCCTGAACCGCATATGGCTACGTTCTTAGTGTGCTAAATGTATTCCATTTCCTGTGCACTTGGGTAGGAACTTGTCCGTCTGGTTCATCAACTGTTGCATCTGTCCTGTAAAGTGCTTGCCTCAGTCCATAATCAATATCTCTCAATTAAGAGTTGTACTTTATTTTACACCTACATCTACAAAGTGCTTGGAGATTTAGGCCCATCATTAGGCCCTCTGAAAAGGACCCAATATCTCACCCTACTTTATTTTTTCAAGCAATTATTAAGAAACTCTTTATTTAGCACAAACTGTGGCCCACCTTGAAATTTCCAGCTCAGATGTCACCACCTCCTCAAAGACTGCCTTGAACCCCCAATTCAGTCATGTCCTCTCCAGGTCACCCTCACTCCACTCACTCTGCTTCTCTTATGGACTTGACCATAGAATCACAGATTTAGAGCTAGAAGGAGCTTAGATGATGTCTGATCCATCCTCTCCTTTTATAGAGGAGGAAACTTAGACCCAAGAAGTAAAGTGACTTGCTTATGGTCACACAAGTAAGTCAGTGGCAGAGCTGAGACTCGAACCCAGTTCATTCCTGATTTGTAAAGAGGGTGGGGCATGTCCTCCATCCCTCCTAAGATTCCTTCTGGTTCTAAAGCTATAGTTCTATGATTACCCATATACAAGGTTCATGGCCCTGGTGCATGCACCTTGACCCCCCAGAAAAAACCTCGCCCCACTCTCTAGTTGAGGAATGACCAATTCATTTTCATCTTTTTCACCTAAGATTTTGATCCCTAGTCACAATTCAAATTCTACTGGGAATTGTTTAACTTTTAGGCTGTTAAAAGTCCTGTGTTCTTACCACTGCACAGGCTCACTGAAAAGGACCTTGGAAAGGATCTTATTTAACCCTTCAATTTTTAAGGAAAAACAGGGCAGCCTAGAGATTTGAGACGACACAGGTAGTCAGGACTCGAACTCACATCCTCTGACTCTAAGTTTAGCACTTTTGACACTTCACTATTCTCCCTCCCCACATAATTATTCCCATTTTACAGAGAACTGAGAATGAGGGAGGCTAGGTGATTTGTCCATTTTTGCACAACTAGAACATGTTAGAGACGGGATTTGAACCTGGATCTACTCCATCCAAGACCTCTACTCTTTCCACTACCCCCCAGACAATGACCTAGACAGGCATGGATGTCAGTTGTGAGTGAAGCCCTCCAGGACAAGCTGCCCAACACTGGGGCCAGTATGGGTGGTTGCCTTCTCGGAGTCCTGTGGCCTTCGTTTCATTCTCCTCCATGCCTTCGTTCCTCTCCCCCTCCTCCCCCACCCCAGCCTTGCCCTCCCAGCCAGATCCCCGGCAGCGGGAGAGAAACATCAGCTCAGCTGGTTTTGCTCTGGGATTTAGATGCTCATTCTTTTCCCAGGATCCCCCAGGTTGCTCAGACAGAGCTGCTGCCAATCAGCCCTGAGAGTCCCTGGATCTTGGCCTAACCCCAAGTTTCTCTCTAGCTCTCTGGAGCCCTGGTTGGCAATTAAGCAGCTGAAGTCACACAGCACAGAGTCTGAGACTGAGGTTGAGGCTGAGGCTGTGGCCTAGGGACTTTGTCGTTATCTCTTCTCTCCCTCCATACTGCTATTAAAAACCCAGGATGACTCTTCCCAAAGATTATTTTTAATTGTTCTGCTAGTCAAAAAAAAATTAACTCTCTTTAAACAGATGTGCAGTAGGGTTTGCTATGCATACCAGCATCTGCTCTGCAACTGCTCTTAAGGTGATGCTTTTGTCAAAGTCCCAGACTAAAGAAAAGTAATCTGCAAATGCTGGGGAACAGGAAAGAGATGGGCAAGGCAGTCTGACATGGTGAGTAGAGTATAGGGGATGGAGCACTAGACTTGGAGTTAAGAAGACCAGGGTTCAAGTCCCAGCATTGATAATTAATGTGTAACCATGAGCAAATCATTTAACCTTCCTCAGTTTCCCAATCGGTGAAATGGGAATGATAATACCTATCGAATCTACTGCACAGGGTTGTTGTGAGGCTCAAATGAGTTAATGTATATAAAACAGTTTCCAAATCTTAAAGCTTTATATAAATGCCATCGTTACAACTCTTAGCACCCATATGACCTTGGGCAAGTCATTTAACCTTCTTCAGTTCATAGGATTTAAAGCTGGAAGACACTTCAGAGATCATCTAATCTAACCTCCATGTTTTACAGATAGAGAAACTGAGGCCCAGAAGAAACTGAGGTCACACAGGAACAAGCAGGAGAACCAACATTTGAGAGCAGATCTTCCTGATCTGTAAAATGGGGAGGCTAAATTAGATCTGTGCTCTGCCAACCTTTTTGATCATGCACCCCAATTAGTAGAAGTGTTTTCAGCATGCACTCTAAATGTATGTATGTTTATTCACTTACAAACTGTATACAGCTCCTACTGTGTAACTCACTTTGGCCAACTCAAAACAAAAAGAAAGGGAAAAGGCTTTTATTCATTTATTCCCTGGCCCCAAGGCCACCCTCAGAGGGCACCAGCCTCAGTCATGATATTATGGGAGGAGGACCTTCCCAGTGGCACCTGCACAGCTACTACTGTAGCTGCCCAACAGGAATTAGACTGTCCCAGCCTAGGACCTACCACATCAAGTTAAAACTGACCTTTTGCCTAAGCTCTCTGTCCCCAGTCAAGATGCAAATTATCCTAGGAAAAATTCAACTTTAAGCTCATCTAAGTGTGGATGGGATAGATGGATAGATAGATAGACAGACAGACAGACAGACAGACAGACAGACAGACAGACAGATAGATAGATAGATAGATAGATAGATAGATAGATAGATAGATGATAGAAAATAGATGGATAGATAAACATGTGGAAAATAGGTGGATAGATAGGTAGAAAGAAAGAAGGAAGGAAGAAAAAGATGGATAGATAGGTAGATAAGAGCAAAGGAAGAAAGGTAGATGGATAGATAGAAAGGAAGAAAGGAAGAAAATGGATAGATAGAAAGAAAGGGAGGGAAGAAGGAAGGAATAAAAATAGATGGATAGATAGGTAGATAGATAGATAAAAAGAAAAATTGATGGAAAAAAGATGGATAGATAAAAAACTAGATGAACAGATAAAAGGAAGAAAGGAAGGGAGAGAGGAAAGAGGGAAGGAAGGAAGGAAGGAAGGAAGGAAGGCGGGAGGGAAGGAAGAAAGGAAGCAAAGATGGATGGATGGATGGATAGATAGATATAGATAGATAGATAGATAGATAGATAGATAGATAGATGGATGGATGAATAGATGGATGGGTGGGTGGATGGGTGGATAGATAGGTAAAGCATTTATTAAGCACTTACTATGTGCCAGGCACTACACTGTGCTAAGTGCTGGGGACACAAAAACAAACAGGCTGGTCCTTACCCTCAATGAACTTCTTTCCTAAAGGGGAAGACTCCCACAGAGCTGGGAGAGAGAAGTCTGACAAGTGAGTTGAGATGGGAGAGAAAGCTTGGCTGCAAGCCCTTAGCCCATTGTGGCCCCCAAGAGGCAGTTAGCAATCAGGGAAGCAGGCCCTCAGGACAGAGATTTCTCCAGAATATAATGGCAACTGGTAAAGAAGAAAACTCTGGAAGATGAGGATGGTAGAAGATGGAGAAAGGTGGTTGGGGAGCGGGGAGGGACATGAGGACCCTGGATGATTGCCTATAAGGGCTTAGGGGAAGGTGGAAAACACAGCATCCCTTATGTCAGGGCTGTCTTAAGTATCTTGGTCATAAAGCCATAGAATGTGCAAGCTGGAAAACTGAGGCCTTAAGAGAGAAAAAGACTTACTTGTTCAAGGTCACACAGCAAGCATGACTCCCAGCTCTGCCATGCACCAACTAGCTGCGTGACTTTGGATGACCTCTGTGTGCCTCAGTTTTCTCATCCGTAAAATAGCATTGCCTAGCTTACAGGGCTGTCGGGAGAAAAGT
Source organism: Phascolarctos cinereus (assembly GCF_003287225.1). Classification (NCBI taxonomy): domain Eukaryota; kingdom Metazoa; phylum Chordata; class Mammalia; order Diprotodontia; family Phascolarctidae; genus Phascolarctos; species Phascolarctos cinereus. The sequence goes on along the minus strand of NW_027556402.1, from coordinate 229,432,235 downwards.
GCTTGGTAAACTTTATAGCACCATATGGCCACAAACTTTAAACATTATTCTTGCTAAGAAGGCAAGAACTGCCTTTCATATACTCCCTGGAAATTCATCTTTTTATGCAAATTTCTTATTATAAACAATAGCAAGTAATTTAAAAATCAACAAAATAAAAGGAAATACAATGGCATTTTCTTCCTTCAGGAAAACAAAAGGAAAAATGAAACCAGATAAAAATTTCCTTATACAGTACATGAAGGTGGGGACCATCTCTTACCTAAACCTTCTATTCAGTTCTATGGACAGTGCAATAAGTCTTTAATAAATATTTGTTGAATGAATGAATAAGTGAATGAATGAAATTAAACCATAGCCTCCAAACTATTTTAATTTGTTTTAATTGTGTATATTAACATAAAATTATAACAATAACATCTTGCCGTGTCCCCTTCTAGTCTGTTTCTTCTGTTGCTATTAATATTTTAGAGATCCTTTTCTTCAGAAGAGGGTAAGATTTGAAACAAGAAAACTCTTATCACGGTTCCAGAGTCCCACGGTTAATGTCTCTAGGATAAAATACAAACTCTTCTGTTCATCATTTAAAGCTCCTTATAGTCTGGCCCCAGCCCATCTTTCAGGACTGATGTCTCATTATTTCCCCTAACACATTCTATGTTCCAACCAGAATGGCCAACTTGGCATCCTCTGTTGACAGCATTCCATCTCTTCTTTCCACGCTTTTGCCCAAACTGTGCCCTATGCCTGGCATGCTCTATCTCCTAACCTCTGGCTCTTAGAAATTCTTAATTCCTTCAAGTCTACACTATCAGAGGACTTTCCTGGTTATCCCATTCTTTTATCTCAGGTTATCCCTCCTCCCCAACCCAATATACCTTCACCAAATTTCTATTTTATCATGTATCTATTTTGTGTTTCCTTATCTCTGTACATATTGTTTCCAATAGAATATAATCTCCTTGAGGGCAGGGCCTGCTTTATTTTCATCTTAGAATCTCAGACATCTAGCTCAGTGCTTGGCACATATTAGGTCACTTAATATACACTAGCTGAATTGAATTAAATCATCAAGCTAAGGCAATTGAATCTGGGAGGTCAGGTATTCGTAATAATAATAAGAAGAAAAGCATTAATACAGTGTTTTAAATTTTGAAAAGTTCTTTATGAATATTATCTCATATTAAGTTCACAACAACCCTAGGAGGGAGATTCTGCTATATGTTATTTTTATGGATGAGAAAACTGAGGCAGGTAGAGGTTAAGTATTGGAATTGAAGGCCCTGAGAATCTGGACATTTTCCATAGCTGAGCTGAATTTCCCTGTGTGCAATATTGTTATTTAAAAATATATATGTTTTGACTTTTGAGTATGACTGAAATTCACTGTGGAGTCCAATTGCCTGCTTTTTGATGACCCCAAGCTTCATCTTCACCCTCAGTCTCTCTCCAAAGAAATCACTGATCTCTTTATCTTCTCTCTGGAGAAGTTTGCAGAAAAGAAAATATAAATTTTGGCAAGTGCTATGGCTTCAGCAGGAGTCAGAAATTTGATTTAACATCCAATATAAAGCATGGGCAAAGGGTGGTGTGTTGGCCAAGGGTCACCTTCCCCCTGGCTTCAGGGGGAGTAGTTTACAAAAAGTAACAAAAATGGCCATGCTGTAATAAAATTAAGCACTTTCTCTAGTTTTATTGAGTCTTTTTGTTTGTAATATGACAGTCGTTTCCTACCGAACCCTCCCTTTCAACAAAGAAAAACAGATATGCAAGGTTAACAAAATAACCGTGTCTAATTGTATTTGCAGCGTTCTGTACCTCTCCACCAAGAGAAGGAAAGTCTGTATCACCACCTGGTTTCTGGGACTAAGATTGATTGTTGGAATTCATCCTAACTCTAATTCTAAATTCATTTGCCTTTTAGAATTGTCTCTAAGTCAGCTGGCATTTATTCAGCCCACTGTATTCCAGGCGCCATGCTAAGTGCTGAGGATACAAAGAAGGACAAAAAAACAATCCCTGCTCTCAAGGAGATCACAGTCTAATGGGGGAGATGATAAGCAAATGACTGCGTACAAGCAAGAAATATAGAGGATAGACTGAGGGAGAAGACACTAAGATTAAGGAGTATTAGGAAAGGCTTTTTACAGAAATGGGATTTTAGTTGAGACTTGAATGAAGCCAGAAGGCAGAGATGAGGAGGGAGAATCTTCCATGAATGCTGGACAGCCAGAGAAAAATGCTGAGAGTTGGGAATTGGGTGCGCTGTTCAAAGACCAGCGCTGGATAGCAAAGGAAGCAGAAGGGAGTAAGGTATAAGAAGCCTGGAAAGGTAGGAAGAAGCCAGGTTTTGAAGGCCTTTAGAAGGTAGAGGAGACAGCTAGGTGGTACGGTAGCTAGAGCGCTTGGCTTGGAATTAGGAGAACTGGTCTTCCTGAGTTCAAATCTGGCCTCAAACACTTATTAACTGTGTGACCCTGGGCAAGACACTCAGTCTCCTCATCTGTAAAATGAGCTGGAAAAGGAAATGGCAAATCACTCCATTATCTTTGCCAAGAAAATCCCAAATGAGGTCGTTAAGAATCAGACACGTCTGAAAAACAACTGAACAACAACAACAAAAAAAAGTAAAGAGGATTTTACATTTGATCCTGGAGGTGACAGGGAGTCACCGAAGTTTACTGAATGGTGGGATGGCCTGTTCAGGCCTGAATTTTAGGAAGATCAATAGGACAGCTGAGTGGATGGTGTCTGAATTTAGATTATACTTTCGTGGCTCTGCCGACTTGGTTTTGTATCGATTTGTACAAATATTTCCCTATTTCTCTGAACTCCTCATAAGCATTTTTATCATATAATGATATTGTATTATATTAATGCACCAGTTTATTCAGCCATTTCCCAGTTAATGAGTACCTCCTTTGATTTCAATGTTTTGCTCCTACAAAAGAGCTGCTAACAACATTTGGGTACATGCTGGAGCTATCTTCTACTTGCTCGCGGTACATGCGCAATTCTGGGATTGTTACGTCAAAAGACCCAAACAATTTAGCCTCTTTTCTTCGCATAATGCTAAACTGGTTTCCAGAATGGTTAGAGCAATTCACAGCTCTACCAATAGGGCATTAATTAGAGTACCGGTCTTCTCACAGCCTCTCCAACATCTATTTCCATCTTTTATCATCTTTGCTAATTGGGTAGGTGAAAGGTGAAATTTCAGAATTATTTTAAGTTATATTTCTTTTTTATTTAGATAATTTTATATGGTTGTCTACTGTTTGCATGGCTGTTTGCTGAGGATATAAAAACATGAAAATTAAATAACCCCTGCCCTCAAGAAGCTTACATTCTACTAGACGCGCTGATGAGAAACCGAGGGTCCAGAGAGGTTAAGTCAAGTCACACCTGGAGTAATTGGTAGAGTTGGGATTTGAAATAAAGTTCCCTGACTTCAAATCTGGAACCCTTCTCACTGCACCATATTACAAGTCTTCCTGTAATTCTTTGAATTTTTTATATTCATCCTTCTTATGGTACAATAATATTCCATTATATTCATATGCCAATTTTTTTCAGTCATTCCTCAATCATGGCACACTCGACTTGTTTTCAACTTTTTACCAAATCAGAAAGAATGACTCGTGTGTGTGTGTGTGTGTATGTATGTATGTATGTATATCAGAAAGGATGAATATATATATATATGTATAGTCATCCTTTCTGATTTGGTAAAAAGTTGGAAACAAGTTGAATTTATATATATATATATATATACATATATATATATATGTATATATATGTATGTATATGTATTTATTTATTTATATTTCTTTTTATATATGAATATATAATATTATATATATATAAGTATATGCATGTATATGCATCTGCTCAATATGCAGGTGCCATAAGCTTGCTCTGCTGATGAAACCTCTTCACGTGGAAGATCCCTTCCAGAAGAATGTTGATGATGTGTAAGAGGCTGATGGCCCTACTGAAATGAGTTACAAAATTGTCTACTCATGTGCCATGGTCTCTCCAAGGTACTTCCCCTTATATGTTATCAGGAATATCCTGGAAATAGGTGTCCTCCATGTGAGGTGTGCAACCATAGAGCAAGCTGATAGGGTTTATGTATATGCCAGACATGAGTTACACCAGCAACCACCTTCCTTCTTCCTTGAATTTTTTTTCACTTTACAATCTCCCTCTCCTCTCTAATGGGCAGCTAGGTGGCTCAGTGGATAGAGCACTGAGTCTGGAATCAGGAAGGCACAAGTTCAAATCTAGCATCAAACACTGACAAGTTGTTGGTTGATGGACAAGTCACTTAACCCTGTTTGCCTCAGTTTCCTCATCTATAAAAATGAGCTGGAGAAGGAAACAGTGAACTATTCCAGTATCTTGGCCAAGAAAACCCCAAATGGGGTCACAAAGAGTTGGACATGACTGAAAAATGACTCAGTAACAACTATTCTGTAATATTCGTCTATACTTTTGGTGTTCTCTGTTACCCTTAATTTTTAATCTCATTTCAGAGACAGAGGCAGCCTGGTATAATGGACAGAAGATTGGAGTCAGAAAACCTGGATTCCAACATTGCCTTTGACACTTCCCAATCCTATGACCATGATCAAATCCCAGCCTCTCAGAGTCTCCATTTCCTCATCTCTATCATAGGATTATTTTGAGGAAAGTGCTTTGCAGCCATTAAGATCAGAGATCTGGTGCTAAAAGGGATCTCAGAGAGAAGATCTACTCAGACCACCTCAAAATAAGGTAGTGCTCAAAGTTCCAGGCCTGGAATCAGGAAGATCTGAGTTCAAATCTAGCCTCAGACATTTACTGTGTGTCCCTGGGCAAGTCAGTTAACCTCCATTTACCTCAGTTTCCTTACCTGTAAAATGGGGATAATGATAGCACCTACCTCTCAGAGTTGTAATGAAGATCAAATGAGATAATAGTTGTAAAGTTTTCAGCACAGTGCTTGGCACATAGTAAACACTATATAAATGTTAGTTCTTATTGTTATCCTTATTCTTAAGTAATTTGACCATGTTGATACAATGAGTATCTTATCTTTTTTTTTTTCCTTTGGGCAATTGGAGTTAAGTGACTTGCCCAGAGTCGCAAAGCTAGTACGAGTGTTTGGTCTGAGGCTGGATTTGAACTCAGGTCCCTCCTGACTCCAGGGCTGGTGCTCTACCCACTGTGCCACCTAGGTGCCCCATACAATGAGCATCAAAGACAGGATTGGGACCCAGGTTATCTGCCTCCAGAGCCTGCATGCTCTCCACCGAACCTCAGAACCTCCCTCGAGGCATTACACAAATGTAAGTTGTAATCACAGCATGAAATATGATTCTGCAAGTCACAGAATATCAGAGCTAAAAGGAAACTCAGACTTTCCAGCCCAGCCTATAGCAGGACATGAATCCCCTTCCATCGTGCCTGACAAAAGGTCATCTAGCCCTTGCTTGGAAGCTTCTCTGCCTGCTGTCCACAAGCATCACAAGAGAGCAGGATGTCTGAGAAGCTGTGAGTCTGGTGGATTCCATCAAAAGTAAAGTGCAAACGAACCTCAGAGAGATACAGGAGTCTTGGCTCAGTAAGAAGGCAGATGAGATTCAGTTTTACACTAGTAGTAACTATTCAAAGTGCTTTTATGATGGCCTGAAGGCTCTTGATGGGCCAAATAACCATCCTGAGATGCACTGCTCAGCGCAGATGGAGCCACATTGATTAGTGATAAGAACACGACCCCGGAAAGATAGGCTGAGCACTTCCATAGTGTTCTCAACAGTGTCATTAATCAATGCTAAAGCCATTGACTTATATCTCGGGTTAAAATGAATTCCTTTCTAGCAGAACTTCCAACTGAAGTTTGGAATGCCATTAGACTCCTCTCTAGTGACAAAGCACCTGGTTCTGATTCCATTCCAGCAGGGACCTACAAGGCAGTGGGTCCACTGCTTATATAAAAGCTGACTGAAATCTTCTGGGTCATATGGCAAGCAAACGTTATGCCCCAGGAGATCAAAGATGTCTCCATTATCCATCTCTAAAGAAAAAAGAAACACGTTGTCCCGTGAAAATCACAGAGGGGATTTCTCTCTGTCTTAGTAATTGCTAGCAAGATCATTGCCAGAGTCCTCCTTAATCAGCTGATCCTTCACCTGGAAGATGGTCATCTACCTGAGAGCCAGTGTGGCTTCAGAAAGGACCAAGGAATGGTCAACATGGTGTTTGCTGCCCAACAGCTACAAGAGAAATGCCAGAAGTTGAACAGAAATCTGTACATAATGTTTGTCAACCTGACCAAGGTCTTTGATATTGTCACTTGTGAAGGCTTGTGGAAGATCATGGCAAAATTTGGTTGCACAGAGAAGTTCATCACTGTTGTATACCAGTTCCATGATAGCGTGCTTGCACAGGCTCTGGATAAAGGACAACACTCACACTTTCCCAGTCACCAGTGGAGTGAAGCAAGGCTGTGAGCTTGCTCCCATGCTTTTTAGCATGACATTTTCCACAATTTTATCAGACACCTTCAATGAGGATGAAAAAGAGCATCAAGGTCAGCTACTACACTGGTGGTAAATTAGTTAACTTGAAAAGGCTACAAGCCAAGACTAAAGTACAGGGAGAGTTGGTGCACAACATTTTGTTCATAGCTGATTGGGTACTCAATGCAGTCCCTGGGGCTGAGATGCAATACAGCATGGATCAATTCTCTGCTGCTTATGCTAATTTTGGCCTGACAATTAATACCAAGAAAACAGAGGTTTTCCACCAGCCAGCACCACACCATCCACATATGCAACCATCAATTAAAACAAATGGATAAATTTTGAATGCTGTGGATAAGTTCACTTACCTTGGCAGTATACTTTCCAGGGATGTACACATTGATAATGAGGTTGATGCATACATTGCCAGAGCTAGCTCGGTGTTTGGGAGACTCCAAAAGAATGTGTGGAAAGGAGAGGCGTTAGGCTGCCTACCAAACTGAAGGTCGACAGAGCTTCTGATGCTTACTAGTTGTATGACTATTGGTAAGTGACTTAAACCTTTGTCTGCCTCAGTTTCCTCATCTGCAAAATGGAGATAATAATAGCATCTGCTGCATAGGGTTGTTGTAAGGAGCCAGTGAGCTAACATATATAACTTTGCTAACCTTAAAGTACTATATAAATACTAGCTATTATTACTATGAGAGGGTAGCACTAGATGAGGGAAGGGAAAGGAAGGGAAGGACAACCCTGGGGGAAAAGGGGAGAGAGAGAGAGAGAGAGCTAACAATTCTATAGCTCTTACTATGTGCTAGGTGCTTTACAGCCATCATCTTATTTGATCCTCAAAATCACCTTGGGAGACAGTGCTACTATTGCTATTATTATCCTTATTTTACAGTTCAGGAAACTAAGGCAGATAGAGAGGTCATATAGCCAGTAAGTATCTGAAGTGGATTTGAATTCAGATCTTCCTGATTCCAGGCTGCTCTAGCCACTGCCCCACGAGCTGCCTCCTCTATAGGCTTCTAGATAGAGTCTGAGGTCTCTTCTAGCTCAGCATCTCTGATCCTGTGTGGGGCTCCTTGCTAGCTCTGTAGATATAAAGACAGAACTGGAAAAACTAGTCCCTATCTTCCAGGAGCTTACATTCTAGAGCTGGCTAAGATTCGATTCAGCCAGCCCTCCCTAAGCACCTGCACTCTGCTGTGCACTGGAGATCCAGAAAGAGATCGGGCCCACCTCCTCAGCTGCTAGCACCTCCCTGCCATCATCTGTCTGCATTTATTTTGGGAATCCACTTGTTTGTACATGCGTTGTCTCCACCAGAAGAATGTAAACTCATTGAGGGCAAAGATCTTCTCACTTTGTTTCCAGCACAGAATCTGGCCCATAGTAGGTGCTTAAAAAGTGCTCTGTGGTTGGTCCCTTAGGTGCTCTGCTAACAAGAACGCTGTTGAAAACTATCCCAGCTTTGGGGGGAAGGGTGGAACGTTCCCTGGAAAGGACGCATTCCTTCTTGAGGTAAGAGATTTCTTTAAAAATCTGGTGGTTCTTTGGGCGAGGAAAATGGCAACATGGACACTGCAGGGGTCTCCTCCAACTTCACAACCCTTCCCCCCAAACAATCGGCCTGAAGTTTTTGTGAAGGAGGCTATTTATTTTCCAATCAGGAGGCACTGAGTTGGGACTTTTGGGGTAGACTGGTAACTCTGGGCAGCTTTGAAACATCACAAGTGGAGTGTTTTGTCTGGAGAAGATTTACTGCCCGGGGCTTTCATGAGACTGCTTTATTAGCCTTCTTTTACATATGTATAGCTGTGGAACCAGGGCAGGGTGGTGGGTAAAAGGGGGAGGGGGGAGACACAACCTGTTGAAGATACACAAAGTCAATTTCCCCCCGTGGCTTTTGCCTCAAACCAGTGGCCCACTCAGGAGCTCCACAAAGAGCTGAAAATAGACTTGAGTGGGTGGAAGATTGGAAAGGTCCTCAGGCTTCCCCTCTCCCCAAGCCACTCAAGGTCCTCCCCTCCCCCGACCCACCCCAGCTACCTTTCTGGGGGCCATCTCCCCTCCCTTCCTTCTGCCCCAGGAATTAAGGCCTCCCTGTGTGGGGTGCTTTCACAGCAAATTGATAATACACACAGAGAAATCCTGCACGTTTTCCCCATCCTTTGCTGTTCTTTCCCGTGGCCCGGACACACTCTTACTAAAGGCAGCCCTATTGCACAGACCAGTTGGACAAGAAGGGTTTAAATGTTACCACTTTGGCTGGTCCTCAAGTGGTGCTGAGCACAGATGTTGAGAGGGGCTGTCATGTCCCTGTAAGAATGGAGGCATTGTGCGGCTGGCCTCACAAAAGCCCAGGATGGCCTGACTGTGCTGCCAGCCACCGGATCATCCTATCTCCACATGTTGATTTATTAGGCCAAGGATGAATGAAAATGTAATTAATATTACTAGAGCATTAGAGTCCATTTAATTTAAATGCCACTGAATATTTCACTTTCAGCTGGGGGTGACAATGTGCTCAGGATTGTTGGTGAAAGCCTCAGCCATCTGTTACCCCGGACGAAGAAGGGAAGACGAGAGAGAGTGAACGTGGAGCTTTGTGGCAGGTCCAAAGGGCCCGGATCATCATTCAACCCGAGAACGGCCAAGGCACATTCCTCGGCATGAGCCTCTCAGCTCAGGGCAAAAAGGAGGGATCTGGAAACGCTACTGGAACCCCAGGGCCTAGAAAATGGACCATGAAACCGACTAAGGCACAGACAATACAGAAGGGGGACATCTGGGAAGACATCCAAATAGGGTTCCTATTGTGTGGTTTGCTTTTACTCTTCAGTGAATAAGAGCTGGCCTGTTGGGAGGCAGTTGTGCCGACACAGTGGACAGGAGAGCTTCCCCCTCCCTAGCCCACCTCCAGCAAACTCCAGGTATTCAGCTCAGAGCCTGACTGGTGAATTCAAGATTGGCACCAGACCCACCAACCCAAATGGAAGAGATGGAAAGGAGCTGGTGGCTCTAGGCGGGTGTTCTGGGGAAGGGAGGGAGGACCATCGATGGGGAGACTAACATCACCCTTGATTGGGCAGAGCCAGAGAACCCTGGCTGGCCGGTGGCTTTGGACGCTAGAAATGCTCCTTTGCAGCCAAACCTAGGGGCACAGCTCCAGGGTTTCTGGCTTTCCAAGGCTAGGAAAAGCGGGGAGGGGAGGCAAGGGTGAGTGGTGAGGGGTGGGGGGGGAAGGGGGGAGGCTCAGTCCTCAGCGGGATGATAATTAGCCCAGTGGGTTCTCTCATAATTGGGATCATTTGTTCTCCCAGTTTTGCTCCTACCAACTGATTCCATGCCAGGGGGAAGCTGTGTGACTCACACCTTGCCATGCCAATTAGCTGATAAACATCAAACGTAAACAAAGATGGCCTGATTAAAACTAGTCACCAGAACCTCTGTGTGCATCTTGTCAAAACTGCAATCGGGGTTTGCATCCAGACTTCTCTACTTAGCCACAGAAGTTAAATGAGCGGCTCCACATGGGGTCTGGAAGATACCCCAGAGACAGGCAGAGCAGGTAATAGGGAAAAGAGGCAGAAAGGCAGAGGAAGAGATTAGAAGCCTCCCACTGTCCCCAAACTGGGCCCTCGGCTATTCCCCATCTCAAATTCTGAGCCGCAAAGCTGCTCTTGTGGGTAGGTGGCTAATGCCCAATGCTGCTATTTCTTTCACATGTATTGGAAAACATGGCTGTTACGGATTTGGAAGCTTCTGTGTGGGATCATTGTGGGTGTATACATGGGTAATCATCATGGTGCTTTAGGTCGGCAGATTGCCTTCCTTCTGGAAGTCTGCTGAACCGATCATCCTAAAGTGCAGATCTCAACATGGGACTTCCTCAGTGCCTCCCTATTATCTCAGATAAAAAAAAAATAAAGATTCCTCACTCTGGCATTTAAGGCCCTTCACAATCTGGCTCAGACCTGTTTTCAAGACATCATGCAGTCAATCACAGACCACATTCATTCCTCTCCAGATGACACTCTTGACTCTAAACTTTATTTGCTGTGTCAGAGAAACTTCTTCACTCCTGGACTTCTCACCCTGAAAGTATACTCCACTCCACAACCTCTCACCTTCTAATCGGCTGGTTCCTTCCAGAACCTCCAATTGTGAGGAGGATCCCCAGTCCAGCCATGTCATCATTGGTCTCCAGATTACCCCTGAATGGGCACCCTAATCTCATCCTCTCTCTTCCACCCCACGCCCCACTTCTCAGCTTCCTTTTATGAGCTCTAGTCTTCCATTAGAATGTAAATTCCTTGAGGGCAGGGACTGTCTTTCTTTCTGCTTGTGTTTGTATTCCCAGAATTTAGCACAATTTCTGGTACATAGTAAGCGCTTAATAAATGCTTCGTGGCTTGATTTGACATGTATCATACTCTATCTCTTTGTCTTTGTACAGGCAATTTCCCATGCCTGGAATATAGGATCCTTCTGGTTCCTAGCGCTCTGTTCCTCCCCCCAAGCATCACTCATCCCTCTCCACCATCCTCATACAACTTCTGCCATCACTTCCCAGCCATCTATCTCCATCTCATGCCATCATGTGCATATTGCTCCCCCACCCTAGCTCCCCTTTTTGCATTGTTTTACCCCATCGGAATGTTAGCTCCTTGAGAACAGAGACTAGCTTTCACTTGTATTTGTGTCCCCAGCACTTAGCATGGTTCCTGTTACATAGTAATATTATCTTCCCATCCCCTCCCTTAGAATGTAAACTCTTTGAGGACAGGGACATTCTCTTTTTCCTGAGAGAGAGATGGAAATAGATGATGGTAGATGTAGATAGATAGATAGATAGATAGATAGATAGATAGATAGATAGAGATAGAGAGATAGATAATAGATAGATAAAAAGGAAGGAAAAAGGGAGGGAGGGAGGAAAAAGAAAGGAATGAAGGAAAAGACAGAGAGGAAGGAAGGAAGAAAAAAGAGAGAGGAAGGGAGAGAAAGAAGGAGAGAGCAAGGAAGGAAGGAAGAAAAAGAGAGAAAGGAAGGAAGGAAAGAAGGAAAGAAAAGGTTTATCAATGGAGATGACATTAAAGAAAATACATTAGCATCTGCTTTGCCACTGTGCTTCTTCCCATCTGCCCTGAAGCTGCTGATCCCTTTCTCCTTGTGCTGCCTCCCATATTAGAATGTGAACTTCTTGAAAGCAAGAATGTCTCGATTTTCTACTTGTATCTCCAGTGCTTTGCATGGGATAAGCCTTGGATTCTTCATCTTTAAAATGGGTCAATAATAGTTCCTCCCACATGGGGTAGTTGTGAGGATCAAATGAGATAATTTATATAAAGTGCTTTTCAAATCTTAAAACACCATATAAATGTGAGCTCTAGAGATGGGAGATGAAACTTCAAGTACAGGGAGCTGTACTCACAAATGGATTAGTTAGTCAGCTGTACTCACAAGTTTGGAAGGAATATTGAATATATGAAAGTTAATTAACAGTGTCACATAAGATAGACTAATGAACATGGAGTCAGTAATACCTGAGTTCACATTCTCCTCAGTCACTTACTAGCTGTATCACCCTGAACAAATCACTTTGCCTCTCTGTGCCTCAGTTTCCTGATCTGTAAAATGTGGAGATTGGACTTGATGGTCCCTAAGGTCCATTCCAGCTCTTGATCTATGATGTTGTTGACTAATGTGCAATAAGACTGTAAAGGCCAGCCAGAGCTGGTAGTGAAGGGCTCTTATTGACAAAGTTGGCATTTGATGTATTAGAAGCAACTGAGTCACTCCCCGACTTCCACAAAAAAAAATCTGATCTTCTTGACAATGCCATCTTTCAAGGCTCAGCTCCTTCAGGAAACCTTCCCAGACCTCTCCAGCCCGCAGTGGTTTCTCCGTCCTCAGAATTCACAGCACTTACTGTCTGGGTCGTTCATCTCGGAATAAATCATGCTAACACTTAGATTCATAGATTTCTAGAGCTAGACAGGACCTTAGAAATCATCTAGTCCAACCCCTTCATTTTGTAGATGGGGAAATGTGAAACTTTCGTAGCATAAGCCTGCACTAAGACTTTTGGGACACCCTATATAATGGAATGGAAGGGGAGGTTTCAGAGAAACTTGGGGATCCTTCTTTAAATTGATGCAAAGTGAAGGGAGAAGAACCAGGAGAACAATTTATACTACAAGAAAATTGTAAAGAGGAAGGATTCTGATCCATACAATGATCAACCATGGTTCCAAAGGACTGATGATGAAGCATGCTACCCATCTCTTGACAGTAAGCATGCTAAATACAAAAAAAAAAAAAGCGGGCACACATTTTTCAGGTATAGCCAATGCAGAAATTTGCTTGACTGTGCATATGTGCTACAAGGATTTTGTTTTTTCTTTCTCTTTTTTTCCAGGGGGAGGGAAGCAATCGAGAGAAAATAAATGCTCCTTAATTTTTGTTTGTTTTTTTTTTCAAAAAAAAAAGTTTTCTGTTGAATGGAGGCAACTTTAAATGCATAAATTTCCCCAAAGATGCCAGGCTGCAAAGACATTTCAAAATCCAATTCTTCTTTCATTGACATCAAATTGAAATGATTCCCTGGAGCAGAGAACAGAAATGTGGAGAGCCTGCTTAGAGAACAACATTCACCTTTCTATATGTTAGAGCACAGTTCTAGCAATAGACAAGGTCTGCTTTCCCAGAACTAGCCTAGCTAAGCACAGAGAGGCTCATGAAACGCAGTTGTGGGGGGGGGGTAGGAGTATCCAAGTTGTACTTTGCCTGGAGCAATCCCTTTGTGGATGGCTGCATGGTGAACCTACTTCAGGGCATGTACTATAATGGAGGAACTTGCTCTTCACTTCAGAGCCTATACAAGTATTTTTTGATGATTGCTTGTCTATTTCTTGTGTGACACTGATTGGCTGCTGAGCTGGAATAGAGTGTACATCAGTGTGCTGGCCAATGGGGGCTGAATCGAGAAGCCCCATAGGACAGTGGAAAGAATGCTAAATTTGGATCCAGGGGACCTGTGTGCTCCCATCCCAACTCTACCATTTACTGTCTATATGACCTTGAGCAAGTCAGCCTCACCTCTGAAAACTGAAAGGGATAAGGGATTCTTATCCTGAGGTCTGTGAACCTGTTGGTTTTTTTTTTAATGATAACTGTATTGCAATATAATTGTTTTCCCTTGTATTCCTACGCACTTTATTTTATGCATTTAAAAACATGATTCTGAGAAGAGATCCATAGGCTTCACCAGTCTGTCAGACGATAAGCATTTATTGAGCACCTACGATGTGCCAGGCACCTCGTTAGGCACAAGACTGCCAGAAGCGTCCATGACACAAAAAAAGTGAAGAAGCCCTGGGCTTGATGGTCTCTAAGGTGTCTTCATCCATGACCCATAGAAACTCAATAATCCCTCAGTGAAGGAAGGTCCCTAGACACATAACTCTAAGCAGTGCCGATGATACTCATTCAACAAACATTTCTTAAGCGCATACTATGAGGGGGGCACTGTGCTAGGTCCTTGGGATCCAGCGACAAAATGAAACAGTGCCTGCCCTCAAGGAGTTTCAATTTTTCTAGGGACTGGACACAATGCAGTGAAGATCATGGGATGGTTTCACTAAATCACAGATTTATGGCTTGAAGGGACTTTAGAGGTCATTGAGGCGAACCCTTTCATTTTACAGATGAGGAAACTGAGGTTTGAGGTTAATGATTTGCCAAAGTTGCACAGAGATGGGATTGAATCCAGGTCATCTGACTCCATACCCTCTTTCCACTATACCACATTGCCTCCATCTGGGTTCATAGGATTAGAAGCTGGAAGGGACCTTTGAGCTAAATGACCACCCTCGCTGCATAACAGAATAAACTGAGATGCAGATTTAGGCAGGGACCCCAAATTTGAATCCATATTTTCTGACTGCAGATCCAGTCTTCTTTCCACAACATTACCTTAGGAAATGTTGAAGGGGTCCCTCAGCTACCCAGTTCTCCAATAACCCAAGCTCAGATGGAGGCAAGTAGACAGGCTTGGATAGATTGACTTTGGGGTGGGGGGGGGAAGAGCCAGATATTACTCCTCATCAAGAATAATAACAGCAGCTAAGAGTTGTATAGCCCTTTAAGGTTTGCAAAGTGCTTTACATAGATTATCTCACTCGATTATCGATAATAATAACTGCTCATCTACACATATTACTCTCTTAAAGGGAACCTAACCTCTCTCCTCAGAAGCAAACTCCCTCAGGACTGAACCTAGTCCAAACTGTTTGCTTGGATCTGGAGGTAAGAAGTGGTAACAAGTGCTACAGCCCCTTGGGTCCAGCTGAACCTGGGTTTCAAGGCTTTTAATAAGGCTTTGTAATTGAGGTGCACCACTATAATGATGTATATACATCAATGCTAGATGTATACGTGTACATACTGTCTCCTCAGCTAGATTGTAAGTTCTCTCCTTTTAGTCACTGTATCCCTAGCACCTAGCACATAATAGGATCTTAATAAACGCTTACTGATTGACTAGTCAGTTGACTGATTGTTCCTCGCAGCACCCTGGTAAGGTGGACAACGCAAAGAGACTTCAGAGAAGTTAAGTAACTTGGGAGAGTCAAGCCCAGGGTGTCTCATTTAGGCCAGTGATTTTTCCACCAAGTGTCATTCAAGACAAAGACAAGTGCAAGTGACTAGTATGAGACTCCCAAGATGATTCATTCCCTTATTCACCCAATGTGGAGGTTAGGATGATTTACTTCAAATGCTGGTTTCTGTGGCAGGACTGAAAGCAAGCCCTCACCTGGAATGCCACTTCAGCTTAAGACAAAGCTGGTTTCACTGAAGCCTCTTAAGAGAAACAAAAGGATTAGCTGTGCTCAGCAGCCCAGGCTAATTCCCCAACCCAGCCAAGTTTGCTCTGGAGAGGAAATTCACTATCAGTACTCTTGAAGCTGTCACCTGAACAAGGAAGTGCCTCCTGCCCTGGGTGATGGAACGCCTTTACCTCAACTCCACCAGCCAATTAACAACTTTCTGCTACTACCTGCCTTCAGGCAAGCAGTATCCTGGTAGAAAAGGGGGCTTTGTTGATTGTAGAGCCCAGGGAAGCCATGATTCTCCCCTTTATCTGCTATCTCAAGGCTCTTAGTATGAGGTACCCAAGTCTTTGGTGACATTGACCATGACATCTGAGTTTTTAATAAAGTTTGCAATTGAGGTATAGGACCTTGATGAGAAATGGGAGGGGAGAAAGTCAGATGGTCTAAGTTCAGGAGAGCTGATGTCCATCCACCCAGAAAACAAATAAAAGCTTAAAACTGAGTCCTGCTGGCTCCCACATGGGCAATGAACTACCTGAGGATGAAGGGAAAACCTCCCAGGACAAGTGGATCTGCTCTAACTTTCCAATTACATCTCAGAGATGTGGCCGGTGAAACTCCCACTGACAGTTTTTCACAGAGACAGCTATTGTACCTTGATCAAAGAGACTGAAGTGAGATGGGGCAATGGGGAAGGAAGTGAGAAGATTTATCTCCATTTCTAGATTTAATCACTCTTTCCTGCTGCCCATGGCTACTGAAATGCGAATGTTTCATGTTTGGGTGGAGGAAAGAGCCAGCCATCTACCTACATGGCAGATGTCAAAGAGCAGCAACAAAAGGTCCCCATGTCTTCAATTCTTTCTCTCGCAATGATATAAGATTTTCCAGGATATTAACCTATGATTTCATTGATATAGGGAGCTCATGGGCTGCTTGCAAAGCTCATACGGTCAAAGCCATCTTCAATACTCCTTCACCTAAGAGAAGGCAAGAGCAAACCCTAAGAGGAGAAAAATAGGCATCATATATCCACAGACATATGCGGATTCAGGTTGGGAAGATAAGGCTGCTGGCCCTAGTGCTACTTCTCCTCCCCCTCCTCCCACCCTCCCAAAGGTTTATGGCAGTCATTACTTCAATCAATAACAGGAAAAGAGAAAGCAAGGTTGAATTGTTAGAGCTTTTTGCATGCACACTCAGTTCCAGCTCAACAGCCAATCAAAAGGCCTATTTTTGCCACACTATAAATAGACAAGTAATAGTCATGGAAAACCTGCATATGCTGGGAAATGAAGAGCAGGGTTCTCCATTACACATGCCCAGAAATAAGTTCACCAGCATCCATGTAAGGGCTAAGTCCAGGCAGAGTACATGGTGGATACTCCTAAGGACTGGGTTCTAATCGGCCAGTCCCCCACTACATTTCATGCACCAAAAAAAAAAAAAAGAACAAGAAAGAGGCTTGTGTAGGAAACTCTGAACTTCTACATATAGTTTATTTTGTAAGATATATATATATATATAGACATGTATACATTAGTATATAGAGACATACATACATATGTATATTTATACTTCTATGTATATATACTTCTATATATAGAAACATAAATACGTGTATGTATATATATATATACATATACACACACAACTTCAATAAGACTTCTTTTTGTGTCCTCTTCTAGACCTTTGTTTTCTTCTAAGCATTTTTAAAAGATGTTTTGTTCTCTTTTTCTAAATGTAACTATCATGACCCACTTATCTATCACCCTGATTCCCTCTGCCTTAGTAAATGCCCTCCTTTTTAACAAATATATATATATATATATATATATATGCTTGCATGTATGTATGTATGTATGTATGTATGTATGTATGTATGTATGCATGTGCATAGACCAGCAAAACAAATCACAAGTTGACAGTGCCTGAGGTTGCACATCTTCTCCTACATCTCAAATCCATAACTTTTCTGAGAGAGAAGATATACTTCATCATTGGGCTTTTGCAGTCATTGTTATTTGCTACTTGGATCAGAATTGTGAAGTCTGTCAAAGTTGTTTTTCTTCATATTAATGTTGTCATAATATAAAATTGTTCTTCTAATCCTACTTATTCCACTCTGTACCAGTTTATGCTAGTCTTCTCATGTTTCTCTGAATTCATCATTGTCATTTCTTATGGCTAAAGAATATTCCATTACATTCATATACTTCAGTTGGTTTGACCATTCCCCAACTGATAGGCACCTATTTTGCTTCCTGGTCCTTGCTCCCATAAAAGTGCTATTTTCCCGCAGACAATGTTTTATCTCCAAAACAAGCTTGTGCAAATGCCTGAAATGTCCTTCCTCCTCACCTCTGCTACTAAAAACACTGTGTTCCCTTTGAGACTCAGTCCAAATGTCCCCTTTTAGATGGAGGCTTTCTTGACCCCCCTAATTGTAAGGATCTTCCTGGAAAAAAAAATACTATTCTGTATTTACTTGATACATTTACTCATCTTTCTACATGTTCCATTGTAGTTACCTACACTGACAACTAGATGGCACAGTGGATAGAGCACTGGATCTGGAGTCAGGAAGACCTGAGTTCAAATCCAATCGCAGAAGCTTCCTAGGTGTGTGGCTCTGTATTAACTTTAGTTTCTTTAACTCTAAAATGAAATGAATAATAGCATCTGCTTCATATGATTGTTGTGAGAGTTAAACGAGATATATATTTGTAAATAAACTAGATGCTTAATAAATGCTTGTTCTCTTCTCCTCTCCACAGTGGAATCCTAGTGAGAGCCTCGATTTAAAACTGGAAACAGCCTTAGAGGCTGTCTAGTCCACAGACTTCTCATTTTACAGATGAAGAAACTGAGGTCCAGGGGGGTGAAGTGACTTGTCCAAGGTCACAAAGGGTAGAGATCTGATTGTAAGATGTTTGAAGGCAGAGAATATTTTCTTTTTTGTTTTTGCATGCCCCATGTCTAGAACATCATAGTTAGTCAATAGGTGTTTATTAATTGCTTTCTGTGTGCTGGGCACTGTGCTAAGCACTGAAGATACAAAAAGAGGCAAAAGACATTCCCTGCCTTCAAGGAGCTTACAATTTAATGGAGGAGACATGAGCAAACAAATATAGCTTGTATAAACAAGTTATATATGGGATAGAATGTGAATAATTAATAGAGGGAAAGCACTAGAATTAAGAGGTGTTGGGAAAGGATTCCTACAGAATAGCTGAGTCTTGAAGGAAGCCAGTAGGCAGAATTGAAGAGGGAGAGCATTCCAGGCATGGCGGACAACCAGAGAAAATGCCCATAGCCCAGAGATGGAGTGGCCTGCTTGTGGGGCAGACAGGAAGCCAGTGGATCAAAGAGTGTGTGTCCAGGAGTTAGGTGTAAGAAGACTAGAAAGGCAGACTTTGGTTAGGAGGGCTTTGAATGGCAAACAGGGCATTTGGTATTTGATCATATGGGAGATGATGTGGTTGGACCTGAACTTTAGGAATCCCAGGTGTTTAATAAATGCTTCTCAATTTAGTTGAAGTCCTGGCTTAGCTATTACCTTGTAACTATGGACAAGTCACTTCATCTCAGAGCCTCCGTTTTCTCCTCTGAAAGTGTGGGGGTCAGACGGAATGATCTTTAAAGCCTCTTGCAGTCCTAGATCTCACTCAGGCTTACCCTCCCTGCCTCCTAAGACTAATATATGGCAGGTACTTTGTACGCTGTAATATTCTTGGTAAAATGTGAGTTTTGTTATAATCATCATCATAACAAAGTTTTCTGCTTCCACAGACACTTCAGAGCTGTCCTTCTCTGTCCACGGTGAGATTCACTGCACTCTGTGGGGAGGGGGGAGGGGAATCCATGGTGTCCCATCCCCCACTCCACCCAGTGTAAGTAACTTTGTTTTCTCATTGACTGGGCCGATGCCCCTGAGTCTTTGCTCTATTGATAACACAATCTCTGTTCCCTGTGTGCCTGACAAGCTGCCATCCTGCCTGAAGCCTCTTTCCTGGTGACCTGTCCAACCAAATGAAAGACCCATTGTGTTCCTACCTGCACTGGTAGTTCACTGTCCAGAAATTCCCCAGGTCCATCCAACATGGAAGGCCATCATCCAAATTACTCATCATTCTGAAGCTTTTTCTGATGACTCTCCAGGAAGAGACAACTCTGCCTTTCCCACTTTGTCTCCTGTAGCTTCTCCACACAAACCTTCTGCTCAGGTCAGACTGCTCTCTTTTCTATTTTGCAGTTCTCCAACCTCTATACCTTTGCTCATGCTGTGCCTGACATTTGAAAAATCATCCTCCCTTCTCAACCCATAAAAGATTTACCCTCCTTCAAGCTCCACCCATTTCACAAAGCCTCACTTAACCCTCTTAGACACCTCTATGATAACTTCTCCGAACTACAGAACTTGCTGTCCATACCATTCACTTGGTAATTAAATTATATACTATCCCAAGGAGTTCTGTCCTTGTGTTGAAATATTTAGTTTTTCTTGTAGATGTGTTATCACCTAGACTTTAAATTATTTTAAGGTAAAATTATATATTCCACTTTTGCCCATCTTCTAGTTCCTCCATGATGCCTAGCACAGGACTTTGCATACAGTATCACAGAATCACAGAGCCTGAAGGGTTGTCTAGTCCAACCCGTACTTGAATAACAATTCTTTCTACAACAAGCCTCCAAAATGGTCGTCAGCAAGCTTTGGTTAGAGGATTTCCAGTGAAGGTGAACTCACTGCCTCTTTTTGACCTTTGTAATTATTAGCAAGTTTTTCATTACATCCAGCCTAAATTGTCATTGTCTCCACTTGTGTCCATTAGATCAGGTCTTGGTGAAAAATAAAACAAGCCTAACCCTTTCCCCACAGGACAACCCTTTAAATACTTGAAGACAAGGGGTCATATCCTGCCCTATCCTTCCCCCATTCCTGGACCACCCTCTGCCTCACCTTTTATTGTCACTATATCTTCTCATATCCAGAGTAAAAATCCCCAAATTCCTTCAACTAGTCCTCACATCACATCATCCAAAGGCCTTTCATCATTCTAGTTACCCTCCTATGAAGTCTTTCCAGTGTATTAATGCCCATCCTAATCTATGGAATCCTGAACTAAACATAGTACTCCCAATGGTTCCTGACAGGGACAGGATAAATCAAGATTGTCGTCTCTGTAGTCTTGAAAGTTTGGCCTCTCTTAATAGAGCTCAAAACCAAATGAACTTCTTTGGCTACCATTCCTTCATATTGAGCTTGGAGTCTACTAAGACCTCTTAATCATTTTCAGGTGAATCACCATCTCATCATGCTTCCCTCATCTTCTGAAGTCAAGTTCTTTAATTCATGTAAGATTTGGCATGGTCTCTATTCAGTTTCATTTTAGATCTATCCCGTTGTTTTGTCCTGTCAAGATCTTTCTTGGATTCTGATTCTGCTATCCACTGATGATAGAGGCAGCTAGGTGGTGAGGTAGACAGAGTGCTGGGCCCAGAGTCAGGCAGAGCTGAGTTCAAATACAGCTTTAGACACTAGTTGCATGACCCTGGACCTCTGTCTGCCTCAGTTTCTTCAACTATAAAATGAACATAATAGCACCTATCTCCCAGGATTGTTGTAAGGATCAAATGAGATAATATTTATAAAGCGCTTCAGTGCCTGGCACAAAGCAGACATTTCATAAATGTTTATTTTCTTTGCTCACACCCCCATACAATGCATTGGCTGTCCCTGCAAGCTTTGTGCCTTCTGCAATGCTGCAAACTTGATGCTCAATAAATATTTGTTGGTTGACTATCAACACCCCTCTTCCCAACATTTTTCACTAAATTTTAAAGTCATGGATTAGAGCAGGAAGGAAGGGAACTTGAAGGTCATCTGGCCCAACCCCCTCATATCATAGAGGAGAAAACCAAAACCCACAGATATTAATGACCATCCCAAGGTCCGCATGGTGGTTAGCTAAGCCATTAGTTGAAACCAACCTCTGAATCTGGATACAGGCATAGATGTTTACAGTGACTGCTTGCTTTCCCTGATTTGCTTTGTTATTTCTCCAAGTTCTTGGGCTAGTTTTTAGCTGAACTTCCATTTTCAGCAGTCCATGAAGGCTCTCCCATGAAGTGAGTCCAATTATTTCCTGAACAATATAAACATTCACAAATATGTAATTACTGAACATTGCTACCATGTGTAATGAGGCCACCAACCCTTCAGCCAATGTTGGAGACAGAAGAAATAAATGCCAGCCATGCAATGTCCATTTAAAAATATTTATTTTTTAAAATATTGCACCAAATAGCTTAATTAAGCACCATTACTTAATAAGCACAAGTGTGGGGAATTATAAGCCTATTAGAATAGAGTCACATCATTGTATGTTTTTGTATCTCAACCATTTCAGAGAATTCATTTCCCAGCCAAGGTTTCTAGATTCCACATCCCAACCCCCAGGATCAGGGAAGAGACTGACTTTACAGGGTTTTGGTTTAGGACTGGAAGAGACCTTAGACCTTAGCAGCCATCTAGTCCGACCCCCTTATATTCCAGAAGAAGAAGTGGAGGACCAGGAAGATTAAACGTCCTTTCTCCTACTACCCTTCCTGAACTCCATTTCTTCTTCCTTTATCTGCCCTCTTCTCTCAGATGAGAAAAATAGCTTACCTAAACTAGCAAAAGGAACAGCTGGTGGCACAGTGGATAGAATTAAGAGCTAGGACTGGAGTCGGGAAGACTCAGCTTCCTGAGTGCAAATCCAGACTCAGACACTTACCAGCTGTGACCCTGGGCAAGTCACTTCACCCTGTTTGCCTCAGTTTCCTCATGTGTAAAATGAGCTGGAGGAGGAAATGGCAAACCACTCCAGTGTCTTTGCCTAGAAAACCCCAAATGGGGTCACAAGGGATTGGCCATGACTGAACAACAGTGACAGGAACAGCACCAGCTAGTAAGCCATGACCAAGACTCAAATTCCATCTTCTGACACTAGGCTCAAGATGTTAAATCTCACAGTGGCATATCCACACTTCACATGATCCCTAGCACAAAGTGGTACTGAATATAGCTAAGGATTGGTTGATGGCACTGGACAAACTTTGCCTGGAGACTTAGGAGGGGTACAACATCTGACTTGAGATAGTTAAAGGGTTGTCGCGCATAAAAGGGATTAAACTTATTCTGGTTGGCCCCAGAGGACAGAACTAATATGGAGGTAACAGGAAGAAAAATGTTCTCTTAATATTTTAAAAAATCTTTCTAATAGGTAGAGCTATCCAAAAGTAAAGTCAGCTGACTCTATCGGTATTAAATCTTCCATCACTGAAAATCTCCAAACAGAGTGTTAATGGTCACTTGCAGGGGCAGCTGTAGAAGTGCTTTGTGATCAAGCATGACTTGGCCCAGATGACCTCTGAGAAACCTTCAGACGTTGTGATTCTGTAATTTGCTGATTCATTGAGACATTGAAACATCTATCAGACTAGAGGTGAAGGGTAGCATACTCCAAGACTAGGGCAAATTTCCATTATGGGTTCTAATCTTCAGTGTTCTCTCCAGTTCTGATACATCTTTAGGTTTTTAGTCATGTTAACACTTCTCTACCCCCCCCCATATAAACCTGGATATCAAGTCTTAGCAAACAGATGGGCTCTAACTAGCTTGAGCTGGGTGAATTAAACTACTTTCATAACCAAGTCTTTTTACTTTCTTGACAAAATCTTCACATTTAAAGAGGAATTTTTTTTTCCTTTCCTCTCGTCAGGTGCTACCTTGGGTATAAAGTCTGGGGGGGGGGGGACTGAAGTAGCATGATATTGACACTTGATGCAATCTCCTTTATCAGATCCCTAATTATGATGATATCGATTTTATTTGAGTTAGCTTACAATAGAAATAAAAATTAAAAGGTTCATTTATATATTACATCAAAGTTTACAAAGCCCTCTAAAGCCAGGATCTCTTTTTAATCTCAACAATCCTGTGTGGTAGATAAACTCAGTTGTTTTCCCCATTTTACACTTGAGGAAATGAGACTTGAGAGGTAAAGTGATATGTCTAAGGTCCTACAGGCAGTAAACAGTGAGGATCTCTGTAGCCCTTATATCCAGCAGCCCCTCTATCTAAGCTAAGTGCTGAAGAAGTCCCTGTATGGTAGCCAATCTCTCTAGCCCTTTTACCAAGGGGAGGAAAAAAATTTCACCAGATTCTTCACCAGTCAAATTTTCATTGATCTTAGTCACATGCGATAGAGGTCAATCTTAATATATGAAGTGCAACTGCATTAGCTACTTTATGAAATTACACTGAGGATTAATGAAAAGACCCAAACAATCCATAGAATCATGGTGGGGAGAGGGGATGAGATATTGAAAACCAGGATTTCTGGCTCCTGACTTTCTATATTGACCATGTGATCCCACATCTTCTGATAGACCTTCTATATGCACTTCTTTGATACTTTGATGTATCTTTTATCTCATCAATGTAGATTATTTCCTCCATTGATACACGTAGCAGCCCCTTTGTGTCTTCACATTCTGTGAGACTCTTCCCCATGCCTTCCTATAAATCCTACATACAGGGTCTATCCCACATACTGGAGGGATTCTTTTGTTTCTTTTACTTTTTCATGGATGCTTAGACATCTTTATGACATTCTCACTTTCTTTTCTTGTTTTACATGTCCTTGATGATGTCTCCATGGGTAATATACTAGCCCAGGAAAAGCCATTAGATGTCCTGAAAGAAGAAATACCAGCCAAAGGAGCCCCTGTATTCTCCCAAGTGCATTCCCTTTGTTGAGAAACAGAGTCCTGAGTTCTTGAGGCTTAATTTGGTGACTGGGTAATGGATGGATGAGACAAGCACCACTTAGAAATGGTATTGTATAGTTTAGCTCCCTTGCCCACTCGTAGGAGGAATACCTATACAGAATTAAGCAAATACAAGCTGCCCTACCTAGAACTCCTGTGTCTTAAGTAGTTTGTATAATACCTGAGGCCTGCTGGGGACTAGGAGAACAGTGTGTGTATACAGAAGCTCAGTAGACATTTTGTTAGGCATTATTCTTCTGATGCTAAAAGTAAATGTTGTATGTAGCACCCAAACATCCTGTCTGTTTCCACAGAGGTCACACCAATTGTGCCAAAGTTACATGGTTAGGTCTCCATGGAATACAGCAAGTCCAGATAAGAGGTGGGGTTTGCCAGATCATGCAAACCTACAGTACTTCATAGCACCTAGAAAATGAGTCATTGATGCTCTCACAGAGAGAGAAGCAAATCCAAATCCAGTGGTGCGCTGGAGTCAGCTGGAATCAGCTCAAGTGACGCAGTTGTTTAACATCCATTGTGAGTATTTACACATTTAAAACTGGCAAATATGACCATTCAGGGCTTGATTCAGTGTTTGGTTGATTGTCTGTACTTAAGAAAGTGATCAAGAAAATGGTAATAATGCAGATTAAATTAAAGACTGTGTTATGTGTACTTTTTAAAAAGAAAGCTGGTTGCTAAATATTTACTAGCACACCACTGTGAAAATCCAACAGAAACATCATCTACTTTCCAAGAAGTAAAGAGAGTCTGGGACCTCTTCCATACTTCTGCACCTCAGGTTAGAAGTCCAATACCTAGCAAGGTTCTCAGTTTAGGATTCTCAGCACCAGAGCCACCTTGTGGTACAGGATCATGATGGTGGCTATCAATGCCACCTAGTGGTTAGATTCATAATGTGTTATCACCAACCTAAACCCACCATGAATCATTCAATTACCTTTTGCATCATTTGAAATGTTGATTCTTCTGAGATTAAAGTGAGATTTTGTCTGCTATAAAATGGTATTTCTTTTTATTTAACCCAGCACAAATCATTCCTTATATGAGCCCATGACTTAAGCCAAGAGAGTGGCATGGCAGAACCTGACCTTAACCTTGCATCTTGCCATGCCCACAGGGGTGGAGGTGGGGTGCTAATCAGGTTTTCTCAATCTAACCTTGATTGTACCTGGTAATTACTATGATCTTATTGCTTAACCTGTACCCTAGGCGGCTAGATGACACAGTGGACAGAGCTCTGGACCTAGAGTCAGGAAGTTGGTGTTATTGAGTCATTTCAGTCATGTCTGACTCTCTGTAGCCCCATTTGTGGTTTTCTTGCAAAGATACTGGAATAGTTTGCCATTTCCTTCTCCAGCTCATTTTACAGATGAGGAAACTGAGGGAAACAGTATGAAGTGACTTGCCCAGGGTCACACAGCTAGTAAGTGTCTACAGCCAGATTTGAACTCAAGTTCTCCCAACTCTAGGACCAGCACTCTATCCACTGTGCCACCTACCAAAATTCAAGTCCAACCTCAGACATTACTAGCTGTGTGGCCCTCACCAAGTCACTTAACCCTGTTTGCCTCAGTTTTCTGATCTGTAAAATTTAGATAATAATGAGACCTACCTCCCAAGTTGTGAGGATAAAATGAGATAATATCTGTAAGGCACTATGAAAACCTTAAAACACCATATAAATCCTGTGTATTATTATGATTATTGCTACTTATTTCATTTCCCCCACAATCTGATTTCCATAAAACAAGAGAAATTGCTTGTCAGGTTACAACATTAAACTCCTCAGCATCAATCTCTCTGTTCTTTCCTCAATTTGGGCTCTAACATTTTTCATGTGAAAAGACCTAAGTGAAGAATGCAGGCCCTTCTGTGACCATGATAAGCTTAATTACTGTTACCTTCAAGAAAAAATAGACTTTCAGTTCTTTGGATAATTGGCTGCTTCCTAAAATTAAGCAATCATTAGAAAGAATTGTTTCCATATCAACTGAAAATCATCTGTGTTAACTGAATGATTTTAAAACAATATAAACTGCCATTTGTATATTGCAAGGGGCTTTGAATACAGAGAATCATCATCTGTGTTCAATAATTGAACATTTTATAATTCACAGGCTCCTATTTATTTATTTATATTGTTTATTCTTATAATACTTATATTTATTCTTCATAGAAGAAACATGGTTGTTTTTGTAACATTTATATTGAGCCTATTGTTAATTGCTATGTTTCTCATATAAAACATATTCTTTCAAAAGAACTCTATTTTACTAATAAAACTATTTTATTAATTAAAAAATTATTATTACCTCCTTAAATTCAGTTTGCAACACCCTTTAATCTAGAGTTTCAAGCAATAAAAGATCTATAGCAAATTCACTCCAGCATTCCAATGATCTGTGACTTCAGCACTGAGGGCATTCCCTTCTACAGTGCAGATCAAACCAATCTACACCTTCCCATCTGGAATAACTCTTATTCATGTCCTCCCCTAAGTTCACCACAAGCAGGTCACGCACCCAAAATGCTAGGGGTCTTCAAGTTCTTTTGGATTTCCTTGTGAGGCAATCAAGGAAGAACACAGCTGTTCACTGGTTACCCCTCAGTTATTGAAAATAATAAACTTCTCTTTTTCATCGTATATTTATTTACTGATATGTCTCTTTTTCATCATGCATTTATTTATTGATATATCTCTTTTTCATCATACATTTATTTATTGACATATCTTATACCCCTTTTCCTTGTAATTCCTCTTTTGTCATGTGCCACAGACTGTTCAAACCTGCCATGAACCTCTATTTCCCTTTGAGTAGTCAACTGCATTTCTTCAGAGACCACGGTGTTCCCTGTCTCACAAACATCTATTTTCACATCTCTCTTGGGCTTAAGGAGAGCTTCTGTTTCAGAGAGAAATTTAAGGTCACTAAAAGATCCAGATGATTTCCCAAAGGCAATCTCTCCTCCTCCAGATCCCTGGGCCAAGCTCATTGTCCACTTGTAGTATCTCTCAAAGAAATACACACTGAAGGGAAAGAAAAAGGCTTAAGCCAGGAAATGAACCAGCTCTATGAGTATAACAAATTACAGTGGACAACAATAAGTAGTAATCAGGTGTAACCTGATGGGGGAATTCTTCCCACTGAGGGATCTGGTGTCACTCTCAATAGGTTCAATAGGGCCCTCCTATTCTGAATGTGCCTAGAAGCTCTAAATAATTTTTAACCAGAATTTCAGCTTGGAAGTTGAAGGAAGAAGAAGGGAGGAATGGTGGGTTGTTTGGGGTTTTTTGTTAATCTCCAATTCGGAATAAAATATTAATTTAATAAATATTTCACAAATTTAATGTATTTAATAAATAAATAACAAATATTAATTTAATAAAATATTGTATTCTCTTGCAACTAGCTTTTGAGATAGTTCCCTGTGGACAGGTAAAACTGCTCAGAGTTTGGTGTGTTTAAGGGAAATATAGTCTGGGACAGAGTTTTTCTTTTCACCATAGTACAGACTAAAATTTATAAAAGATCTGAGCTAACCAGGGCTGTGGGATAGACCCCTGCCTTGCCAGGATTTGGCAAGAATGACTGGTAACAGCAGCAGCAATGGCAGAAATCTGGGTTTAGAGAAATTACATGAGGGAGGGGTGGCTGGGGCAAGAAACTAGAGACTGGGGAGCTGAGTGGAAGGGAGCAGTGGCCTATAGGACCACTGCCAGACCCCCATGTGTTTTAGCTTTCTCCATTTTCAAGCAATCAGCATGAAGTGGTGGTTGCTGACTTTTCCATTCGGGCAAATAGGCACAAAACTATCAGGCATGGTTCTGTAAAGTAACTTTTCTAATCTCTGGTTGAATAGTTGGAGTTTCTTTTACTGCCTAGATAAAGCCATTAGATCTAACTGCTACTGATCTAAGACAACGGTACTGCCATACTTGTGAAAGAGTACCAAGGATGCACTGCAGCAGAGAAAAAAGGCAGCCAGAGTTTGAGCCCTGATCCCCCAAAGTACTGACCTTTCTCCAAACTGGGAGCCCTAAACTGAAAATGAAAAAGAATCTTGTGGTTCTAATTTACTAATAATTTTTATAGACTTCCCAAAAGACTGGATCTGCGGTTTTTCATTCCTTTGCCCTAGGCTAAAAATAAATCAAAGTTCTATTTTTGTTGTCTGGGACAAGACTAAATTATTGAAATGTGTGCTATCGCTCACTTCCTCCTACCTCCGCCACAGACATGTAAAAAAGAACTCTCTTCAGGGGTACAGTCAAGGACAGTGACCAGGGAGTACGAATTGTCCAATGGAGGAAGAAAATTTGTAGCTGGTCCTGGCTGTCAACATCTATGCTCCGTAGGAGGAGGCCAGAGAGAAGAGTACTTCTTTCCCAAATTGTCTTTCACCTTCCATCTCTGAACCCTTACCCAACTAGGCAGAGAAGGTTTTGTCCCCAAAGATCTGGCAGTGGTTATTAACTAAGAATCTGTTGGTGTGGTTGCAAGCACATAATTGGCCTCATGTTTTAATATGCCTCTGAAATATTAGTTCAGTACTGGTTTTAGGCAACATTCTACATCAGAATCCCAGGTGTCCTACCAAGATCAGAGTAGGGGATGGCAAGGGGTAGAATCCAAAAGCCTCTAAGTTGAAAAGCCAGGTTTTGATCCACAGATCTATGTGTATGAAAGTCCTAAACCCCCAACAAAGATAAACTTAAGAAAAACAGGGGGGGGAATTAGATTTTTTCAGGATGAAACTATTGCTGAACTTGTTACACAAAATTATACCCAAACATTCACTGTACTCTTTGCCCAAGATGTCAAGTAGCTTATAGCATGACCCAATACACAAGACTTTTCCATGAACTCTAAAATTGTTGCCACTGTTACCACAATGCCCCTTCATTTTATGCATTCATATTTATTTCAACATCTGGTTTTGAACCACAACTTAGACATATATGAGCTATGTGACCTTGGGCAAACTGTGGGGAATATTCTAGTCTTTACAGCTGGAAGAAACTATATAAATCATTTAGTCAGTGCCCTCAGTTTACAGATGAAGAAATGGAGGCATGGAGAAGCCCAAATTCATGACTTGGTATCCACAGAGTCAGAATCTGAATTCAAGTAGTCCATTCCCAAATCCAGTGTTCATTCTACCACCTCATGCCCCACCCCCACCATCTCTTAGACTGACATTTAGCCTCTTTAAGCCTCAGTTTCCCCACTTTGCACAGGAAGACTATCATACTTCACAAAGCTTTTATGAGGATAAAATTATATAATAGAAACAAAATGAAGTACTATACAAATGTCATTATTATATGACAAAAGTCATTATCATAATTAGACCACTCCCAAATGATGTAACAGTAAATTGAGACTATATTAACTCATTTATTAATTCTTTTTCAAAATTATCATCTTCTGACCAATCTATGTCAATGTCCAAGACCTCTAACACAGACATATCCAATCAAATCAGAAAAAAAAACCCATAGATTTGCTCAAGGATGAAACTATTTCTGACCTTGTTTGCCCCAAAGTATAACTGCGTACACAATATTTCACCATAAGCTCTCAAGTTTTTATTAATAACAGCAAATGCCATTTATACAATGCTCTAACGTTTGCAAAGCCCTTTGCATGTATTATCAGACATTGCATACGTTGACACAATGCCTGATGTATAGTAAGCACTTAAAAAATGCTTGGTCATTTTGGACCTCACAATAACCATTGGCGATACACATTACAAGTCTTAATATACCCACTTTACAGATTAGAAAACTGATCCCCAGAAAGATGAAATGATTCATCCACATCACACGGGTAATAGTGATCAGCATATATAACATATAACACATGGGAACACTACCAGAAATGCACTGCCATACCAAGAAGTTTTACCTGTCTACCTTGTTCTTCCTTCTAGTATGTTTCCTAGTGCTACAACCACTGTAAAATAGGCCAGACTGAACACCAGGCTGAAGGTTCTAGCTCACCCTGATTACATCCATGGCCTAGAACGGCCTTGGAGGGGAAGAAAGGCTGGTGTCCTTGTCAGTGCTACTAGCTAAAGCTGCTGTCTTCCTGCCCCTACAGCTCAGTGGCCCTGCCTCCTTGACTGTCGTAACAATGTGGGTCATATTTCTCTGTGTGTGATACCAGCTGTCACCTGCCCTCTGTTTCCCCCCTTAACATTGTTCTCAAAAATAAGGTTTGAAGCCAGAAGACCCAGGGGTGAGAAGGGCCATGTGGATTGAATGTACGATATTCAATTCAAACACTTGCAATAGGCAATAGCGCTTACATAACCAAGCTACACCCATATGTGTGCCTTCCTCCACCTTTTTTTTTTTCACTCAGTCCATGTTTTCCTCTTCTTCCAGGCAGGTGTCATTTTCTACACTCACTGAGTTTTCCTGTTTTTCAGCTTTTGTGGTGTTAGGGAAGATTTCTATTTGATTCAGGCAATTACGTTACCACCTCAGATTCTGGCAGAGTCTTGGAAATATTGGAACCATCAGCATTACCTCAGGAGGTAGATGGATTTGCAGAAACTCCTTCCAGAAAGAAAAATCAGCTGTGAAAAAATGTGATTAATGCTTAATAATCTTATTCTAAATAAGTAACTCAATAAAAAATACTTCACCACTGAAGGACCCTCATATTCAAATCATAGTCTTGCCAGTTCATTCCTGTGTGACCTTGCACAAGTCTCATGCCTCACCTCTCTGAGCCTTAGTTAACTCCTTTGCAAAATGAGAGATTTGAACTAGAAGACTTCTAATTGATAGATGTCCAATTGACTCCTTCCATTCTAAGTCCTATGACTCTGGAATGTGTTTCATAAGCTGCCTGTTCTCTGAAAGAGGTCTGACTGACCTCATTAAGCGCTGCTGCCCAGTTAAATTGTTTACTTTGGAATATTTTGAAGTGCTTGCTTTACAAAAAAAAAAAAGTTTTCAGTCACCTAACCTGAGTTTCTCAGGAAAAAAAAGCCAACATCCAAGTAAAAATCATTTTTTAAATTTGTTTTGGGGGAGGGCAAGGCAATTGGGGTTAAGTGACTTGCCCAGGGTCACACAGCTAGTAAGTGTCAAGTCTGAGACCAAATTTGAACTCAGGTCCTACTGACTGCAGAGCCGGTGCTCTATCCACTGCACCACCTATCTGTCCCAATGTAAAAAAATCATTGGACTTGGAGTCAGAAAACCTGGATTCAGGTTCCTACTAGGTGGTCATTTGGCCTCTCTGAACCTCAGTTTCCTCATCTGTAAAATAGGGGTGCTAATAGTTTTGGTACACACTTCACAGGGTTGTGGTAAGAAAAGTGCTTTGTAAACTGTAAAGCACTGTGTAAATGAAAACTGTTCTAATAGCTACCATCATTAATAAGGAGAAAAGAGATCAACAGATATTGTTTATAGTGTAGTATATATATATTAGCTATATATATGATATATACAATATACTCTATATATAATCTACTATGGTTATACCTTTCTATTTTGTGCCCCCCAAGCACTTAATTCTGCCTGTAGTTTATGTCAAGATTCATGGACAGGATTCAAAAAAATACTTTTTGATTATACCGGGCAGATTTTGCATAAGATTTAAACATCTTGGGCAAGGTCTTGCCATAGTACCCCTGCCAGTTAGGTGCCATTGAGAAATCAAGCCTAACGTTGACCCTACTATTCACGTGGCCGTCATTCTAGTTCTTGTCCTCATCATCTCTTACCTGGACTATTGCAATAGCCTCCTAATTGGACTCCATGCCTCAAATCTCTCCCTGTTTCAATCCATCCTCCACAATTGCAAAAGTGAATTTCCCAAAGTGCTTTTCTTAATATATTGCTCCCCTATTCAACAAACTCAAACACCTTCTCATTGATTTTAGGATAAAATATATACTATCTGTTGGGCTTTTAAAGATATGCACAATCTGGTCCCAGCCTACTTTTCCCACCTTGTGTAATGAGGTGGACTGGTCAAAGGATGAAGGAAGATTGGGGGTAGGGAGGCAGCAGTCCTTGAAAGATGTGCAAATATTACCAACCTGGGTTCAGTCCTTTAAGTGTGTGTATACACATGTGTGTATATGTGCTTGCATGTATATGTATATATATACATGCATGTAGGTATGTGATGTATATATACATATTTGTGTATGTATCTATATGCTTATATAGTATGTGTATATGTATGTGTACTTATTCATACACACATGCATGCATGCATGCATACATACATACTCTGCCTACTTCTAATCTAACCACATGGAAACTTTACTGAGCCAGTTTTTGGCTAGTACTCACGGAGTATTATCACATGATGACTAAAAGTCTTTGAATTGTCTGCAGAGACAGACAAGAAGAAGAAATGAAGATGTCTGAAGAGATGATTACTTAGGAATTGGCAAACTGGAACAAAGTGTGTTATAAAAGGTGCGACCTGCCCATCTCTCAATCCCTTTCCTCGATGACTTTGAGTGGAGAGCTACTTAGAGCTACCAGGTTAGGGCGGGGCAGCTGGATGTATTCACCCACCCAGATGCCATGTGTCAGTGAGCATATGATGTATCTGCTTTCTCTCTGTGTTCATTCTTTCCTGATATTAAAGGAACAACTACTCCAAGATGGATGTGTCCAAGCACCAACCCTGCAAGTTCAGGAGACCCAAAAGTTCCATCAGATATCCCACAAAAGACCAATATCGTTAACAGGGTCCACCAGTAGTCAAAGGCGTCGGGAGGTGACTAAGCAGAAACTTTGAGATAAACATGTGCAGGGAAAGACCAGCCAGAGTTTCAGAGGACCACTGATAAAGAATGCTATCCACTTGACAGAGATGATAGACGTAAGATACAGAATGAGACACACATTTTTGGAGATGGCCAATGTGGGAATTTGCTTTGCTTGACTATAAACATTTGGTACAAAAGTTTTCTCTTTCTTCTTTTATTAGGGGAGAGGGGAGGGAGAGAAAATAAATATGCATTAATGGAAGCAAATAAAATTAATTTAAAAAAGAGATAGACATGGCTAGGCAGCAACCTCGTGAGAATTTCAAGATCTGGGACAATCATAGAGCAGCCTTTGAATGGCCTGGCCCAGCAACAGATTGACCTGTTCTGCTGAAATACTAAGCCCCATAAAGAGCAAGCCCAACTGAGCAGTATAGTGACTACTTCATCACTCATCCCTCAGAGAACCTAATGAGGATGCTACAAAGATAGAAAAAGGACTTTTAAGGCCAGGACTCCATACATATTCTCTACACATTGTGCTCTAAATTTGAGATCACTTGTGTGTTCACAAGGCAAATGTGTGCCCCCAGGTCAGGGAGAATGTTTTTTGCCAAGTCTTCTTACCATATAACCTTATTTAGTCAGTCCATCAACAAATTTTTATTAAGCACCTACTATGTGTCAGACACAATGCTAAGCAGTGGGGATACAAAAAGAGGCAAAAGATAATTCCTGCCCTCAAGCTCACCATCTAATGGGGAAGAAAACAAGCAAACAAGCTATGTATGAGATAAATATGAAATAACTGAAAAAGGAAAGCACTAGAATTAAGGAGAGGGGTCAAGAAAGGCTTCTTGTAGAAAGTGAGATTTTATACATATCCAGAAAAAGAACTTGGGAGTGTGAGTGCAGATAGATGGAAGCAGACTATGCACTCTCCTTTTCTGTGGTTGTTTTGCTCTGTTTTTTCTTCGAGTGGTTCCTCCCATTGGTCCAAATTCTTCTTTACTATATGACTAACGTGAAAATATGTTTAATATGAATGTATATGTAGAGCCTATGTCAGATTGCATGCCATATTGGGGAGGGGAAGAAAATTTAAAAAGCAAAATCTTACGGAAGCGAATGTTGAAAACTAAAAATAAATTGATTGGTTAAAAAAAAAGAAAGTGAGATTTTAATTGGGACTTGAAAAAAGCCACAGAAGGTAGAGATGAGGAGGGAAAATGTCCCAGGCATGGGAGACAGTCAGTGAAAAGGCTAATATACAGAAGATGAAGTATCTTGTTTGAATAAGGGCCAGCTTGCCAATGTCACTCATTCAAAAAGTACATGGCAGGGAGTAAAGTGTAAGAAGACTGGAAAGATGGAGAAAGGTTGGCATAAGTTATCAAGGGCTTTGAATGCCAAACAGAGGATATTGTATCTGATCCTGGAGGCAATAAGAGCCACTGGGGTTTATTGAGTAGGGGCGGAGGTGACATGGTCAAACTTGCACTTTTAAAAAAATCACTTTAGTGGCTGAATGGAAGATGAATTGGAGTAGGGAGAAACTTGAAGGAGGCAAGACACTTCTCCCCATCCCTCCCCCCACCCTATGCCCCAGAAGCTATTGCCATAGTCCAGGTGTGAGGTGGTGAGAGCCTGCACCAGGGTGATGTCAGTGTCAAAGAAAAGAAGGGGTGTATTCAAGAGATGTTAGAAAGGTGATATTGCTGGACCTTGGCAACAGCTTGGATATGAGCTGGGGGTGAGGCATGAGAGTGGAGAATAGAGTAGGAGATGATGAGAATCAAGGATGGTACCCAGATTTTGAGCCTGAGAGACTGCTCTCAACAATAATAAGGAAATTAGGAGTGATGGAAGACTTAGGAGGAAAGATAATGAGTTCAGATTTGGACACATTGAGTTTAAGATGACTAGTGGATATCCAGTTTGAGATATCTAAAAGGCAGTTGAAGTTTAAACTATTCCCAAAGGGCTAAAAAGCTGTCTATACCCTTTGACCCAGCTATACTACTACTAGGTCTGTACCCCAAAGAGATCATAGAGAAAGGAAAAGGACCTATATGTACAAAAATATTTATAGCAGCTCTTTCTGTGGTAGCAAAGAATTGGAAAGTGAGGAGATGTCCAGCAGTTGAGGAATAGCTAAACAAGTTGTGGTTTATAATTGTGATGGAATATTATTGGGCTATAAAAAATGATGAGTATGATGGTTTCAGAAAAACCAGGGAAGACTTATATGAACTGATGCTAAGTGAAGTGAGCAGAACCAGGAGAACATTATACAAATAATAGCAATATTTTAATAATGATCAACCGTGAAAGATTTAGCTGCCCTGATTAATAGAATGATCCAAGACAATTCTAAATGACTAATGGTGAAAATTGCTATCCACCTCATGAGAGAGAGAACTAATGAACTCTGAGTGCAGATTGAAGTGTAGTTTTTTCACTTTATTTTTCTTGCTTTTTCTCAACATGGCTAATATGAAACTATGTTCTGCATAATTTTGCATATATATTTGATATCATTTTTACTTGCCTTCTCAATGAGTGGGGGAGGGATTGGAGGGAGAGAACTCAGAACTTAATTTTTCTTAATGTTAAAAATACTTAAACAATACATTTATTTTTTAAAAACAGGCGAAGATATGAGATTGAAGGTCAGTAGGGAGGTAGATTTGATAATTATTAGTATAGAATTGGTAATTAATTCTAAAAGAGCTAATAAGATTGCCAAGTTAGTAGTGTAGAGGGAAAAGAGAAGAGGGTTCCGATCTCAGTAAATAACATTTTCTAGTTAGGTGGTACAATAGAGCACTGGGCTTGGGATCAGGAAGACTCATCTTCTTAAGTCCAAATCTGGCCTCAAACACTTAATACTTACTAGCTGTGTGACCCTGGGCTTAAGTCATTTCACCCTGTTTGCCTCAGTTTCCTCACCTGTAAAATGAGCTAGAGAAGGAAATGGCAACCACTCCAGTATCTTTTCCAAGAAAACCCCAAATGGGGTCACAGAGAGTCAGACACAACTGAAAACAACTGAACAAAAAAAATGATTAAGGTCACTTAATTAATAGTGTGTTAATTGTTACCAAATTATTGGGGGCTTCTGAGTGATGGGATTAGAAACTCAGTATCTTAGGTTTTCCCCTAGAATCCTTAGGGGAGTAGTAGTCAGCTACCCTCTGGTACCAGACCCAATGCTATGAGTAGGAATGGGGGAAGTAACCCTGAAATGGATGCTACATTCATTCTAAGTTACTTCCCTTCTTACATTCAACAGTCCAGCTAGACTGGCCTTCTTGCAGTCTCTCATACAAGACACTCCTTCTCCTACCACCATGCCTTTGTATCAACTGTCCCCCGTGCCTAAAATGAAATCTCTCCAAGCTCCTGCTTCTGCGTTTCATGTAGCACCTCCCACTACATGAAGCTTTTCCTGAAGCTTCTACAACTTGTGCTCTACCCCACCGAATGAACTTATATTTATTTGTGTATATACTATATGTACTTATGAAAGTATATGCTGTCTCCTCTGACAGAATATAAATCCCTTGAAAGCAGAGACCATTGAATTTTTGTCTTTGTATCTGGGCACCTAGAATCATGCCTAAAATATAGTAGTCACTTAATAAATGCTTATTGAGTGATATTAACATTAATTAAAATCAATTTAATTAATTGATTAAAATTAAAGATTTCAAGAGAATTGAGAAGGTAAAACACGTGTAAAAGACAGTGCAACTATCAAACTGAGGACAAATTCTATTGAGCAAATATTTATTAAGCACCTACTATATGCTAGGAAACTAAAAATAAAAGCAAAACAGTCCCTGCCTTCAAAGAATTTACATTCTATTGATGAAGACAAAAGAGAAATACAAAGGGCTCTAGGAAAATTTGAGGAGGGACAAAAGACTTTCCGACAGGGTGATCAGGAGAGGCTTCAGGGAGGAAATGGTCTTTGTGCTGAGTCTTGAAGGATGAAAAGAATTTTGAAAGGTAGAAATGAAGGAGTATATTCTAGACACGGAGAACAGAAAATCATCAGCAAATTAAGATTCTTTTCTTAAAGACTAGTGAAGCAAGCATTTTTCCTTTCCAAATATGGAAACCAGTTTGCCATCAGCAACCTGTCAATATAATATACGATGATATACTATACTATAACATAATATATATATATATATATATATATATATATATAGTATTTTGCAAAGCTTTAAGCACTGTATAAATGTTAGCTATTGTCATCAGCAAACAACTGAATTTTTCGTTTTCCAGTGGCTTATCTAGGCATCCTATAGACACAGCTTAAACCAGCAATAGAAATAGATGTCACTGAGCATAGAATGTGCCTGGTCGGGGGGGTTTCAGAAGATATAGTCTCGTGTTGAATTATTTACGCTGGAGATCAAATGGTCCCACAGAGAGGGAAGCAACACTGAGTCATTTTCCCTTCTCTGAGCTCCAAGAGCACTTGTCTGTACCACACAGTTGGATACTTAATTATGTCCTGTCACACTGGTCTCTCCTTGTTTCATGTGTACTTGTCTTCCCTGCTTAACAGGACTTTTGACCTCCTTGATGGTGTTTTCAAGATCCTTTCCATCAATAAGATTCTACAATTCTGTTTATATTTATCTCGTATCTACTAACAGTACTTGACACAGTGCTGGCATTTTAGGAGTCACAGAATGCTAGAGGTAGAAGGGAACTTAGAACATAGAACACAGAAAGAGAACTTAAAACATATTTGGAAGGCACCTTAGACTATGGGACAAGGGGCAGCTAGGTGGCGCAGTGGATAGAACACTGGCCCTGAAGTCAGGAGGACCTGAGTTCAAATCCGGCCTTAGACCAAACACTTGATACTTACTAGCTGTGTGACCATGGGCAAGTCACTTAACCCCAGTTGCCAAAAAAAAAAAATTAGACTATGGGACATAAAATGTCAGAGCTGGGAGGGACTTTAGCACAATATCTGCTACATAGGAGTAATTGAATAAATGTTTTTTGAAAGAAGGTAAGGAATCATCTTGTCCAACCTCAGCCAAGGAAACTGAGGCCATCTTGTCCAAGGTCATATAGGCAGTAAGGACAGAACCAGAATTCAAACTCAGATCCTTTGACATTAAATCCAATGCTTTTCCACTGTACATATAGCCAAAAACAAACAGAATTGCGCTGTAATATGAAAAGACTTTGGCAATCGGTTCTATAACCCAGGCACTTGTTGCATTGTATCCTTAGCAACATACATCCAATATGGATGAAGAAGAAAAGAGTTGGGGACAGAGACAAGAATAGTGGTCATCTTTAAGTATATGAAGGTCTATGCCATGGAAGAGAGATTAGGCATATTTTGCTTCTTTCCAGGAAACACTAGGCAGAAGTTACAGAAAGATGTATCCCAATATAAAGAAAGGGTTCTTAATTTTGAGAGGTGTCCAAGAGTGAAATGGGTGGCCTTGGAAAGTAGTGGGATTTCAAGCAAAGATTTGATGACTACTTGCTGGATATGTGGTAGAGAATTCCTATTCAGATATTTATTGGACTAGATACTTTCCAAGACCCCTTCCTATTCTGAATTTCTAAGATTCTCAGGCATCTGATTTTTTCCTGTGGTAAGGCAATGCCTTAAACATATCAGCACTTTTTTTGAGAGATGCTTTTTGTTGAGACAACAAGACTTAATGTTAGCATTATTAATGAAGGTCAACAGACATGTTTCCTCCCTGAAAACGTCCAAAGCTATGGCCTCACCAGCATCATCCCTCTGTAATCCAAGGGTGATATTTCGTGGTTGGTTAACTTTTCTCCTGAGCTTTAAACATATGCCAAGTGTCTTTAATCACAGGATGTTGGGCAGATTATGGGCAGTGATAGAGATAATTACCAAGGACAAATAAATGAAACTTCCATTCTCCAACCAACTTGGCATCGTCTTTGGGTCAGGAGGGAAGATCCAAGAATCCCCTGTCCGAGAGTAAATGTATAATGATAGTTTTGACTTGGGGAACTTGGCAGCCCCCAGATACAGGATCAAAATCATTTTAAAGGGATAATCCGGGAAGGTTTGTGTTTCCATAAAAGGAATAGAGCTGTTTTTCATGCCTGCAGAAAATTTAGCATCAAAGGCAAATGGAAACAACTTGTCTGTCATTATTGCTAGGGGACACAGCAGGAGGTAAGAACATTCAACCCTAATAGCTTATGGTGTTACAGCTTGCTCAGACCCACCATGGACCTCTCCATTGCCCTCTGTATGATATACATTTTTAATTCTTCAGAGACTATAATCTTTCATGTCTCGCTGGCAAACAGAAATACTAATGGAGTGTTGGTAGTAAGAAAAGATAGGCTTTTGTTTCCTTGGGAAATTTAGTCATTAAAGGAGCTTTGCAATTAGCCAAGGCAATCCAGCTTCTTTTCAGCCTGTTCAATTCTATCCATCTGTAGTGTCTATCTCATACAATAGAGTTGGGTCAGAAGGAAAGATGCAAGAATCCCCTGTCCTAGAGTAAATGTGTAATAGTTTTGACTTGGGGAACTTGGCAGCTCCCAGATACAGGATCAAAATCATTTTGATTGTATTATAGAGACAAGCTCTATGCAATAGCTCTTAATGTTCTGGGGAGTCACAGACCTCTTTGGCAGTCTGGCAAAGTCTGTGGACTCCTTGATTTTAGTAATGATTTTAGCTGGGTGTGGTGAAGCATACCTGTAATCCTTGCTCCTGGGGAGGCAGAAGGCTGGTGGTTTACTTATGTTTAGGGGTTCTGAGATGCAGTAAGGTTAAATCACATGAGGTATCTGTATGAAGTATGATACCAATGTTGGGAGCCACTGTAAGCAAGGGGCTACCAGGCTGCCTAGGAGAGGCTAACTGACCCAGTTCAGAAACAAAGTGGGTCAAAGCTTCTATGCTGATCAGTCATGGAATTGAGCCCATGAGTGGCTGCTGCACTTCTAGCCTGGGGAGATAGGGAGAGTCTATCTCAAAATAATGTTTTAAAACACACAAAATGAAATACATGGGATTATAAAAAGAAGTTAATAATATTGGAATACAATTATCAAAATTATTTTTTAAATTTCAGGGACCAAAAATTAAGAACCTACATTTTATAGATTGTCTATCCAAAATGCACACTATTGTGGGGATAAAAATTAGTATTACACAGAGGGCAATGGAGACCTAGGAGCATCATTGGTTGGAGCAGGCTGCTGCATAAGGACCCTGTACCTTATATAACCCATGAGAAGCCTGAAAGAAGAAAAGTATGATAGAAGAATTGTATGCTAAGAAGAAAAGATGGACTGATCACAGGGTAAAGGCAAGTTTAGAAGAAGGAAGACCAATTCACAATAAATCTCAGAAAGCACAGGCAGAGTCTTTCAATGGGAGTCCTTATTTAGAGTGAATTTTGCTGAAGTTGCCTCACAATTTGTGAGATTCAGGGGCTTGATTTAGGGTCCACCCTGGAGGGTCCATCATTATTTAATACAGAATCCAACAATCTGAACCTAATTTCCAGGGCACTAAGTTATGTCAGAGACACGTGACTCTCTTTGATTTAGGTGTGGCATCTAGCCCACCTATGGTAGAGCCAACATGTGCAGGTTAATTAGACAAAAACCCAGTTAGGATGGACTAAGTTCTGACAGGATGGCAAATGGGTAATAGGATCATAGATTTGGAGCTGGAAAAAAACCTTAAAGGCTTTTGGGTCTAACCCTGTCATTTTACCGATGAGGAAACTGAGGCATAGAAAAGTTACAATTGACTTGCTCACCATCATACAGCTAATAAGTGTCTGAGGTAAGATTTGAACCCAGGTCTTCCTACCTCTAAGCTCAGTGACAACCTGGTCCCTTCCTGCCTTTCCAACCTTAAAAGATTTTACTTCCTTCTCCATATTCTACCATCCAGCAACTCTGGCCCTGTTGTTGCTGCATCTCCTATCTCTGCATTTTCACTAACTGAAATGCTCCCCACCCTCTGTTCTGACTCCCTGTATACTCAGGGGCATAATCTACCATGTCTCGTTCTGATTCAGTTATATCTGTGAGGTAGCATGGTGGTGCAGTAATAGAGCTTCAGGCTTGGAGTAAGGAAGATCTGAGTTCAAATCCCACCCTAGATACTTAACTAGCTGTGTGATCTTGGGAAAATCACTTAGCTTCTGCCTGTCTCAGTTTCTTCAGCTGTAAAATGGGGCTAATTATAGCACATCTCTCACAAGGTCATTGTGAGAATCAAATGTAAAATGTCTAACGAAGTGCCTGGAATATAGTAAACCCTTAATAAATGCTTGTTTCCTTCTTTCCTTCCTTCCTTCTTTCCTTCCTTCCTCCCCTTGGCTTATATAAAAATGAGTTGTGACACGTATGTGTACATGTTGACAATGCCTTTGTACCCTAAAATTCTAGATAGGTGAATTTGTACCTTTAAAAATATGAGCTATTGGGGCTTAAATTCTATATAACCATTTCCCTACGTTGAGTGTTTGATAGGTATAAGCTTAGCAGAACATTCAAAAAACACTTCCCCTTCTCTACCTTTGTACTACTGTGAGTATTGATTCAGTCCTGGGCTGTTCATTGAGATACAATAGACTCAGGCAGAAATGTGACCAAACTGTTCATTCCTTTTGATCCAGAAATCCTACTATTGGGTGTATATCCCAAGGTTCTCCCCCTCAAATCCCCCTGCAAAGACAAAGAAAAAGAGACCACAGTTGACAAAATATTCATAGCAGTACTTTTTAGGGTAGCAAAGAACTTAAAATGAAGTGGGTTTCCAATTGTTGTGGGATGGCTGAACAAAACATAGTATATAAATTGCTGGAATATTGTGGTGAAGTAAGAAATTATGAATAAGAGGAAATATGAGAAGAATTATATAAACTTATGGAATGAAAAAGCAGAGCAAGAAAAAACCATATCCACAATTTACTATGTAGTCTATTGTCTGGGTTCAATCTTGTACATTACCCTCACTGCCCCTTCCCCCCACAAAAAAAAAAATTATTCTCTTTTGGCTCAAGCCAAAGATTTTCCCCTCTCTGAGAAAAAAATACGTGAATTTAGCTATGTATGGCTCATGCCTAGGTTTCCACATGTGTGAATAACAAGATCCCCTGCTCCCCTACAAGCATTCAAGGTAATAAATGCACAAGACACCCTTTACTTCACCCAGAGAAAATGTAGAAGACAGAAAGGATTCACAGGAACCCATAAACACATACAGTCGCTGCATAATGGAATACAGAACAGCCCATAAGTAATCAATAAAATTCTCCCCTCTAACTAGCAGGTCCTACTTTTCCAGAAAGTCCCACATGCCCCTGATTAACTTCCTACAACTATAATAAAGTAAATGAAAAGAATACTAAAAGGAGAAACTCTGAGTAATTGTAACAATTGTAGCAGATTATGAAGCAAATTTCCCTCTTCTAAGTGAAAACTTGCAAGGCTATTTAAATGTGAGCTGTTATTTTCCTAGCACAGTTCTAAGCTCTTTGGGGTTCTCCCAGAGACTGCATGAGAGAGGTTCATTACTATGTCTAAATCTGGAGGTGAAACCTAAAGTCCAGAGTAACAAATTTAGTCCCAAGAAGGTTCAAGTATTGGCGGCAGGGCCAGATTATGAAGTGGGGGTCCCCTAAAT
Organism: Phascolarctos cinereus; assembly: GCF_003287225.1. NCBI lineage: Eukaryota > Metazoa > Chordata > Mammalia > Diprotodontia > Phascolarctidae > Phascolarctos > Phascolarctos cinereus. The sequence continues at coordinate 229,389,594 of NW_027556402.1, read as the reverse complement.
CCTTGTCCCATGGTTAGCCTATTTAGAAATCAGTGTCCTTCCATGCTGCTACTATGTAAGGCCCAAAGAAACACTGCTTGACAGGGAACTAGCTGAGTCTTGATGTAAGGTGATTTCTCACTCTGGCTAACAAGGAGAGAAACATCCTCAACACTGCGAATTGTTCCTGATTTGACCAAGTGAGTAAATTTTCAGGGCCCTAGTGTGCCACTGAGTCACCAAGAACCTTGAGCAGGGGCATAGAGTTACCATTTTGACCACCTCTTTTTACATGTAACAAGTGCCTGGCCAACGAGGACTCCATCCTTAGATTCTGCACTGTATTTCTACCTGGTCTCAATCCAACATGTGAAAGCCTGGTGAACCTACTTCCAGGTATGCATAGCAGAGGGGTCTTTCCCTTCCACCCTAACTTCAGAACATAGCCAAGTTTCCTGCTGGCACACCGTAGAGCAATGAAAAGGCATTAGTTGGCTCCTGAGCCAGAAATGGGGGTACATGGAAAGACTTCTATTAGATAGTCTCTCACTTTCTTCCCTGGAGGCTTTTGAGTCAGGAGGATTGCTATGAGCTGTGACTCAGTCAATAAACACCTATTAAGAATCTACTATGAAAAAATTTTTTTTAAAAAAAGTATCTACTATGCAGGGCAGCTAGGTGGTGCAGTGGATAGCACTAGATTGGATAGCACTAGAGGTCCTGAGTTCAAATGTGACCTCAGACACTCAGCACAAGTTGTGTAACCCTGGGCAAGGCACTTAACCCTATTGCCTAGCCAGAAAGAAAGAAAGAAGAAAGAGAAGAAAGAAAGAAAGAGAGAGAGAGAGAGAGAGAGAAGAGAGAGAGAGAGAGAGAGAGAGAGAGAGAAAAAGAGAGAGAGAAAAGAATCTATTACATGCCAGGCACTGTGCTAAGCTCTAGGGTTACAAAGAAAGGCAAAAGATGGTCCCCACTTTCAAGGAGCTCCCAAGCAGAGGAGGGGCAGGCTGCCCTGTCTCTTATCCTTACACCATGTGTCCCTAAGCAAATGCTACCTGGTGCCTACATTTCTATTTTGCTGTTTCTTTCCCAATCTTAGATGAATGAGTATCTGGAGACAAAGTAGACCAGGTTATAACTTAGTGACTTTCTTACTAAAATGATTAGAGTTCCCTTCAGCAGCCCAGGTGAGTAGCAGAGACCACCAGATCCAATAAGTAGAAGTATCTGAGTCCAGTGAGGAGCCAACCCTGAAGAGTGACCTGCTAGGTACAGACAAGGAGGAGGGACAAGGAGGTAATGTGGCCTACCCAAGGTCACCCAAAGTGGTCGAGCCTAGATCTCGTGACTCCAAATCCATCATTCTTTCTACTATACCAAGTAGTTAACTAATGTGAGTGTACTATTTTGAAAAATAAAAAGTTTGGAGGTCACCTGCCTTCTCTGTGTTTCAGCTTCATGCTCATTAGCAATGAACAAGCATTTAGAAATACCTAGAAGCCCTGGTACATTTGGGTGTGTTTCTCTGTGTAAATAATTGCTAGGTTTTGATTGCATCAATCATCCCCTACACCAAATCCTATTTTTAATAAGGACCGTAGCCAATTGCAATTGCTTGCATCTTTTCCTTATTTCGTTATTTCTCTTTCAAATGCTTTTCAGGCTTCATTAGAAAGAAATTGGTACTTTGAAGAGTTATTCTACCCAACATTAACTTAGTGGATTAGAAACCATTAATAAAAATCGTAATAGTAGAATGAGGGAAAGGAAGGCCGTGGAAATTACAATCCAAGTCACATCATTGGTATTGGCCAAGACACTGCATGGTGAGAAATATTCATTAGCTACCCAACCCTCCTCAAAGGCAGATGCCTTCTTAGTAACCACAGACTGTGTACCCTTGGAGAAGGTAAATTGCAGGCCATTTCCAACTCAGGTAATTGCATTCTGTGCTGCTTTGAATCTCCTCCCAAGATTTTTATTCTATCTATCCTGTTGGGTAGTTCAGCCTTGCACCTTCAGACACGCAGCTCCACTAGGATTCTTGCCCCTTTCCCCTCTTCTCCCCCTACTTCTCTTGCACAAAATCTATAACCCTGACCCTCAGCAGGTTTGGATTCAAAGATTGGGATTTTATTTTTGCGTTTCTATGGGTGAAGCCAAGATCAGCATGTCTGGGTCCTGTGGTTTCTACCTAAGAACCTGTCCATCAGAGGTTCAAGCCTGGGTGACTTTTAATTTTTTGAAGCTTAATGTTGAGAAAACTAAATTGCTTTTGATTGATCCTGCCAGACTCCAAGATACATGTATGTCTCTTACTGAATCATTCATTGGGTTCAATTAGGCCAGCCGTGTAGGGCCCTCCATATGGAAAATGTGAAGCTATTCCTTGAAGACAGTATCAGTGCTGCCCATCAGTAATGGCTGAGCCTCCTCTAAGGGCATCATTTATTCATAAAATGGGGGAGCACAGCCATGGCAAAGTTGGTCACAAAACCATGGAATTTCAGAGTTGAAAGAGAGCTCTGCATCCAACTAGATCTAAAAGACAATTCTCTCTAAGAGAGAAAATACCCAACAAGGGGTCATCCATCTTCGATTGAAGACCTCCACCATCAGTCGTAGCTGTTTTCTTTTTGGAAAGCTATAATTCCTGGGAAGTTTTCTGGACGTCAAGCCTAAATTGTCCTTTTCGCAAACCTCCTGATTCGGCTCCTGGTTCACTCATCCCTCTTGCCTCTTCTAGGGAGCGAAACAGAGCAAATCAAACTCTTTTCCCACACAATCGCCCTTCATATACTTGAAGGCAATTATGATGTCTCCCCGTAGTCTTTTCTCCAGGATAAACAACCCTGGTTTCTTCGGCTGATCCCCACACAGCATGAACTCAAGACCCATCTTGATTATCTTCTTCTGAATGCTTTTCATTATCTGCATCCTTCCTAAAATGGCATGTGGACATAATATTCTACATGGGGTCTGATCAGGGCTGAAAATAGTACTGATCAAAAAATAAATTAAATTCAAAAAGCAGAAAGCAATTAACTATACACTAAGCAATGCTCCCTTTATTTCATGTTAAATGTAGGAAAAGGATATTTGGGAGCCTCTAGAGATCTGATTCAGACTCAAATACAATTCTATTTTCATTGATGATTCCTTTCACTCTGTGGTTCAACACTAGCTCTTTTTAAGCTGTTCAAGACTGAGCAGTAGTCCTAACTACTCAAAGCTCAGAAATGATGCTTTCTGATTCTGCTATTCCCAAGCTTATTGTTTAGCAGTCAAATTAATCATAACTTTAAAAGTCTCATGTCTCATGTCCATGGCTAAACAATACTCTGTTCTAGCATTGGAAATTAAGTTTTTTAAGGTTACATATACCATAACTGTTCTCCTTGGAGAAATATTAATCTCATGCTTTTCCTTATCTATGCCTCTAATAGTAATAGTAATAAATTACTTTTGTATGGCACTTTAAGGTTTGCAAAGTGCTTTGCACATATTATTTTATATTATTTATTACATTATTTGTACTTATATATTTATTATATTATTTTATATTTTTATATGCAACAGCTTCTCTTCCACTATTCTACCTGGCACCTTGAGGCCACTTTCCTCACAGTGCCTACTGCCCTGCCATGAGGAGACAGACTACCATGATAATACCTAAGGAAGAGATCCAATAACAATTGCACATGATAAAAAAGTAAATTCAGGTTGATTTGATGGGAGTAAGTTAACTTCTCTTGCAAATCCCTTTTATTCACATTGTTCAACCTTTTAATGAAAACCTAAAATGTTTGGATTAGAGACAAAGACAGGCTGGCCTAACAAATGGATATTCATTCACTAAATCCAGGTTCTAGAGATAAACTCTAGCACAAGAAAAATGATTGAAAACATGTAAATTCATCCATTTAATCCATTTGTAGTAAATGCTACAGGTATTGACATCCTTATTTCATAGACAAGGCAGCTGATGAGAAGTTAAGTACCTTTCCCAGTACTAAATAGCTGAGGAGGGATTTGAATTCAAATATCTGTCACTCCAGATCCAATGTTGTCTCTATTATGTCAGGCTGACTTTCCTTTAAGCAATATGCTGACATGTTCGTCTCAAACTTGGGATCCTCCATTCTAGTGGTGCTTTTAGCCCCCTACTCTCTTTGGACCATCTTTAAACTTGGAGTTCACAAGAGAACAAAGAGCAAATCACTTACCCTCTCTGAACCTTATTTCCCTCTTCTGTAAAATGAAAGAATTGAACTGGGGGGAGGGGGTTGTCATGGAATCCTTTGGCAGTCTGATAAAGCCTATGGACCTCTTCTCAGAATAATGTTTTTAATTTATCAGAAAAATATCTAGAATTACAAAGGAAACCAAATGCATTGAAATACAATCACCAAAATCGAAAAAAAAAAAGTTCATAACTGCCTAGGTTAAGAACCCCTATAGTAGACGATCCTCTAGCCTAAAATCTTTTAAGCAAAAGTAAACTATGTGCTTCAGTATATTTGCAAATGACTACCTCTGTTCCGGATGTGTTCATATAATGCCAAACGGATTTTGAGACTACTTTCCCCTCTAAAAAAAGGTTGCCTCCAATGAAACCACTTCTTAATGAATGAAATGAATGCTTAATGTGAAAGCACTTATTAAATGCTTAAAATGTACCAAGTATTGTGCTAAGAACCAGCTATATGAATACAAAATAAAAAAAAATCAAGATGGTCCTTGCCCTCAATAAGTCTACATTCAAAAGGGGGAAAAACACATATAGAGGAGTGGTGGCCAGAGATGGACACTTTAGTCCAGAAAGATACAGAGATGGTGATTGATTTACAAATATTATCTCTTGATTAAGAGTTCAGGATTCTTTTCTTCTATATCCCAAAGGAGACCAAAGGGGAATAGATTGGCACATCCCATCCAGGAACAATGGCAGAGTTAATTTGATCATGTTTCATTGTTCCAGAGAACCAAGTAGAAAATGAGATGTTCCTCCAGGTCATGGTCTCTGATGTGGTTAGGCTGTGGAGGAGGTGGCCAGAGAGGAGGAAGTGATGAAGCACTACTGAAGCTTGCCTGAAATAATGTTCTGGGAGAGCAATCACGAACCAAAAGACTGGAGCTGCCCAGGTTGGAAGTTCTTCTAGGGAAAAAGTTCTCAGAATTCTTGGTCTCAGGACCCCTTTGTACTCTCAAAAATTATTGAGTGTTAGGGCAGCTAGATGGCATAGTGGATAGAGCACCAGTACTGGAGTCAGGAGGACCTGAGTTCAAATCCGGTCTCAGACCAGACATTTGACACTTAGTAGCTGTGTGACTTTGGGCAAGTCAGTTAACCTCAATTGCCTCATGAAAAAAAGGAAAAAAATTATTGAAGCTCTCCTTACAGTCTTAAAAAGTGTTGAGAAGCCCAAAGGGCTTCTATTTATATAGATTATATCTATCTTTATTTACCCTATTAGAAGTTAAAACTGATAAAATTTGAAAATATTTACTAATTGATTTTAAAATAGCAATAATATACCTACCATATGTTAATATTTTATAGAAATAACATTTTATAGAAATCTATACCATCTGGCTTAATAGAAGCAACTGGATTCTCATATTTGCTTCTGTATTCAATCTGTTGCAATGTTACTTTGGTTGAAATATGTGGTAAAAATCTAGCCTCAGATATGCAGTTGGAAAAGGTAGGAGTACTTAAATACTTAATATTGTTATGGAAATGACTTTTATCTCAAAGGCTCCCTGGAAGGGTCTCAAAGACCCCCAGAAGTCCTCAAAACACACTTAGAAAACTAGTGTTTTGGGGAATGGTCTCTGGTGTGAGTGGTTGATGAAAAGGAGCCTGTGAAGGAAGTGGTGGCAAGAAAGGAGAGAGTCAGCCGTTATTTGGTTAAATGAAAAACAGTTATTTTCAAAACACTGTAATTGCTTGGGGGATTAAATTTTATTATATATTTTTAAAACCAATTTGTGCCTAACATCAGATTTATAGCTGGAGAGTCATCTGGTACAATTCTCATTTTTCAGAGGAAACTGAGTCAGAGAAGTGAAATGTTTTGCCCTCAGTAAAACAAGATGTGACAGGTTTGAACCCAGAGCCTATAACTGTGGACCTAGGACACTTTCCACCACACTACGCTGTCCCCATCATACCTTAACTACATAGCAAAACATTATAGATCATATGAGTGCTCTTATCCACATATCTAGAGGCAGTGTGGTCAGAATATCCAGATATTTGATCATTTTCTTCCCTTCACTTTTCTTCAGGAGATTCTGATGTCACACAGACTCATTCTAGAGCCTTGTTGAAGGTTTTCCCAGGAGGATTTGGAGATAGAGGAGAGCTCGGATCCTTTTACCTTCTTCCCTCTTCAAATGAAGTCAAACTATAAAGAATTGATTTCCAGATTTCCTCAGATAAGCAAGTGCTCTGATCGATCAGTGATGGTAACCTATTTATGCCTGCCTAACTTGTATTATTATTATTATTATTATCTATGACCTCCCATAAATTCAGCACAGGAGAGCCATCCAGGATTGTGGGCACCTTCCTTACTTTCTTCAGATGTCTCCAGATGTCAGTGGACCGGAACCCCATTACTCTGGGCTACCTACCTGCTCTCCTTCACTCTTAACACATGACCAAAATCATCCTTTGTGATTGAACTCTTCCTCAGCACTCTCCTTTATGAACTTCATTGGAAGAGGTGGCAAAGGGTAGTGGATACAGAGTCAACTACAAAACCAGGATGATCTACCTACCATGATGGAGTCTCACCTCTGATACATACTGGCTGTGTGACCCCTCCACCCCCACCCCAGGCAAGTTACTTAACTCCTCAATGCTCTGGACAACATTCTTTTTTTTTTAATTGCAAATGACATTTTATTTTTTCCAATCACATATAAAGATAATTTTCAACATTCATTTTTCATAAGATTTTGAGTTGCAAATTTTCTCCCTCTCTCTTTCCCCTCTCCCCCTCCCCAAGATGGCATGCAATCTGCTACAGGTTATACATGTGCAATCATGTCTAAGCAACATTCTAAGATTGTGTATTTTTAAATTTTTATTGATTAATTTATTGGTCAATGAGATCATTAATCTATAAATTTCTTGATTAAAAAAATGTAGGGATGGAAGGAGATCATTCAGATGTGTAGTAGTAGTCTTGAAAACTGTGACTGGTGGAATTCGCAGGTCATACATAGAATAGCAGCTTTCACCCAATTGTCTAAAGATTAGCTGAGATCTTTCATGTTTTTCAGCAAACACTTCCAATGTCTTACTGAGTATTCTTGACTGTCTCTACTTTGTTATAACTAGAAATCTAAAATTATAAATTGCAGAAAAAAGTATAGCTGTATGTTGGTAGAAGGAGCTTCCTCACTGGGGGAGCTCCTTGTGCGAAAGAAGGAAGGAAAGAAGCATTTGTCAAGGATTTCCTATGTTTCAGCCTCTGTGTTAAGTGCATTACAAACACTACAAGCTCTGTGAGTTTTTCTTTCATTTGAACCTCACCACAATCTTCAGAGGTAGATGCTGTTATTATTCTCATTTTAGAGTTGAGGAAAATGAAGCTGGCAAAGGTTAAGTGACTTACCCAGGATCACATGACTCATAAGTATCTGAGGTCAGCTTTGAACTCAGGTCTTCCTGACTCCAAACTCTAACCATTGTGTCACCTAGCAGCCCAATGTAATCTCAGGTCCAGCTCCTATTCTTAACCTCATTGGTTATATACTGTAGCCTGTTCACACCCACTATTGCCCTCTGTGGGGTATTAATTTTCAATTATTCCAAACTTGCTAACCTAAAAAAAAAAGATTATAGTGTCAAAGAACTCAATTCCCTCCCCCCCCCAAAAGCATTATCTTTTAACTGTAGGGTTGTTGTTGCTCATTCATGTGTGACTCTTTGTGACCCCTTTTGGGTTTTTCTTGGCATGTCATTTCCTTCTCCAATTTATTTCACAGATGAAAAAACTGAGGCAAACAGGATTAAGTGACTTGCCCAGGATCACATAGCTAGTGAGTGTCTGAGGCCAGATTTGAACTCAGAAACATGTGTCTTCCTGACTCCGCGCCTGCCACTCTATCCACTGCACCACCTCCCTGCCCAAGTAGTGTGGGCAGACTGTGAGAAAATCATTTATCCTCTCTGGACTTCAATTTCATAATCTATAAAATATGGGAGTTTGACCAGGTAATGTCTAAGATCTCTTCCAGCTGTAATATTCTCTGGGTTGCAAAATGGGTGCCCATAGATTGGAGGTGGACAGTTCAAATTATGGTGTATGAATATGCACAATGCCTAGCACATAGTAGGTGCTTAGTAAATATTTATTGATTTGAATTTAATTAATGGAATATTATTGCACTACAAAAGAAAAAAGAAAAAAGAAAAACCAGCAACAAAGTTCAGCAACTCAGAGAAATATGGGAAGCCTGTTATGAAGTGATATAAAGTAAACAAAGTCTAAAGAGCAATCTGCACTATGCCTACTTTGACGTAAGGGAAAAGAACACAAAAACACTAATTGTAACGAACAATCTCAGCCCTAGAAAAGAAAAGAGAAAGCACTTCCTTTCTGTAGAGAAATGAGGAACACCAGGCTGGGATGTTGTATGCATTAGCAGACACAATCACTGAATCCATAGGTTTTGCTTAAATATGTTTTGTTGTCCTAAGAGGGTTCATTTGGGATAGACTAAAGGATTATATCCAGAAATGACTAGGATGTAAAAACAAATGGCATAAATAATTTTTTTTAAAAATTGTGTTCTATGATTCAAGTTTCCCTCCAGATCTAATATTCTATGTTCTATGTTCTAAGGTTCATTGTCCATGAACAATGTTAGAAGTCTATGTTCCATGTTCTTGGGCTCCTTCTAGCTTTAATATTCTATATTCAATGCTCTAATTTATTTTTTAATGCTAATATTCTAAGGTCCCTTTCAGCTCTAACATCTAATGTCCTCGGATTGAGACAAACTACTTTAACCCCAAAGTTCTAAAACTCATATTTTTCATGGAGACAGAGACAGAAAGAGACAGAGATAAAGAGACAGAGAGAGAGAGAGAGAGAGAGAGAGATTATATCATTGATTCACAAAGCCTAAAGATGGAGAATTTAGGACCATGTAACAAATACTTTAAAAAATCACCAGAATTAAAAAGAGGCTTGTTCCAACCTCTGAATAAATGGGTAACACTGTTGACAGACACATGTAACAACAGAAAGGAATTCCCTCCCTCATCTAACCAGATTAACTAGAGAGATAGATATAGACATAGCTATTGTGTATGTGTGTGTTACTGTGTGACAGCCAAAAGGTTCCTCTGTATGCTAAGTCAAATGCTCCAAAACCAGGGAAGCACATAGGAAAAAAAAGTTTGAAAAGTTCCTACCATAAGTATAGAGATACCAGTTTGTTGTTTTTCCTTCGGGATTTTACTACACTAAAATAAATTGCACATTATTTTTACTACCTGAAAGCTCCTCAATAAATTTGTGGCATCCTCTTCTTTGGATCTGGACCTAGAGAGACTAATCTACAGCCATGGTTTAAGAAATGAGGCTTTATAGGCTAGTCCATAAACTGCTCTTTAAAACAAAAATGGGCATTATTAGTCATGCGAATTATTGGTGTTTAAAAGGCTCCCAAGGAGATGGCATTCTTTTTCCTCTGCATACTACTTTGTTCGGCAGAAGAGAAGGAGAAGAAAAGAATCTTTAAGAATATTTCCAGGGCAGCTAGATGGTGTAGTGGATAGAGCACTGGCCTTGGAGTCAGGAGGACCTGAGTTCAAATCCGGTCTCAGACCAGACATTTGACACTTAGCAGCTGTGTGACTTTGGGCAAGTCACTTAACCCCAATTGCCTTTAAAAAAAAATACATACTTCCATAAATACAGAATGAAGGCACTCTGAGGTCCCAAAGTTTGGGGAGTGCATAATTCTTTGTAATAATGGAGTAGCTTTGATTTTGTAAAGTCCCAGGGACATATTACACTTCTTTGATGCACAAAATCTAAGGATGGATGAGAATTTAAGACCTTGTGATTCATCCTTTTAAAAATAACCAGAATTTAAGAAAGACCCTTATTCCTACCTCTGAATTGGCAACACTGCTGGCTGTTGTTGTTCAGTTGTGTCCAACTCTTTGTGACCCCATTTGGGTTTTTCTTGACAAAGATGCTGGAATGATTTGCCATTGCCTTCCTTGCTCATTTCACAGATGAAGAAACCAAGACAAACAGGGTTAAGTGACTTGCCCAGGGTCCCACAACTGAGGCCAGATTTGAACTCAGGAAGATGAGTCTTCCTGACTCCATGCCCAGAATTCTATCATCCAGTACACCACTAGCTGCCCCTGTTGGCAGACACACAAGTAAAAACAGTAAAAGAGTCCCTCTCCCATCTAACCAGAACAACTAAGTAAACCTTGGACACCACTGTAATAAGTCCATCCCCACTCATTATTATTGATGTCTCCCCTGATAGAGGTCAGAAATAGCATCTTCTCTTTCTCATATGTAGAACCCCTCTTTTATGAAGGTCATCAGAAAAGAAGGTCCAAGTTCAAGGAACTCAATAGATCTGCATCCACTAAAAACCAAAGCTCATTAGTCAACTTTTATTAGTCAAGCTGGTGGACATATTTAATTGAAAACAAAAGCATTGAGTCAAATAGTACAGCAAGAAAGTAACAATAGAACATTTCCCCATGAACCTGAGGCATACTTTCCCACAAATCTCCCACATTCAGTGAGAAGAATGGGTACATGTAGGAATATGTGGCTAGGCCATATGCATGGAAGTACATAGACAACAAACAGGTGAGATGAGCGCATGTGGGTTTAAGGAGCAATTCATACTTCTGGTGGTGCAAAGATAGCAAAGCCTTCTGGTGATCTAATAATGCTCCTTTTTCATGCTGGATCCATTCCCTGCTGCTCATCAACTCTCCACTGCTCCACGATGGGTGTAACAACTGTCTCTGTTGCTCCCCTCTGCTCTTTCTGCTATTAGTTTCCAAGATTCATGATTTCAGGAACCTCTGCTGGCCATATCTTCTTTTGCCTGGTAGTGCAATGACTAGAAAGCCTCTCCCTGATAAGGATAGACTGAAAGCTCATAGTCATGGACACACAAAAGCCAAGAAGAGTAAGCCCAAGCTAAGCTTATTTCTATCTAGAAGCCATCTAGTTCAACCTCTTCATTTTACAGGTGAGAAAACTGAGGCTCAGAGAGATTAAATAACTTTGACTAGATAGCCTCTAAGGTCCCTTTCAGCTCTAGCTAATGATCCTATGATACTATTCTCCTATAATTCCCTTAAGGAGTTAAGTAGAAGTGATAAAGAATTTTTAACTCTAAATCACATAGGTGTCTGGGAGATTGGAATTTGAATCATCCTCAGACCCAAGCAGTTAAAAGAATGAAATTAATTTTAGGGTAGGCTAATTCTGCATGGCTTATATCTCCACTCAATATCTCAAACCTAGCATGTGCAAAACTGAATTCAACTGTAAAAGAAAAAGGGCCCTCCACTGTTTATGATGATATCACTACCTTTCTCAAAGTAACCCAGACTTGAAACCACCCTCAGTCATCTTTGACTCTTTCCTCTCCTTCATCTCCCAAATCCAATCATTTGTCTAGTGTTATTGAGACTTCTCCAAAATCCTTATTATATACATCCTCTCCTACATGCCAACAGCCAGAACCCATTACCTCTGACCTGAATTATTTAAGTGGTCTTCCTCCTCTAGTCTTTTTTCTCTCCAATACATGTTACATTTCTATCTCAGCTCTATGAATTATCCCTCTTTGGCCTAGATTTTTGCAATCTGTACCTCTACAGATTTCTTCCATGCCAACATGACAATAAGAGCAATAATGTCTTACTTCTCCGTAGCATCTTAAATTTTACAAAGTGCTTTCCTTAGAATCCTGTGAGTCAAGAAGTATACCCACTATTATCCCAATTTTGTTCCCATGAAAACAGGTAGTTTGTCCACTGTCACTCAGGTAGCCTCCTACTCTAACATGACCGCTATCACCGTCAGTTATAGGTTCTGTATATAGGTATGCAGAAAAGCCAGACGTCGGAAGCAGCAAGGTACATGAAAAAAAAAAAAACCCTGGGGGCAGTTAGGTGGTGCAGTGGATAAAGCACCAGCCCTGAAATCAGGAGGACCTGAGTTCAAATCCAGCCTCAGACCAAACACTTGACTAGCTGTGTGACCCTGGGCAAGTCACTTAACCCCAATTGCCTAAAAATAAAAAGAAAACCCTGGATTTGAATTCCAAGGAACTACTTCAAAGCCAACTCTGCTACTTCCTGCCCATGTGACTTTGGACAAGTACCTTAATTTCTCTGGAATTCAGTTTCCTTGTCTTTAAAATGAATAAGTTGAGCCCTATTTGAAGAGATGTGGAATATTGTTTATACCTTTAGACACAATTGATATGTTATTGGTTTTACTAAAATGCCTTTTGCATCATCTTTTTTTTTTAATCTTTGTTACAAAAGATGGCTCACTAGGTAGGGGAAATGAAGGTTATATTTGGAAAAGAAAGTGATATAAATACAAAAGAGATCAATAAAAATAAGATTAAAAGTAAAATGAAGAAATTGTATTAGATGACCTCTAAGATCCCTTCCAGTTCTAATTCCGTGCTTCTACTTGCCAGTGATGAGGAGCTCACTACCAAATGATATAGTCTGTCTCATTGTTGGACAGCTCGTTGTTAGAAGTCTTCCTAATCACATTGTCAGATTTATAAAAGCAATAAATTTCATTGTGAATAGGAGTAAATTATTTGGACCATGATATAAATAAATTTGTGAAAGAGAGCATAGCCCTGTATTGTACTAAAAGCTACAACAGAATTACCCTTGTGAGCAATTGTGTTCTCAAATAGGACACAGGACACCCTGGAAGGGACCTAGGATCTCTACCATTCACATAACCTCACTGTTCCTCACCAGAAAACTGACACTGATTTTGCTCTCAGGTGTTTTTTTTTCCTGACCTATCAATGTGATTATGGATCCAGCCATCTGGAAGCATCCACCAAACCAGAATGGGAATCCCCATTTAATCAGTATCATGTCCCTCAGGAGACTGAATCCTGATTACCCAATGCAAATGCACTTTCTGGAGACTGAAAACAATCAAGCATGGAGGGGTTAGCAAACTCAGGTGTAATCTGCAAGATTCAAGGAATTGAGCACATCACCACACAACACTGAATATTTCTTTGGAATGAACGAAAAGTAAATTATAGAATGCTTACTAATGTTCTAAGCTCTGGTGATAAAAATAGAAAAAGTGAGACAGCCCCTTCTCTTCAGCAACTCAAATTCATAAAAGAAAATTCAGTTTTGAAGTGGAAGGAAATGATTGGAAGTTCAAAGAACCCTTCAATGGCAGGTATGATATTGAAGCCCAGGGATCTTTCATCAGATGATATATCATGCCTGGTAGATCTGATGACATAGACACCAAACAGATGGTATGGCCTGAGATTCCAAACAAAAGAGTTCATTGGGTTTTTTTTTTTGGGGGGGGGTCAGGAAACTGAGGCTCAGAAAGTTTGTGTCTTTCCCCTGATGATACAACTAGCAATGCCAAAGGTGAGATTTGAACCCAGGTCATCCTGACTCCACAGTTTGGACCAGACCTGTCATGATGTTGATGTAGGCAACTCCTGGTGAGGAAACTCTTTACAAAAAAACCAAGATTGCTATGCAAAGTATGCATTGGACTGCCTGAGGGCAACTAGGTGGTAAAGTAGACTGAACATTGGATCTAGGCTCAGGAAGACCTGAGTTCAAATTTAACCTCAGATACTTGGTAGTGGTACTGGGCAAGTAACAACTTTTGTCTGCCTTAGCTTTGTTATCTGTAAAATGGGGATAATAATAGCACTCAATTTTCAAAGTTGTTGTGAGGACCACAAGGTTGTAAACCTTAAAGTGCTATAAAAATGATAGCTGTTATTATTAAGTGACTTGCCCAGGGTCACACAGCCAATGTATGTCCAGAGGCAGACTATGATCCCAGGTCTTCCTAATTCCAAGGCTGGCTCTCTATTAACTTTACTGCCTCTCGTGAGAGCCCAACTGAATTATAATTAACAAAAACAAATTAGGAAACCCAAGGAATAGACACTGAATTTTGAACCTGTTTTGTTTGCTTGATGCTAGTATGGAAAAAAGACTCAGCCTCTTCCGTATCATCGTCCACCCTACAACCTGAATGTTCAACTTCCAATTCACATAAGCCATTCTCATTTGGATGCCTCTCTCATAGTCTGAAACTCTGTCAAGTAATCTAAAGAGTATTATCAATACTGCATTGGTCCCAAATGGACTAGGGGGTGGGAAGGGTTGGGGGATGACATTCATGTCTCTGTGTAATCCCTGCATTGAATTCAGGATTCAGGGCTCCTCCAGGGAATGTGGTTCAAGCACAAGGTGTCGAGAGAGGCTTAATACTGCAGTCTGAGCCCCGGTTCAGCTGTCAAGCATAAAAAGTAATGTGGAAGCAGAAAAAGCAAAAGCAAGCTCTTTATTGTCTGCAGATCAGGGGAGAGCTGAGAATAGAGAATGCTTGTGCCTCCTGAGGTCCATTTTAACCTGGCACTTGTTAAGGCCAGGCCAAACACTTCCAGCCATCTCTACCAAGCTCCCAGAATTCTGAACTCCCAACCTACCTACCTCAAGTAGCCTCAGAGAGGGTACTGGAGCATCGAGTGAAGCACACCTGGGTAACCTCCAGCAAGCCCTCCCCTCTCTGAACCTCAGTTTCTTCATCTGTAAAATGAGTAGGTGACCTTTAAGGTCCCTTCCAGATCTAAATATATAATTTGATAATCCCTTATGCTCTTTCAAGCCTAGAGCTAGTCTTAGGTCAAAGGATGAATTTAGGGAGTCTCTAAGCAACTCCTTTGTGCTTTTGCGTTGCCATGCCCCCAGTTCTCTAGCTGAAAAATGGATATAGATATGATGTTTGGCGTCCACTTTCCCCAGAGGATAGAAAAAATAAAAAAAAAATGAACTTTCCAAAAAAATAAAAAATTCAGAATTATCTATAAGGCAAGAACAAGACAGAAAATCATTATTTTCTGTTCTGTGTAAGGAGTCATTTAGAAGTTTGGAGAATAATGGATAAAGAACTGACCAGAAAGACCTGGGTTCAAGTCCTGTCTCTGACATGTATTGGCTGTATAACCCTGGGCAAGATAGAAATTTTAAACTCTTTTTTTTTCACACACCCCCCCTTAAAGTCTGGTGAAACCTATGCACCCTTTCTCAGAACAATGTTTTTAAATGCACAAATAAAATACAAGGGAGACTAATTATATTAAAGTACAGTTACCAAAATAGTTTTTAAAAATGAAAACAAGCTGACAGACTCCACATTGAGTTCCTGCAACACTACTACTATTACTACTGCTGCTGCTGCTGCTGCTGCTGCTGCTACCTAGTACTACCACTACTATAACTACTACTACTTGCTGTTATAAATACTCGTGCTTGTGTGTGTGTGTGTGTGTGTGTGTGTGTGTGTGTGTGTATCCTAAGACTGTAAGTTGCAGAAAAGGTAGAGGGAGATCTTGGTAGTGGGCATGCATTGGTAAAAAGAGTTTAAGAGTGTAAAAATATAGATGTGATTATAAAATATTACCATAGACTTAAGATAGGAAATACCTTAATTTGTGGCCTTATTCAGCATTGTTGCACACTCTGATAATGATTTGGGTGTTTAGATATGAAGAGATCTGGAAGCATTGGAGAGCACTCTATTAAGTCTTATATTTTATTTCATAAAATGGTGTTAGAGCTTTCAATGAAGAAGTCAGAATAATTTGGTCTTGGTAGTCAGGAATACATCGTATCTAACACAGAGATACAGAAATCTACCCAACCAATTTTATGCCAAGAGCTGACTGCATCTGTGATGAGAGGGAAGGAGGAATAAGAAAGCTGGAAGGGCCCCCACTTAGGAGAGTTAGGCACCAGTGATGGTAATAACCCAAATGAGCACTGATGGCTTTCTTTTTAAGTATCAAGAATATTAAACCTTGGCCTCACCTCAGCATTGAAGTTACCTTAATACCTGATGTTATCACACTTTACCGTGCCTATGGTTAGAAAATGTTTTCAGAATGTGAATTCACAAGCGTGCCAGTGGTTCTAGTCCTCTGGTGTACCTGTTTGAAATGTACACTTTCCCAATAGTACAGTCTACCTGGAACCAAAGTTTAAATGAAAGGCCTTAGGTTACCTAAAGGTGTCCAGGAAAAAACTTCCATTTTATTTGGTTTTCCCTCTGGGTTCAATTTCCCTGGAATTGTCCTTATAACTTAGCACAATGTTTGGCACAATGTATCCTTACTGCAAAGGATTTAAATCTGTTTATAATGGACAGCAGAGCTATAAAGGGGGAGGGAAGACTAAAAATACCCCCAAACTGTATGGGAAGAACTGTGGTACATCTCTCTTTCCTTCCTAATCCATCCTCCATTTGCTTCTGTCCTCGTGAATGAGGAAAGAAAGAATTCTCCATTTGATTCAGATGAAGAGCTGCGATGGCTGACCTAGTTAAAATTGAAGTTAGGCGCTTCCATTTCTCCCTACAGTCCTCCTTTGTTATCTCGATTTTCTGATCTTCCTTTCCTTCTCCTCCCCCATCCCCAACAATCAGAAAGCAATGAAAGACAGGTCAAGTATCCGAGGTTCGAGAAATTGTGGAGGGAAAAACCTCTCCATCTCCCATAAACGGGAGGAGTTGGGAGGTCATTATTAGCTGTCGGGGATCCCTGTTGCAAAACAGACTGCAATACAGAAGTTTTTGAAAGTATGAGCTACAGTATTACTCAGACAATTGTCCCTAGTGATTAAAAGCCCCCTGCAGAAGTCTAGTCAAAATATTTACATTCCTCCCAGTAACTGTAATGCAAAGGAGAAGGGAAACAGGGAGAGGACAAGTCCAAAGGAAAAATTGAGCACACACACCCCTCAATTCGTCGAAGGAGGGTGTCTGCTTGTGCTGTACGTCGTGGATATGTCCAAGGTTTGTTGCAGATTGGTTAGTGTAAGAGTGATTCATACTTATATGTCCATCTTGAATATCCAACCCACATAGGGCGACTTTAAGAGGTCTTCAGCATTCATTTGGCTAAAGGAAAGTTACATGACAGGTTGTCACTTTAAACTTCCTATGGTAAGAAAAATGGGTGGAAGAAAATAGAGGCGCTTCAAAGATCAGTTGTGTCCCCACGTCTCCAAGACCGCGCTCCACCCCCCATCCCATCAAGGTGGTGTTAAATTATGTGTGCGTGGCGACTCCCTGCACCCTAGCCCCTAACTGAAATCTTCAGCCAAAAGAGATTCAGGTTCACTGGCTAGATTGACTGGAAGGCTAGAGGACACCTGAAGAGGTGATTAGCAAAGGAAATGACCCAGCTAGCTCGCCTGCCTTTTGTACCAACTGAGTTGAGCAGAGGCTTCTCGGAACCTGAGGCAGAGTGGAGGCTCCCGGGGCTCGGGGTAGGCCCGAAGCCGGCTCTAACCCTACCACTCCCTGACTCCTCCACTTCCGTGCCCTCAGAGATCCGGGTTCCGCCCTAGCCAGCTTCCTGCTGGGCCACCTCGAGGTCGGGTACAGCAAGACCTCCAAATCTTGCCTGGCATAAAGGAGGGGTCGGCAGGTCCCGGCTATTGTCTGAAACCCACAGGAAGCTGCCAAGAAAACTTAGACGCTCAGATCTCAGGACACGGCAAGAGGCGGCCCCTCTCAGGCAGGGGAGGAGCCCCCAATCCTGCCCCTTACTCTCCTGGGCACTGGACAGCTCCTGTTTTGCCCCCCCCTTGGGGGGGCCTAGAGGTTACAGTCCCGGGCTAGGGGAGAGGAAGGGCGGGAGTTGCCATGTGCTCCCTGGGAGGGAGGGCCGGAGGGGCAATCAGGGCACGGGAATAGTCTAGTTCCTGGTCCCGCCAAGGATAGCGCCTTCTGCTTGGTCCGTCGAGGCCCGGCCCGGGCCCCTCAAGTTCAGCTTGACCAGGGCGAGACCTCCAGTGCTGGGACATGAACAGCTCGCCTCAAGCCTAGAATAAAAGAATGCTAATACTAGCAGAGTATAATTATTTAAAAAAATAAATAAATAAAGTCTGGGACTGGGCCGGGCGGGCTCGGCGGGTCACGTGTGTCCCTGTCACCTCGCTCCCCCGGCCTCCCGCACTCGAGTTATGCCATCAAGCTGATACAGTGTGACTGCGCGTCTCTCCAGCGACCCAGGCTTGCAGCTGCCTCTAAATCAATAGACGTCAGAGAAATATGAAAACAATCGTGACAGAAAACTTAAATCCTGGCTGGGGCAAGCCTAATCAGAAATGGGCTTCTGTTCTCCATGCCGCCCGATTAATTTATCCCAAAGTTTAGTCAAATGTTATTCCGGTACCTTTTTTCCCAGCAGATCCAGCTACATCTGTCGGGTTTGTAATGTAATTTGTAATTACTGCCCTTCATGTGGTCCGATGCCTTGAACCATCTTTAATTAAAAGCATAATTAAGGGAAGATCTAAAGAAAGACAATTACCAGATGGTCTTTTTTTTAGAAACAGTAGTTGCGGGGAAGTGAAGAGTGGGATCGATCCCGGAGGACTAAGAGCCCCAGGAGGAGACTGCTTTCAGAACCTTGGTCCCCCACTCACTGGTTTGGAGCGAGTTCCCCTGGGCTGCATACCCAGAGTTGGGCGTGGGGTAGGAGGGTGGCAGGAGTTGTAGAGGGGGCTGGGTAGGCAGGCAGGGGGGAGGTAGAGGTGAATAGAAAAGAAATCAAGGAATGCACCGCACCAATACAGGCAGTCTCCCACCTTCTCCCACCTCCTCCGTTGTAGTCATGGAACAGGTAAAGTGAAGTGGCTCAAAAAGACGGGCCAAAGAAATCACCCGGGTGGCCATAAGCCTCTACTTGAGCTGGCCTTGACATTCTGAAGTGCAGCCCCACCCCCCACCAACTGAGTTGGGAAGCCGTAGAGAAAAGAGAGGAGAGGAAAGAAAAAGGTAGGGAAGGACTGGAAGAAGAATGAAAAGCTTGGACAAAGGGAAGGGAGGGGAGGGAGGAAAGGGAGGAAGGGAAGAAAGAAGAAAAGGAACTGAGGAAGGAAGGAATTAGGGAAGGGAAGGGAAGGGAAGGGAAGGGAAGGGAAGGGAAGGGAAGGGAAGGGAAGGGAAGGGAAGGGAAGGGAAGGGAAGGGAAGGGAAGGGAAGGGAAGGAAGGGAAGAAAAGGAGGGAAAGAAGGGAGGGAGGAAAGAATGAAGAAAGATACCTTATTGCTTTTCCTGGAACGTGTGTGTAGGGGGAAGTCTTTGGATCTCAAGGCCCAACCCTCTCAGTAACCCAGTCGGCTGGGCCTGGAGCAGGATGTGTCAGCCCCACACCTTTCTGGAATCCCTCCCAAGCACTAAAAGCAATACCTAGGTCTTCCTCATCCCCCCTCTCACATCTGGAAAGAGCACCCCAAGGACCCACATGAATAAGCTGTTTTCACATTCATCTGCACCTCGGAGTTTGAGAGACAATTTCTGGGGGAAGGAGAAAAGATCTCCCCTTCCCTCTCCTCCCCTTGTGCCCCACAAAATGAATAATGCAAGATGAAGTCGAGAATTCTGTGTTTGCACCAAATTTCTGGAGGATCCTGCAAATTAAAATTTGGTGTTGATAAGCCGAGAATAGCGTTGTTTGACTGCTCGTATTCAAAGTAATGCAGCAATGAATTGTAATCATTTCAATTATCTTCAAGACAGTTTCTTTAGGACACAAGTTGTCAGAGATAAAAAAAAAAAAGTACATTCTTGCGGCTCCGTGGGTCCATTTTCCAGATGGTTTGTTGTTCTTGCTGCCTGATTTAGTTCGGGCTCTTTTGCATACTCTGCTTGTCTCCCTTTGCCTCTGCCCGAGCACCACCCCCCCCCCAACCTCCCCACCCTCCCTTCTCTTCCTACTCTTGGAAGTGCTGCTCCGCATAATTGGTCTCGGCTTCTTCAGGCGCAGCCACATGCACCCTTGCGCAGACACGTGCAAACACTCTTATGCAAATGTCGACATACATGCATGATGCAAATGCACATTGGCATATATGTACACATACGCATGCACGCAGACATCTCTTCTCTCGCATTTCAATCTCTCGCAGCTGCCTCGATTATTAACTTTCAGCAACAGATCTATTTTCCTCTCCAATATCTGAGGAAAAATGAAATATCTGTTGATCCACTTTTTTTCTTTCTCCAGGCCCAGGAATGGGAGATGGGTGGCCAACGGGATATCATGCCCGCAGTCTCAGAGTCCCTGAAGAAGCAAAAGCTAGCAACTTTCTGCTTGCTTACAATGTAACATTCCCTAGACCTGGCCGCATCAGCCTGTCTGTGCATGCGGCGAGCAAACCTTGGGTATTCCCCTCTCGGCAGCAGAGGAGGCTGGGAGGCTCCCTCAGTGCTGGAGAGAGGCAGCGGGGCCCAGTGCTGGCGCAGTGGAGGCAACCTTTCCCACTCTCCTCCTCACCCCAGAGAAGCGCCGCACCCCCCCCCCCCAGCACACCTACAGTCTCCCTGTTGGCGAAAATGGACTGCAAGCGGTTAGAGATGTGCTCTGCTCTGAGTGACCTAGCAGCTCGCTCTCCCCCGTTCGCAGCCCTGGGAAGTGGCAAAGAAAAAGAAGAGAGTAACAGAGAGAAGTCAAGGAGAGAGGTGTAGCGGCTGCAGCCTCTGACATAACTTGCCCTTTGAAGCCCATGTCCATTCCGCTGATTAGAAACAATTCCAACCTTTAAACTAATATTGCCTTTGGAGTTTTTATTCTACTATTGGGGGGGAGAGGGGAGAATGAGAGCTTTTAAAGCAAATAACAGTTTGAACCCCACTACTCTGAGCCCCTGGAGGAGCCGGGCCTGAACAACAGAACCCGCTTCCCCCCGGCAAGCCCTTATCTGCGTATATTATATTTGTGAAATGCCCCTTTGTAAAGGCTTTTAACACCTTCTTATAACGAATCATTTGTCCTTTTCTCTTTAATTTTGATAGACAATTAGCCATCAAATATACACCAGTTGACTGTAACCGAGAATTAAACTACCCTTTATGTAACGTTAATTTAGCATAGCGGTTTTGTTTAACTTTGCTCGACGAGAACCATGTTTTGGAGGAAAAAAAAAAAGAAATAGGTGTAATTTTATGTGGGGCATCATTTCTTTTGGCTCTGTACGCAGCAAACACTCTCCTCTTTGTAAACCATTCTGCTGAGGCCCTACGCCATTTCCCGGTGCCTAGCACCTGGAGTCTGGGGGGGGGGGCGGAAATTAGCATTGATATAGATTTAGTTGAAATGTAATCTCTTAAATCTGCCCAAGATTCGGGGAGATAATTACACTTTCACTGAATTGCCAGGGGTCAGCGTCTCTGTGGACCTCAGGAGTTGATTTACTAACAATGGTGTTACATAAAAAATGGCGTTTGAGATTATAATGTTAATGGATGCGGTCGCTGGGGAATGTGGCAGCCTCAAACTAATTCGATGTAACTTGGTTTTTGCTTCTCTCCCGCCCCCCAGTTCCCCTTCTCTTCTTTATAAGGATTCAATTCACTAGCAGTATTTAATTCAGAGGGATGAGGTCCCTGAAAAGGGTTTGGCCCTCTTCCGTAAAGTGGGGCTGGGAAACGGGGTGCTTAAGGTAAAGTTCTCTGTCTCGACCCTATCTGTCTCTCTCTTATCTCTGTCAGTCTTTCTTCTCTCCCTCTCTCCCTCCCTCCCTCTCTCTCTCTCTCTGTCTCTCTCTGTCTCCTCTGTCTCTCTCTCTCTCTCTCTGTCTCTCTCTCTCTCTCTCTCTCTCTCTCTCTCTCTCCCTCTCTCCCCCTCCCCCTCCCCCTCCCTTCCTTCCTCCCTCCCTCCTCTTTCCTCTCCTGTTGGGAATGAAGTTTTTCTTTTCATTCCTAACGGCCAAAAAGTGAATCTATCCTTCCCAGGCCGGCTGGAACCCTCCTTCTAAATGTGGAGCAAAAAGCAAAGGGAATAAAAAGAAATAGAGAGAGTCTTTGACCTCATCAGCTTGTGACAGGCTGATTCGAGGAACATGTTTCCCCCAATATCATTTGTCTCAGTATCTTAGAAGAGAACCAGGCAAAGAATAACTCTGCTAAGCGAAAGAAGAGTCTGGCTGTACAAGAGGGGAAGCAAGGTGGACACAGGGACAAGTACAGTATGGATATTACATGACGAGAGTACTCTCCCCCTCCGGATAGCCTGGGTCCAAAGACAGCAGTGGCGGACCTCGAGAAGTACACTAGTTTCCATCCAACTGCAAGAGTTTGGTTTCCTGTTCCTCCCAGTCCTTCACATTCTGGATGGGAGGACTTCTCATTTTTCCAAAGGCTACTCACTTCAGGCACGTTTGGTAGGGCAAAGGTTTAAACCGAAGCTCGAATCCTACCGAAATGGGAGGTGCGGGGCAAGGGTGGTGGGGGTCACAGTTTAGGTTCCTTCCCTCTTTCCGCCATTCTCAAATGGTTTGTAAATAGAGGAATAACACCCTTGCCCACAGGTAAGGTGGTGCGGGTTTAATGGGTGTGCCCTGGGGCACACCCGTACAGGATCATACTTACTCAGGTACTAAGCTTTCACCTTCACACAGCTTCCCAACCACACATATCCCTCCACCACTTCTACACATTAGTCGCTACACAACTACACAAACTCGATGAACTCTTTAGCCAATTCGCCGCCCTGACAGATAGAATTCTGGTTTTCAATCCCTGCTTCTCTAGGCCTTTCTATGAGTTTACAGAACGGGACGTCGGGTTTCTCTATCCCCACAAAATTATCAAAGGGTCACTTCCTTAGTGACTGGCCCAGAAGTTGTGGGGAGCGTGAAGGTATAGCGTTGAGGCTGGGAAAGAAGAACCAAGTCTGTTTTGTAGCTAATTCATAGATGACCCCTCTCACCTGGGCAGTACCTGGCTTTAGACAGGCCCTTTACACATGGCTTTGGCTGATTTCCCGGGTAAGGTAAATCATTTGGTTTCTCATTGGGTGAACTGGATAACAAAGAATCAGAAACCCCTCCGTCCTCAACTTGGAAACTATAGGAGATTTGAGGGGCGAGAAGTAAAGCTATGAATAGGATTTCTGTAGCAATAGATCGCTCTCTCTCGCTCGCGCTCTCTCTCTCTCTCTCTCTCTCTCTCTCTCTCTCTCTCTCTCTCTCTCTCTCTCTCTCTCTCTCTGTCACCCCAACCCTCCCCCTCCCTCTCCTACTTCCCAGGGGAAGTGAATGGAGAGACAGAGGCAGCCCAATTTCCATTGGAAGCTCAAAGGACCAAGCCCAGGACTTGAGCACTCTGTTAACCTGGGGATCTCTTTGGAGTGATTCACTCTAAAGAGTAAAGATGAGAGTAGGGTAAAAGAATCAGGGGACTGATGAACCCCCCCCCAAAAGAAAATATAGAGGCTCCTTCCTTCATCCTAAATCACACTGCCTCTGTGAGGGCTTGGAGAGGAGAAACAAGGGACCAAGATAGCAAAGAAGCAGGAACCTAGAGGAGCTGAAGGAGGGGGAAAGCACAGAGGAGCTGCGGCGTGGACGAGTGGGCTGACGGTCAGCACCGCGGCTGCTCTCGGTCACGGGCAATACCCAACAGCCTGGAATCGCCTGGGCTCGCGTTCAGTATCTTCGGAGTCCGGGATCTAGGGCAAAGCAAAAGGCCCCAGGAAAATCTGCCGGAAGGGGCGGAGGTGGGGGGAGGGTGTCGGACAGAGAGCTGGGAGGGCCAGGCTAAGCCCCCCGAGCTACGAGTGTTTACGTGGGTGCCCCCTTATCTTATATGTAACAGCAATATATATGTTAATTGAAAACTTCGGAATTTCAAAAGGTTGTGACAAGTTATAATTTGTCTTGTCACTGTCTGCAGCCCTTCTTTAGCTCGCCTCCCTCGCGCGCCTGTCAGCTAGCAGCTTGCCTAACTCCTTGACTTCCTCACTCATGGCACGGAAATGACAAATGCGCTGCTTTATCCGTACAATTTATTTCATTATCGTTGCCAGCACGAAGCATCACAATCAATCATAAGGAAGTCCAGTTGGCAGATGTCAATCTTCGTGGGGTTTTGTACGTCTCAGTCTATATTTAATCCAATTATAAGGGTCACGGAGTAAGTGCCAATCCTCTTGTTACAACTCACATCTTATTCAAGATTTAAAGTTTAAAAAAAAGTCAACTCCTATCACATGAACCTTTGCGAGGAGTGGGGGAGCGTGGGGAGGAGAGGAGAGGAGGCCTTGGAACCCCCCTTCTTTTTTCCCAAGTCCTCCTTTCCTTCCCACTCACCTCCTTCCTCCAGTTTAAATTAAGCAGCCTTCAATTTTCATTAAAGACAACGGGGCAGCGCCAGTCTTCTGAGCGTTTGTGCAAATGAAAGCTCTTGTTATTTGTTATTATTACTGTGCTAAAGGTAAGCTTAATGACGGAAGATGTTTCCGCCGGTTGCCCATTCGAATACAATCGAAGCCCGGCCTTGTCAGGTTGAGAAAAAGTGCATTTCTAACATCCAGGACGTGCCTGTCTACTTTCGGCGGATTGCCTCCGATCACCCCCAGGGAATCCAGCTAATGCCTCGGCCTGCGCCCGCCTCGGACTCGAAGGAGGGAGGAGGACCATTCGACGAGGGCCAGGGCCGCCCGCTCGTTAGCAACGAGTGGGAAAGGGGAGGCAGACTGGGAAAGGAGTCTTGGAAACCTGGAGGCGGAAGGAGGCCGGGGCCAAATGAACTAACCGAACCCGCAGCCAGGAATTTCTGAACTGGGAACTTACCTGCAGAGAAGAAACTGGCACAAAATGTTTCCAGTTGTGCATTAGTAAATTTTGGGGGGCGTGAGGAGAACCTGTAGGGTTCAAAGACGGGATGAGAGATTACCTGTGGGGGGAGGGTAGAGCATATGCCTTGGAAGGAAGAAGGGGTTACGGCATAGATAATAATAGTGAGCATTATCTAGTCACCGCTGCTGCCGCAAGGAATGGCAGATATTAGCTCTAAATATCGCCTGTCTTCGACGCTGGAATTGACCAAAAGATTAGTCCCTTTTAGAACTGGAACCCAGTTCGTGTAGAAACAAGGGGGCAGGGGGTGCTGAAGAAAAGGCAGGGGAGAGAATGAAAACCACACTTCAGTGAATTCGATGTATAACTGCGACCGTCTTTTCGGCTGTTGGAAATTACGCTCGAGTGTACCCAGAATTCTGCCCCGGTGGGGAGACCTTTTACCTAATGCTCCTCCACTTTTTTGGTGTCCACTCGTCTCAACAAATCATTTTAAACCACCCATCCCCGAAGAAAGACTTTAAACACCCCCCCAATCCTGAATATTAAAACGGGAAGCCCATTCTAGTCTGTGCTGAATAATTAAAATAGATACCCAGGAATTTGGAGGGGGTTGGGTGGGAGGAGAAGGCAACAAACATCTCCTTGGATGTTTTGGACTTTTCAGGCGCTCTGAGGTTCGAATCTCGCCCTGTGTCCAAAGAGGAACACAGAGCCAGTCACTAATCCGGGCGTTCTAGGAGACAGGAGGCTCTGGGTCAGCCCTAGAAAGCGGTTGGGTTTGCATAAAGTAGTGAAAATAAAACGTACCTTGGACGAAGAACCACAGATTCCAGTCACCGAACGAGCCAAGTACCTCTTGCCTTCCAGCCAAACCACTCTCCTGGAGTAGTACACAGGCTCGCTCTAATTGTTCCTCTGCACCACCACCCCTTGCTCTCTCCTCGCCCCCACCCTCATCTCGACCTCTCACTTCCCACTACTCAGGCTTCGCCGGCTTTGAGACGGGTCCCTTAGCGGGCCGAGGCCCAGTCGGCCAAGCAACGCCATGGTAAACAAAGTACGCGGATGGGCGGCTTATCGCTGCTTCAGTTCTGCCTGTATAGAGAACTGAAGCTTCTTATTACGTTGGTTGTTGGGGAATTACTCAGCCCCAGCAAACACAGGGGTTCGGGGGCAGCCTTGGGGAACAAATATGAAGAGTGCGCGTCGAATCACCGGCTCAATCCAACCTCAAGTTTCTCTGTTTGAAAGACATTTTTGGGATTCTACCTGCCTCCAGACCTGGCCAGCGATGGCCAAAGGGGTCCTAGACTGCTTCCTCCTGTTGAGTTTGAGACACAGGTGCTGCCAGGGTCCCTCCTCTGGCCAAGGGAGGGCGGGGCTGGGAAGGTGCTGGGGTGAGGCCTAGTGCGGGGTGCCCGGGTGTTTGTTCTTTCTGGGAGGGGGAGGGGACAGGCTTCAGCGACCTCTGGGATGGAGGATGCCTGCTGCCTGGCAGGGCCGAGGAACCCCCAGGTCATGGAGATGTAGCCTGGTTCAGCATCAGTCTCTGTTCCCTGCTTTCCCGACTAAAAGGAATGGAACTTGGGGGTTGGGGGTGGAAACTACAGAGGTCTTGAAGTGCCAGGAGCTCGAAGCAGGGCACCTTTCCCTGGAAGGCAAAAGAAAGGGACGCTAGCCAGAGCCCTGGGCTATCCCTCTGGACCGAAGGCAGACAGAGCCTGGGGCCAGGAGCACCTGGGTATTAAAGCAGTCTCCCCGGAGAGAATCCAGTTGGCACGTGTGGGGGGCTGAGGAGGGGTGGGGCAGCTGCTGCTAAACCGGCCCCTCCTCCCTGAGGGGCCCCGCTCTGCCCCCGGCCCTCTCTGCCGCAAACGCTGCTCCCTGTCCCCTCCCCTCCCAGTGTCCCCTCTGTCCCCTTCCTAGAGCTGCTGCTCTAGCCCTCTTCCTCTCCCTCTCCCTGCTCCCTCCCTCGTGCATCACTGTCTCTTCTTTAAGCTTAAAAGGCAAACAGAGAAGGGCCATCTCCAACGTTGGCCGGGAGCTGGCCCGCCGCCCCGCTAAGCAGGCCGGGCCGGGCCGCGCCTTCACGCCCGAGCGCTCCCCGGAGCGCGGCCCACGCTGCCAGCGGGAGCCGGGGGCCCTTTTATTGACAGCCAGATAAGCAGGCGGGGGCCGTGGCGTTTCCAACGCGGCTGTCGAGCACCCTGCTGGGTTGCAGGGATCCGCGCTCTCTTAATGGCCACGACGCCAAACAAGCGAAGAAAACACCTTGGGGACCGCCCCTGACCTGGGCCAGGCAACCACAGCTCTGGGCCCCCAGCTGGCCCTGCCTGCCTGTCTGCCAGGGAGGAAGGAAACAGAGAGGGAGGGGGCGGAAAAGCAAGGGGGCTTAAGAGTAGCTTCACTAAGGGCACCGAAGGGCCAGGAGGCCCGCAAGGCCTGAGAGGTCCCCGCATTAATTTGAACCTAAGGCCTAGCTGTGGAAGGAGAGGAGGGAGCTTCCCTGCGCTGGCGGGTAGCGGGGCTAGAGATTCCGCTATAGCGGGAACTTTTCTACTCCTTCTTAAGGGAGCCAGGCCCAGAGCTCCTTTGATGCAGAGAAGGTTCACAAAGCAGTTAGGGCAGAGGATAGAGGCAAGAAAAAGCCTTTCACTTGGTCTCTTGTTTTAACCTGGGCCCCAGGAGGAGAAAACAAGGAGGAAGCAGAGTCGGCGCTCACTCTAGGCAGATCCCGGACCAGGCTAAAAGGCGATTTGAAAACGCCTTTTCCCCTTACCAAGGCCTAGCCTTGTCTATTAGTTGGAGGCAGAGGGGGGAAAAGTGTGAGTATGCGAAGCAACCCCCAGCATCTCTCCCTTTCTCCCGCCCCGCTACCAAGAACAGGAACAGAGCTGAGCTGGACTGGAAGGAGGAAAACTCCAAGGAGAGCCAATCGGTGCCAGTCCAGGCTGTCCAGAGCAGCTTCCTCTGGACTTAGGAAGCTGACCCCGGGAGCCCTGCACCTGCCCAGGTGTCTTCTCCCTCTCCTATCTCGGTGGGAAGGAAGGGGTCTCTGTGACTCTGGCACACCTCCCTCTGGCCTTCATTCCCACCTGCAGTGCCCCAACTCAAGCTAAAAGAAAAGCCTGTCTAGGCTTTCTGTGGAGACCAATTGCTCCCAACTTCATAACCCCTCCCCGCAGAACGTCCAGTACCTCAAAGGGCAAATGAGGTATTTGCTGGAAATCAAGGCAATGCCTCTATACACCCGCCTCACCCACTTCACACACATGTTGCCTCCTTTTCTTCCTAGTCTCCCAGGGCCGCGAGTCCCCTGGCCCTCGGGAGTGAAGTTTAGCCATTTCCAAGTTAGGGAATGGGGGTAGGGTGGGAGTGAGGATTGAGGCAAGGAGTGAGGGGAGAGAGAAAGGAGATTAGAGACTTGGGGGGAGGGCAGAAGAGGGCATGTGGGTCTGTGTCCTGACCCCGGGACAGCCAGCCACGACTCGAACTAAGCTTTCTCCCTTTCCTGTGAGGTGCAAGAAAGAAACCGATAGTAAGACAGCCAGACAGCAGCCCTGCGGAGCCTCTTGTTAGGAGCTGCTAGGGGGAGAGTTTAGCCCTGGGATTCCCCTTGTGTCTCACCCACTGGGCCACGAAAACACGGAGCCAATCCAATGTAAGAACGAAATAAAATAACCGGAATTTCCCCTCCCCCCCCAACTCAGCATTAGGACAGCAAGAAGCTAGGAGTGCCTGCACTTCGATAGCGCTTGTTTTTGTTTTTTTGTTGTTTTTTTCTCTGATGCCAAGCCACCATGGTATCTGGGTATGGTCTAGTCTGAGCCAGAGTGACCCTTCCCCCTTGCCAAAATTTGGGATTAATAGGAAAGGAGTCAGGGTAGAGAACTAAAAGGTAGGCAGCTTCTTCCCACACTGGGCCTGGAATGGGGACTTTCATCTCTTCTCTAACCTCCCCCAGAAAACCAGCGGCCCCCACTCTTGCTGAGAGTCTCGGCTTCTTGATCTCCTGGAAAAGTAACTTTTCATCTGGGAAGGTGGGCATTGAAATTGTTTGGGAGACACTAAAGAGCCAGTACAGGTGAGAGAAAACTATCAGATCCCAGAGCACGGGTGTCCAGTACGGGACTAATGCTGACAGACACACTTTCTCGTGCTGGGGAATAAAGTTTCCTTGGGGATTATACGTCTTCATTAAGAGAACCGGGGGGGGGACCCCAAACCCACCCAAGTTAGAGTGAGCTGGGCAAAAGGGGATTGTCAAACAGGAGAGAAACTGGGAAAAGAAGGGGAACCTAGAGATTTAAGGTGGAGAGTGGGTGGGACAGAGGAGTCCTAAACCCCATGCCGAAGAGGAGGGTTTCGGGACTGGAGGGAGGAAGGCGTATCCACTGTGGGCTGAGATCTAAAAATTTCTTATTAGCCGAGCGAGCGCTAACTACTGGCCGGCGTGACGTCACGAGGGCCATCCAGCCAATAAGGGAGGTGCTGGGGTTGATATTAAGGGAAAGTTAAGAGCACAGCGGAGCAACCCTTTTTATTGTCATTGACATTTAAACTGTGTGGCAGGTTCTTAGGTAGAAACGCGCTGTCAGACCTGCCACTTACCTTTCCTAGCAGCGATTGAAAAGTGTGGGAACCCTCACGGCGGCGGCGCAGCTCCCCTGTTTCCTCCCTCTAACAGGTAACACCTTGGGGGGGGGGACATTTGCTTGCTTCCTGCTGGTTTCATCCCCAAGGACGATTTTGGCTATGGGTTAGAGTGGGGTGGAGTGGGGGTGTTGGAGGAAGAAAGGAAGAGGAAAGTTAGTCCCTGAGAGGGGCGGGGGAAGGCCTTTGCCTGTTTCCCCAAACACTGTGTCCCATGTGTAGAATGGACTTCCTTAGCCTGTGACCCGCAGGAGACAGTCTAGGAGGAGAGGTGGCTTCCCAGGACTGAAGGATGGCGGTGGGCGTGTGGGGTGGAGGGAAGATCCTCTTGTCAGAGAGTGTCCTTACAGAGAGGAAAAATGTTTGGGGGAGGGGGAAGGGGATCCTGCTTACAGCTGCAACAATTGTTCCCTGAGGGGTGTGCTTGTGTGTGTTCATGCCTTATCTACAGGTCTAAAATGGGAGAGAGAGAGAGAGAGAGAGAGAGAGAGAGAGAGAGAGAGAGAGAGAGAGAGAGAGAGAGAGAGAGAGAGAATGAATTTCCAAAGAGCACCTCTGGGCAGGGGAGGGCAGAGGAGATGGAGGACTTGTAGTTTTAGACACTTGCCCCGCCGGGCTGGCAAGAGAAGGGGAGAGCGGGAGAAGGAAAGTTTCTCCCGATTGGAAAGTGTTGATACTTGAATTAGAGAAAGGTCTAAATATTGGATGTGGTTCTCAGAGTTCAACGAGAAATGGAAGAATGCGGTCCGCATAGTTGGGTAGCACGTTAAATCCCCAGACCGTGTGATTTGAGCTCTGCTAAGGGAAGACCTAATAATTAGCGATTTTCACTGAGCTAGAACGAGGGGCTCGTGTTACTGCGGGCGCTGAGCTCTTAGCTCCTGTAAAAGCCTCCCAGTAGGCGCTGGGGGCGTCGTCCGAAGAGTCCGGGGCTGTGAGCAGGGCAGGGGCCCAGGCTGAAGCTGAGACAACACTGGATAGAGAACCTGGAGACTGGGGGTATAGTGGGAGGGGTGTCTTTGGGGTGAATCTCCCAGGATCCCCGTGCGGAAAGTTTCCACAAAGCTGCTGGGGAAAAGGGGGCTAGAGAGAGCCCAAATTTGAAATGTGGGGACTGGAGGCGCTAAAGGGTGTGTGTGTGTGTGTGTGTGTGTGTGTGTGTGTGTGTGAGAAAAATGGGATGACTAGCAAATAAAGAGAGTGGGGCCCTGAAAACGTGGGACTGACTCCAGGCGCTTTAACAGGCATTTCCATGGGGCCGGGCCTCAACTAACTCCCCTCCCCCTCTCTCTCACTCCTAACACCCCCCCCATCCCTCTCCAGGTGGGCCCTCTCCTGAGACCTCTGCCACCTTCCAGAGGGTGCAGTTTCTGCTCACAGAGCCTCTGATAAGGGCCACCCTAGAAAAATCAGGGACTTTTAAAGCAAAAGGGAAGGATAAATTTACTCCTTTTCCGCCCCACCCCCTCCTGAACAGTTCCCTAAGCTGCTCGCCACTTACCCTGAGAGAAAGAAAGGGGAAGAGAGAAAAGGGTGAGAGAGAGCAAGAGTTCGGGGAGGCAGCCCGGAAGAGGCTTACCTGGGTCCTGGGTTCCTTCCTCCACTTTCCCTTAAGCCAGGCAGGCGGGCGGGCAGCTTGTGTTCACCTCCCTGGGAAATGCACCTTCTCCTCCAGCAATAAATCAAAGCCCATCCATCCCCGGGCCTCCTCCCTAATTAGAGATGTTTATTGAAGATTGTGTTTATTCGGCTGTCAGGGCGAGAAAAAGCTGCGATATAATTATCCCTGACCAGATAGTCCTGTCTCTCCGTGGAGCCCAGCTCCGGCTGCGCACTGAGCCAGGGAGGGTCCTCTTCGCCTTCTTTCTCCTTCCGTCCTCCCCCCCCCCGCCCCCTTCCTTCCTTCTCCAAATGCTGCAATATTCTGGATCGTCAAATAAGTGTAAAATTCCAATTTCCTTAAGTCTTGGGTGTTTGGAGGTTATGTTTTTAGAGGTGAATTAAGAACAGGGTGGGGAGAATGAAGGACCCCAACCCCACCCCACGTCAAGGGAATAGAGTGGAAGAAAGCAGCCCAAACTTTTCTTCAGGCTCCAACGGAAGGGCTTGGCGCCCTCCGCAAGAGACCAGAGACCCTTTCTGGATCTCAGCCCTTCTGAGGAAAAAAAGAGACCTCGAGAGAGACACAGGGTATTGATGACTTTTCCAAGCGATTCGTTAAATTGGCCAAGGCTCCAGAAAGTGTAGGTGAGGTTTCCTTTTCTCCTTGTTTTCTTGGTGTGCTATTCCTTGGTGGATATTATTTTTTTTGTTATCATTATTGCTATTATTATTTTCGGGAGAGGTGGCCTCAACCTCCCCTTTCCCCGAAGGTACTTGACGCATCCTGAACTTCCGGAGGGCCTCTCTATCCGCCTTGCGCCCCCATGTTCTCTCGCCTCCGATATCCCGGCCGCCCGGGCCAGAGCTAAGTCTGGGGAGTTCCCAGGGCTCGAGCTGGTGGGGGCCGTTTGTTTTCCCAAGGCGCTCAGTGTTTGTGTCACCATCTGGAAGGCTGTGTCTGGGAGTGATGAAAAGCGCCGGATTTCTCCCTAATTGAAAATACATTTTTGGAGAGGCCGCTCTGACAAATATCAGGGCTCCCGGCTTTTGATCCCTTTCTGCCGCCTCGCTTCTCCTGTCGCTAATAAAACTCGCATTGAGCCTCCTTAGCTCCTTGATTAACAGACAGATTAACTCTTACCAGGGTTGGGAACAGCTTGTCCCAATCAATGTCATTTTACAAGCCCGTCAAGATGTGCTTAGCTTCCCTCTCTGGGTATCCCTCCCTCCCTCCCTCCTCTGTAGCGAGCCAGCTTCCTTGACACCCCCCCCCGCCTCCCAAATCTCCAAACAGATTCTGAATTCTCCTGTCCCTACGTCCACATACACCGAGGGAAGACTTTTGGCCTGGACCAGGGCCTGGGCTCAAGGGCCCCCAGACTGCACGGCTGCTGGGTAAAGGTGGGCGGCGTTTGACAGAATTGGTTTGGTTCTCTTTTGAATGCTTTTCCTCGAAGTTACGCCTGCCGGGCGCTAGGATAGGAAGAAAGGCGAAAGGGAGAGGCAGGAGGAGAAGCATCCCGGCAAGGCCGAATCAAATGCAAACTTTTCGATCAGTCTGCAGTGTCCGCCTTATGGATTCCAGAGGCGACTCTCACCTATGTAAACAGGCACTGAGTTTCCTCCCGGTAAACGCGGCGCAGACCAGCACCTCAGGCCGCACATATTTCTTCACTGAGCGACCACACTGGACAAGAGGGCTTTAAGCTTTTTTCTAAGCATTTAAGAAAGAAAAAATTCCGAGGAGTTTGACATCCAAATGTTAATCAGAGGAGACGAACCTCCATTCTTCGGATTCTCTCACCACTTAGGAGGAGAGGGAGGGTTAGAGACCCGCGGCTTCCCCAACGGTCTGGGTCCCCAGCGGCCTGGGTCCCCAGCAGCCTCCCAAGGCTCCGCCGCAGCCGGCTGGGGGTTTCACACGTCGCCGCCTCTTCGTTGCTCCCGCGTTCCCTGGGAGGAAGACGAACTTGGCTCGGCTTTTAGGCTTTTCCGAGCTAGGGAAAGTAGACGACTGGCAGCAAAAGTAGTGATACCAGGCCCTGATGGGAGAGATTGATGGGACTTTTCTAGCCTATGGACCGAGGGGGTGGGCTTTAGGCCACTGAATCTCTCTTGCCAGGAAGGATCCTGCTTCCTGCAGACTTGCCCGGGATTCTTCTCTCCGAATCCTGAGAGATCTCTCCCTACCAATTCCATTTTCTTGGTCAGGCCTGGAGGGTGGCGGTCAAGATTACCTTAAGCTAATAGGTAAGTGGACGTGCTAGAAGCTAACTCTAACCTGGAACCTTCCCCTTCCCCCACAAAAAGCAGATACCTTCTTTCCCTCTCGTGGCTGTAGAGCTCGAGTTTGTCAGTCTGTCCTTTAGAAGGACCACATTTTAGGCCACTAACATGGCCTGGGAACCACTTTCCAAATAGAAGGAAATCTGGCCAGTCCTCCCTCTGGGAGCCGGACGGTTTTCTTTCTAAGCTGCAGTTGTCCTAAATAGCTTCCCAGAAGACATCCTCCATTACCTGTCCTCCCCTTCCTCATCTTCACTCGTCCCCAGACAGATAGCTGGACAGGGAAACGTGGGGGACGCAGGGTAAGGAGCAGGGGGTGCACGGGCTTTTTAGTCTCACTCAACTTTCGCCTCCCGCCCCCACACACAGATTAGAGCCTCAGGGAAGCTTCCGAGGTGAGCCCAATCCTCCGGCCCCCGGAGGAGAAGACTTCCCCTGGACCTTCCACCCCTGGACACTGGGCCCCGGGCGGCCCCAAGGCACGAACAAGAAGAGAGAGTGGCAAGACAAGAGAAGAGAAACTGAAGAAGCCTCGTATGTGCCTTCCGAGGGGGCAGAGCAGTGGGCAAGGTCTGGGGTTGCTCTGAGGGGGACAGCAATTAGAGGAAGGCAGTCCACCTTCTCCCAGCGTGCGGAGGAAGCCCGGAGGCGCGCGGGCAGAGTGCATGCCGAAGTTAAAATGGCGTCCTGAGAGTTGGCTCAACTTTACAGACTTCAACCCGGCGCTGGCTCCCACCCGGCCCCTTTCTCCTGGTGTGGGTCAGTAGCAGGTACTTGGAGGCGCCTCTGAGATTCGGCTGAGGGGAGGGCATCTGCCACACCCAGGACCCTCCCTGAGGACAGTCTGGGTGGGGGGAATGAAAAACTGCCCTCGCGTCCTTCCTCGTTCTTCCCGAACTCTTTCCCTCCGAGGCTCTGTGTCCCCCAAGTCCTGATGAACTAGGAACAACCAGTTCCATTTTGGTCTCTGGGATTTGTGTCTCTTTTCTAAGAGTCCTTCCTTCCTCCCCTTTTCCCCCAACCCCTACCTCACCCCAGTGACGTCAGGGTTTAAGATTTTTTTGTGTGTTAAAACATTTTTGGAAGGGGGGAGAAGTGAAGGAGGGAGTGGACACAAAGAACCCTGTGCCCTGAGGGGAAATAGCACGAGATTACGCGGTCGCTTTCTTCGGAGCTTTTGCTTAAGAAGGTGCTAATCCAGCGAATGACTAATTGAGAGGTTGTAAAAATGATATTCCCCTGTAAATCGGACGGAGTAGTGGGGGGATTGTTTTTTCCTTCCAGCCCTTCATTCCCACCTCCCATGCCCTGTGGACTAGAGTTGGAGCTACTTTGGCAAGAAAAAGGGAGGGAAAGAGAGAGGCAGAAAAGTCACATATTTCTACTCAAACTGGAATTAATTTCCCGGTTTCTCATTTCTTGGCTCCTCCGAAAGTCGCGGTCTTACAAAATCCCGCGCAGGCTCTCTCTGCTTGAAGAGGAGTTAAGAGCAACTACAGGCTTGGGAGGAGATCGCCAGTGCCACGGTGGAGGAGGTGGAGACCCTCACTTTCTCCAGCCCCTATCCCCAGGGGCAAAGTGGCACAGGCTCAGGTGGATAAAGGCCGCAGGCCCACTGTCTCCCCCTCCCCACCACCACCATCCTGCACTTCAGATCTGTAGCCCAGCCTCTCCAAGTGCTCTATCCCTCTCGCAAGGTCCTAGGATGGAACCGCGGCCCTCGGCCCTGGCAGGGCTGGGAGGAAGACACAATAAAGGGCATTCTGGGAGTTCGCAACCAGTTCAGGCTCAGAAGAAGGAAAGGCCTCCTCCTCTCTCAGGCAGCTGATTCTCTCAGCTACTGGGAACCCTAAGGGTTGACAGGCATGGGGACTACCCCCAGTCTCTAAGTCCCCGACCCCCCGCGGGACTACAAACCAGAGCCCGCTGAGGTCAGGCCAGGCCACACCAGGCCATGCCGGGCCCTGAAGCCGCTCTCCACCTGTCCTCAGCCCTACAGTGAGACCCCAAGACCCCGGGGGGCAGTGGTTCCACCAACCTTCGTGGCGCCCTTTCAGACTGGCCCTGGGAGCTAAGGCTGGAAGTAGGGGTGAAAAACCTGGTGGCAACCCGGCAACTAAAAAGGACGAGCCGAGCAGGCCCAGGCCCAAGCCCAAGCCCAGGCCCAGGCTCAGGACCAGGCCCAAGCCAAGGGGGCCTGCAGAGGGGCGGAAAAGGCAGGGCCCGAAGGAAGGCTTGAGTCCAGGCGGGACCCTGCCCTGGGCTGCCCCATGCTCTCAGGTCCCGGATTCCGGGCCCGCTTATCCGCTGCCTCGTTTGTCTCTTTATTGTCCCCGCTAGGCAGCGGCGGCGGCGGCGGCGGCAGCGGCGCTGCTTGTCACGGTCGCATTCAGGGCCTGGAGACTTTATTGATGAGCTTTGACTTTTACCACTTTTCACATGTCAAGAGAAGTCAAGTGTACCCGGCAACGGCTTCATTTTATGCTAGGCGCATCGGGGCTCCCACTCTTCGGCGCTAGTTTCTGGCCATCTCCGCCCGCCCCCATCCAAAAGGTTCACCCCCTTCTCTCCCCTCAATCCCCGCCCCCACCCTCTACCCCCCAGCACCGTCCGGCAGCCAGCTCCCCCAGGCCTTTGGCGCAGAGGACTCAGGGCATCGCGGCCCGAGCCAGGCGCTCCCATGTCACCTTAAATGCTGGCGCCGAGGGGCGGCTTTGGAGTTTACTGAGGTGTGTCTTAATCGTCCGGCATTCAACAAATGGACTTGTGGTGTGTGGTCAGAACAGAAAAAGTCATTTACTTACTTTCTTCCCTGGTTTTCTGGCAACAGCTGAAGGGGCGCCGCCTCTGTTGGGTCTTGGGAAAGAGCTGATATGGAGGCGCGCGCACACACGCACAATCACCCCGCAACACAGACTCCGCAACACACACACTGCACAACACACATAATCACTGACACTTGGGCGCACTCTGGCATACTGACACACTAACGTTCCCTGGCACGTACACTCACACTCAAGCACCAAAACACACACACACACACACACACACACACACACCATACATTCCCCCACCCCCACGCGTTCACACGCACACACACTCACCCACATGCATCCACTCACACTCGCTCCAGCATTAGCCATATCCCCCCAGCCACCACTACTCCCCCCTCTTCCCTTATCCGCCCTTTTCCCCCGTTCCCCTCCTTTCGGGTGTCTGAAAACCCGCCGCACTTAGTCAACAAATGGCACGTGGGAGAGGCTGGTGGTGAGTGTTTGGTGAGGACTCTTCAGGGCTTCTCAATACACAAAGTAAATGGCGTGTTTACTCGGCCCTCTCTAGCCCCAGCCCGGCCTCCACTCCAAGGCGGGGCTGCGAAAGGAGCCAGCAAGAAGAAAAGGCCGGGGGTGGGGGGTGAAGACGCTAGGGCAGCCGGCTGGAGAGTGGCGTTGGGTAAAGGCACAACTAGTCTTCTGGGGCGCCCGTCTCTCCGAAGTCTATCCGTTGCCTTCTGCTCCCCCCCTCCCCCGACCTCCATTAAGAGAGCCCGAAATGTTTACGAACAAATAAGCTTTCCTTCCCTCTCCATCCCCCCTCCTCCGCTCGCGCCCTGCTCTCCTCCCTTTCTCTCTCCTCTTCTCCTCCTCCCCTCCCCCCACCTCATCTTCCTCTGGGTCCGAAAAGGTGGGCTTGGAAAGCATCCGCGCTATCTGCAGTCTTCAGGTTCGGCCTCCCCAGGCCTGAGAGAGGACCGGGGGCGGAGAGGGGGGGTGGGGCGGGGCGGCAGGGCTACTTTGGATTGTAGTTGGTGAGAAGGGGCTGGGCCAAGCTGGAGAGGAACTTGCTCCATCAGTCAGGCTGTGCGCCCAGTTCCCAATGCGGAGGGGGGGGGGACGGACGGTCTTGGGGGGGAGAAAAGAATTGGGGCGGAGGAGGGAAGGAGGGGGAGGGAACTCTGCCTCGCCTGCCCAGTAGCCTCCACTCAACTTTCCCAAGGGAGCCCCTCCAGAGAGTAGGGCAACGTTGGAGTCTAGAACCTGCCGGGAGCCCTCTTGGAACGCCGGGATGATAGAACGGGGGGGGGGGAGAGAGAGACCCCGCCGAAGAGTAAAAATTCATCTGAGGAGCCGCAAACAAGTGTATTCATATTCAAACAAATGGACCAATTGAACCAGGCAGAGCGAGGAAGCATCCAATCGGCAGCCGCGAGGCCCAGGAGCTGCTTTGCATAAAGCAATATTTTGTGTGGGAGAGAGCGGTACATTTGCATGTTGCGGAGTGATTAGTGGGTTTGAAAAGAGAGCCGTAGCTCAGCCTCATTTCCCGCTCTGGTTAAGGCGCAGGAGGAAGTGTTTTGCTGGCGGATGATGACAGAGGTCAGGCTTCGCTAATGGGCCAGTGAAGAGCGGTGGAGGAGAGACAGGGAGCCGGCACACACACATTAATACACTTGAACCATCACCAATCAGCTTAGGTGTGCTCTGTCTCTCGGTACTTCCCTCACACACTCTCACTCTCCAGTCACTGACAGCCCATTGTATTGTCAATCTCTGTCTCCTTCCCAGGGATTCGAGAATTTCTCTCCTCACAAACCAAACCAGCAGCTTCACTGGAGAAAACTCTTCCCGGCATCTCCTTTAAAACACCATCCTTTTCCAACCGTTGCGGTCTTTAAAAATAAGCCAAAAAAACAAACAGACCCCAAACCAAACAAAAGCAAAAAAACAAACAAACAAACAAAACTCTTGACAGGAGCTTTTGACAGCAAGACAGGATGCCTCAGGAAGGTGAGTCTGCTCATTTCTTCTTCTCACTTCTTCCTTTTCATTTTAATATTTAGACAGGTCTCTGCTAACCCCCCCTTTTCCTCCCTCCCCCTCCCTTTCTCCTCCCCTCCCCCAACTGCAAATCGACAGAGTTTGTCCGGAGAAGTTTCCATCCAGGAGTGCAAACTTTCTGCTTCCAGGGAGAGTGAATGTTCTCTGGAGCTTAAAGCTACATCATCTAGCGTGGAGTAAGAGAGATGCCCGCAGCCGCAGCAGGAAGGGGAGAAGCAATACCAGCAGAATCGGCCCCAGGCTGTGAGCTTCAAGCTTCGGGCTCTAGGCTCAGGGCTCGGGCTCCGGGCTCCAGGAGCCAGGCTATAGGGGGGACAGAGCCAGTGAGCCGAGATGCAGGTTGTGAGCTGAATGAATCCTCCTCCTTCTCATCATCATACAAATTATAATAATAATAGCAATAGTAATAAAGGGGTTAGAAGCCCAGCAATCCTCAGCGCGGTGGAAGCGCTCGGTTAATGTGACTATGATCTACCCGCCCGCCTTCCTCAGCCAGATCTTAGAAGCCAGACCTTCGCCTTTCTCCAGCTCCGGGCTCCATTGGCTTTGCCGGGCCTCCAATCGTGCCTCTCAGATCGAGGGGAAGAAACAAGCAGAGGGGAGTGAGAACAGCTCTGGGAGCCGCGTCTTCGGCCTCGCTTTGTGCCTTCCAGAATCGAAGCTCCGGCCTCCGTGATGGAGGAAAGAATCCCCGCGTAAAAAAATGGAAGGCACTCGCTAGCTTCTAGGGAGGAGCGTAGGGGGAAGGAGAAAGAAAGGGAAACGGGCAGGAATGCAAGAGAGAGAGAGAGAGAGAGAGAGAGAGAGAGAGAGAGAGAGAGAGAGACAGACAGACAGACAGACAGACAGACAGAGACAGAGAAAAGGGGTGGGGGGGGAGAGAAAGTCACATCCCTGGCAAGCCAATTCTCAGTAGTTTTGAATCTTCAGGGAACTCTGAACCTACCTGAAGGACATGTCACTTTCAATCAAGGGTCCAACAATCATAGCGAACTTGTCCAACGCGCCGACAACTCTCAGCTGCCCTCGAGCTGGAAGATTTCTCTTCAAGTGTAAGAGTCCAGCCCCTTCCTTCTTCTGTGGTCTCCGAAGAAGCCGGGAGTCTCTCCTCCTCTTTGCGGGCCTTTCACCGGGTGTGGAATTAGCTTTTAGAGCCTGGTTGTGACCAACCTGCAACCGGTATTTTCAATTCAACAAGTTTCTGGGCGAAGAGGTGGCTTGAGATTTTAAAAAGAAAAAAAAATCCTTATTATGTCCTTGGTTACCCCCCCCCGCCTATTTAATTAACCTGACCTCTCCCACTTTCCTCCCTCCCCCTCCCTCTCTCCCCTAGTTTAAGTTAAATCCTCACCTGCTTAATTAGTCTCAGCGATTTCCAGAGCTTTTTGGATCTGGGGGCCCCCTTCAGGAAAAGTGTCTTTGCAAAGTTCTCAAAGTTCTTGACTCTTTTGCGGAGCAGAATTTCTTAGTCCCCAAGCGCCATCATGGCCCTGATTTATTTTTTTTTTATGCCAGTGTGACTGTAAGGAAATGGATTTGAATTTCAAGTGATAAAAGCTTTCTGTTGGAGGACGGGAAAAAAATAGCTTGGAATGATTTCTGAAAAGTTTACGAAACTAAAGTGAACCTCATTTCTTCCCCCTTCCTTTCTCAAATCCATGTGGGATATTTAACTCGAACTTGGAAGTGTTTTCGCTTTCTCCTGTATGTGTTCGACGGGAGGAGGGGGGAGCGGCGGGAATAAAATATAGTTGCAAAGTTCTGAGCCTCACCATTTGTTTCCCCGAAAGTAAAATAACAATTGTCTTTGACATGTTTGTTTTGGTTTCGTTTCGTTTCGGTTTTATAGCCACTGACCTTTGTAAATATCTGAAGGCAAATTGACTCATTTTTCCTATTATTTGGCCCCAGAGAGTAAAACTTAATAGCTAATTACGTTTGGGTTTGGGAGGTAGGGGTGTGTGTGTGTGTGTGTGTGTGTGTGTGTGTGTGTGTGTGTGTGTGTGTGTGCGCGTGCTGAACTGCTCTAAGGTGATGAGTTTCTATCCGGATTTGGAAATAGGATGGGGGGTGGGGGACACAAATTGGAAGGCCAGGCCTGTAAAGTGAGGGAAGTAAGTCTGTTGATGAGCGGTCGAGATTATTGAAGATAGTTGCAGCAGCACCTCCTTCTCTTTCCCGGCATTTTTCTAGGGCCCTCCATACAAAGCTCGGTAACAGGGAGGCAGAAGCAAGTGAGCTTGGGACCTGGCGGTGTTGTCCAGGCATTTCTCTGCTCCAGGTCCCTGATGGAAATCTTAGTTTTTCTGGCTTCCAGGAAGGCAGGAGTTTCGCGATTGTTTTTTGACTCAATGTTGACGATTACTTAGGTAATTAGATAGTTTATTTTTCCAGAAAAAGGAGGAGTGAGTAAAGAAAAAGAAAAAAATGGGGGAAGGGCTTAAATCTGGAGCTCTCCTGTCTTCCATATGCTTAGGTTTTTTTTCGAAAAATAGCAGCGTCTCCTTAGGGTCGCTTAGATATTTTTGTTTTAAATCAGCAGCAACGGGGTGCAAGTGGGGGAGGGGGAGAGGAGATTTCTGTTTGTGATGTATGCAGAGTAGCCTTCGAGAGAGTTAGCAAAAGTTTAACCTCTGCCGGGAGAATGTATTTTCTGTCTGTGTCACTGTCTCTTTAGCTCTCCTTCTGTACACCTCCCCTCCTCCCCGCAAAGCCCTCTCGTGTTTCTGAGCCCTATGTCAAAAATTCGAAGCCATTCTGTAGGGCAGACCGGGCTAGGGGTCTCTGTCCGGTGTGTGCATATGCAGACGTGTTCGGTGTGTTAAAGGCAGGGATGGTGCTGCTGCTAAACAGGGAAGCCCCGAGAGATACAGGGAATGCAGCAAACGTTCTTTCTCTCTCTCGAAGTCTGCCTCTGTTGGCGAACAGGTACCCTTCCGTAGCAGTAAATATTTACCAGTCCAAGTCTCGCATGCTGCGAGAGAAGTCCTTGTTTGCTGTATATTGTTGTTGTTGTTGTTTTATGGATTTTAACAGGCTGAAAGCTAGCTAATAAATTGATTCCCTGGATGGTTCTGAATAGACTAACGTGTCCTCGTGAATTCCCTATCATTCGCAGATAGACAAAAATTAGTACTCCTCATGGGCACATGAGATACAGAACGAGTATCTTTAGGCTTTATAAAAAAGAGGAGGAAGGAAGATACTAAACTGAAGGCAGCGAGTATTACATTGTGCTCTCTTCTCTCCTCTCCTCTCCTCTCCTCTCCTCTCCTCTTACTCCCTCTCACTCTTTTTAAGCAATCCCCTTGAATGAGTTCTTTATTACAATTGTCTCTTTCCAATTAAGCTCCCCACCGAGCTGTTGTATCTTTTTACAGCCCCTAACAACTCACACCAGTAACACAATTACCGCCAGATATTTATAACGAGAAATTACTTTTCTATTTTCTCGCAAGGCTCCTTTCAAAAAAAAAAAAAAAGAAAAGCCAGAGGTGGGGGTGGGGGAGCAGGAGGGGAGTACGGGGGAGGGGGCACCGGCGTTGGGTCGCGGCACCGCTAATGAAGAGAGAAGGTCCTTTCTGTTTCCTTTGTGAGTGGTGGGTTGTTGGTCCGTTCTGATGGAAGCTGTGTTGCCGGTGAGGGAGGCTCGGTTTGGCTCTTTGGGTTTGGGGAGAGGAGGAGAATAGGAGTCATTGTTCCCCGTCTGTCGGCTTTGTTGACCGGTTCTCACCCCCTCCCGTTCTTACTTTTTAGAGCACTGAGGCGAGGTAGACAGCGTGTGTCACAGTACAGTGAGGAGGGGGAAGATCTAAGACCAAAAAAGAAGTTAATCACAATAAGTGGAGTTTGGGGGGGAAAAAAGTTGGGAGCTCCACTTTAAAAGTCCCAGGAGTGGAGAGAGAGAGAGAGAGAGAGAGAGAGAGAGAGAGAGAGAGAGAGAGAGAGAGAGAGAGAGAGAGAGAGAGAGGCTAGACGGGAGGGGTGGGGGGAGAGGAGGGGGTGGGGAGAGGGGGCAGTAGCAGCAGTGTTGGGTTCCGTTTGCCGGTAGGGAGATTGGGGCCCAAGAGGCTGGAAAGGAAGGAGAAAGAAGCCCTGAAGCTGGGCTGAGTTTACTTTGGGCCTGCGCCTCTCGGCTGATGGGAAGTTAGGCAGTTCCCAAGGCCTAGGCCCTGGCCTGGCTGATTGGCAACCTCACCCAGACATCCCCTTCAAAAAGCAAACAGGTATTATTCCCCTTTCTCCTTCCTTCCTCCTTTCCCTTTCTCCTCCTTCTCTTCCTCCTCTCCTTTTCTTCCTTCTCTCTCAATTCTTCAGCTCTTTTTTCCTCCTCTCTTCTCTACATCTTTTTTACTTTCTTTTCTTTTGCTTTTTTCCTCTTCCTCTTCTCCTTCCATTTCATTTCTCCCCACTGTTCTTTTTCATCTTCTGCCTTTCTTTTCTTATCTCTTTTTTCTTTCACTCTTCCTCCTCTCTTTTCTCTTGTTCTTCTTTTCCCTCTTCCACTTCCCTTTTCTTGTGCTCACTCCTTCCCTCTTCTCCCCCTGATCCTCTCTTTACACTTGGTCTTCTTTCCTTCCTCCTCTCCTTTCTTGTTCCTAATTTGATTTCTCCTCTACTTGCTCCTCCTCTCCTCTCTCTTCCTCTTTATCTCATAGCGTTTTAAAAGTAATTTCTGAGTTTCCAACTCCTTTTTAGGAATCTCTTCTTCAGTCTCAAGACCTTTTTGTGCATGGGGGCGTTGGAGAGAGGAGAGAACTTGGGTTTGGGTTTCATTGCTGTATGATTGTTCTGCAAATGCTTCAGTCGAACCTTGGGCTTTAGCTTATCTCTTTGTGAGGTAGACCTTTGAGAACCTGGCTCAATGCCACTTTAAAATATACTTTTTTTTCTTTCCTCTTTGTCTTAGGGGGAAGACTTTAACTAGGGACGTGCAGATGTGTAAGTCCTCACATTGTAAGCGAGGACAGTCATCCCAGATCTCAGGCAAGTTTGGGGAGGTTTGTTGGGAGGTTTTACAAAGACCAAAAGAAGGTGGAGAGAAGGGAGAAGATAAATTGCTCATGCAGAAAGCTCCATAAAAAAAAAAAACCCTAGAGCCAGATGCATAATGCTAACTGACTGAAGAGTTAAATTCTAGGAAGAAATGGGAAAGATTGAGATGATTTTATTTCTAAGAAAAAATATGAAGGGGGCAAAATTTGCATGAACTGGAGAGTTTATACTGATGAACTTCATTTGTCGCCATGTGGCGCATAGCTATAAATTTATTAGGAGAGGCTGTATCTCCCGATCTCTGCAAGACGTATTTCCATTAGCGGTAAGCTAGGCCTGCCCTGAGCCCGGCAACTCCTGATTAATGTTTGTTTTATTGCTAATAGAGCCCTATATCCGAGCCACGTGGGATCCCGCTGCCTCAAGCCACCATGCAGAACAGTAAGTGTTTCTGGTCTTTCTTTGCGGACCTCGGGAACCGCCTCAAGAGCGTAGGGAATCTGGATTGGAGGTTAGCGTAGGATCCGGGTGGTGGTAAAAAAAGTAGAAGGCCTAAAGGAACCCTGACCATACCGGCCTGTAGGCTGCTGGGCCCCTACTGCCGTCTCAGTACTACTGGCTGGACACTAGCGCTTCGTTTTGGTGGTGGTGGGGGGGGAGGTTGCTGGTTTGTGGGCTTTTTGTTTTGGTGTTTGGGATTTTTTTTCTTTTATTTGTTTGGTTTTGGGAGGGTGCAATCC
Source organism: Phascolarctos cinereus (assembly GCF_003287225.1). Classification (NCBI taxonomy): domain Eukaryota; kingdom Metazoa; phylum Chordata; class Mammalia; order Diprotodontia; family Phascolarctidae; genus Phascolarctos; species Phascolarctos cinereus. The sequence goes on along the minus strand of NW_027556402.1, from coordinate 229,345,579 downwards.
CAGCTTCTGGGAAAACAGCCTGGGCAGTCAAAAACTGCTGTCCAAGGTTCGCTGAAACTGCTATCTACTAACGAATTAGCCCTAAATCCCACTTGAAAACTGCTTCACTACTGACCCTACCCAGTCGTAAGCTCCAGACTGAGTGGGAAGGGGCGAATTGTGTCAGGCTTCTCCAGGTTGCAGGAAGAGAGGCGAGTCTGTGGAGTGCCACACTCGGATTTTCCTCAACCCTCTGTGCTTGGTATCATCTTCGGGCAATGCCAGGAGATTTGCAAGGGAAGGGAAAGAGGGCATTTCAGACTTCACAGAGGGATTACACGGAGCAATGAAGGAGCTCAACTGTTTCACAGGGGACAGTTGGCTCCCCTGGTCCTAGTGGACAAGGGGGAAAGATATAATACTGGGGGTAGTGATTGACCCTCATGGGAGATCAGGTGAGGAAGGTTTTCTGGTTCTAGAAAAGAGGCAGTTTTCTATATTTCAGTGTGGACAAGTCGGGCGCCAGGCTAGGATTGTTGGGGTCCCAGTATCACCTGTATTAGACTATCAAATGTACAATAAACTCAGGGAGGGTTCTCTACCCCCCATCTTCTCTCCCTTTGCTTCCAGACCCTTTTACTGCGACTGGGAGGGAACTTTGGGGGACTCGATTTCCCATTGTAAACGCCCGGCAAGTTTCTGGAGAGGAGAAGGCAGGTTTACCAGAAACCCAGCGGCCCTAAATCAGCAGTCCAAACTGCACTCAGGCCATGTTTGGAATAGATCTAGAATGGGATAGCCTACGGCTCTAGTTTCAGCACAGCGGAACTAACGGACTGGAGGAGAGTCTGAGAAATTGTGGCAAGAGCCCACCTTTCCCTACTCTGCCTTTTACCCCACCCTGATCCGTTCTGCCCAGAGTCTTGAACAGGCGTGTGGACTTCCCCAGCAAGTTTCCCTCCAGCTCTGGTCCGGGTTCTGTTCAGAGGACCTTCCACTCCACTCTCTTCTTTCTTCCCCCTGAGCTCTGAGCCTCTCTTGGTAGTAGTGTTTCAAGGTTGCCCAGCCCCTGGGAGGGAGTTGTAGTTAAGGGACGAGGAGAGTCCCCAGTCACCGCGAAGGACCTGGACACGCAGAGGACCTGGTGCCAGGGATTCGGATAGAGCGTGCTGGGGCTTTGGGCGGAAGATGGGACCAGAGCCGGGGAGTCACCTGTGCTTCGGTTCAGGGAGGCTTCACTCTCTTCCTCCACACGCGCCTTCCCCCCTTGTTCCTTCCCTCCCTTTCCCTGGTCTTGGCTCTTTCTTGGCCTTGATGTGGCGAGGGGAGTTTACGTTAATAGCAGATGCCTTCGCACGGCCCCAGTGTCAGCTCGCCCAGCGCCGCTGGGGCCTCCTGGGCGCGACCGGGCGCAGCCCCGACTTGGCCGCGGGGTCGCGGGCAGGCAGACCGGGCTTTGTGCGCCTCGCTCCTGGGTGTGTGCTAGGCGCGGAGCCGCCAAATTGACACCATATGTTTTCCTATTAGATGCCTCGCAATAGAATACAAGGCGCATAATCATCGCCACTGGGAGAGAGCTACACTCCTCCCCAGGGAAATGATACAATGATTAAGGCTTAACCTCTTAAGGGGAACTTTGGAGCCCGGCTTTCTTCGATGCTTTTTCGAAGCTGGGCGTCCTGGCCCCACAGCCTTAACAGGACCCAGGCTGGGAGAGCACCTCGGGCCCAGTGGATCACTTTGGGGGAGACCGTGGGGTGGCCTCTCCTGCAAGAAGTGGCATCGTTCTCTACTTGCCTTGGGTCTCTCTCTCTCTCTCTCTCTCTCTCTCTCTCTCTCTCTCTCTCTCTCTCTCTCTCTCTCTCTCTCCCTCTCGCTTTCTCTGTTTCTCCCCTTCCTTCTTTCTTTTTCTCATGCTACCTCTTTATCTCTCATTTTCGGGGGGAAAAGATGTAAGGTACCGGGGACCAAGGTCCCAATACCCCGAGAAGGGTTTAGCGAGTGTCCTCTTTAGATAATGAATGCTAGGAGCACAGAAAAGCCAGGAAGGGGGTGAGGGGGGGCAGCAAAACCAAAATCTAATGTTCCTCTCTAGGCCTGGGCTGGGTGTAATATTGCAGATTGCTCCAGTGCTGGGCCCGACTGCCTCGACGTTCAAACAGCCAAACTGCATGTCACTTCGCATCGAGTGAGTGGCGAGCGCACCCCCTCGGTTATGTCCGCGCAGAGCCCGTGGCTACCCTTAGAACGCGGCTCCCCTGGAAGGCGAAACCAGTAAAGTCCCATCTCGTCTGAGTGATATCCAAATAGGGACAGAAAGGGTCGTTTTATCATGGTACTATTTGTCGTGACGATGCAATTTCCAGGAGCGGAGCACTGTCATAAAGTGACAGGTCTGCCACAAGTGCTCCGACTGATCTTTTCAATTAGCCTTCCATGCATGATCCGGAGCGACTTCCGCCTATTTCCAGAAATTAAGCTCAAACTTGACGTGCAGCTAGTTTTATTTTAAAGACAAATGTCAGAGAGGCTCATCATATTTTCCCCCCTCTTCTATATTTAGAGCTTATTTATTGCTAAGAAGCCCAGGCTCCTGGAGTCCATTTATCAGGAGGCTCCAAAGAGAGGAGAGGAGAGCAGAGGAGAGGAGAGGAGAGAAGAGAGACAGTCAGAGCTTCTCCTAGAAGAGATTCTCTGTAAAGTCGGGGCTCCAGGTTGGGGATTTTAAGGAGGCTGCTAATGAGATTTGCTGTTTTGGGGCGCCGAGGGTTTCCTGGGGAATAAGAGCAGGAGATAGGAAGCCACCACATTTCTCCAGATCAGAAAGTGGAGTTGAGGCTGCAGAACGGAGAAAGAAGTGGATGTGTGTGTATTATTGGGTTGTAAGGGGGCAGCTAAATGGAGTGGGAGAGGGTACTTTTCGTGGGAAATTTTTTGTTTTCTTTCCTTTCTTTTTCTATGTTTGATCCTTTTCTTTCTATCCTCTGCTTTTGGGACAACTGTAGTGATGAGCACCTCAGCAGCAGCAGCTGAAGTATCAGCTACAAATTAAGCAATTCCTCAGTCCCTGGACGCCTTTCGGTTCTCGAATCTTTTGGGGGGGGGGTTGGGGGAGAGCTAGGGACCTCAGCAACTCTGCCCTTGGTCAGTTATAGTTTTGGTCCTGTGTCTCGGCTGCAGTGTAGGAGCTGAGGAGGAATGGCCGCTCGGTGGTTGTAGGTTTGGTGCCCAGGTCAGAGAGAAAGGGTGGTAGTCTGGAAAAAAATGTGCTCCTCTCTTCTCTTCTCCTCTCCTCTCTTCTTCTTCCTTCTCCTCTCTTCTTCTCTCCTCTCTTCTCTTCTCTCTATATTAAAAAAAATGTGACCTCTGCTCACATATTTGGAATATTACGTTGAATTTTATTGACTCGAAACTTCTAGACAGGGAAGATCGGAGGGGAGTTTTATTATTTTGTCATTGTTATATGGAGTGCTCAGTCTTCAGGAATCCAGAGATGGATGGATAGACCATCCAGTCTTGAAATTAGGGATCAGAATCTCGAGAACGATCACCAGTGATGCTTATCTGTCCTTGGGGTTTCGAGGTTTGAGGCGGGGAGCGAAGTGGCAGAACGTTCTGACTTGTTCCTTTGACTGTCTCCGACTTTCTGGGCTGAAAAATACCAGTGATGAATGGAAATTGTCTTTCTGAGAGCCCAGACGAAGCTGCAAAGGGATTTGATAGGACTGGCAAGCTGCAAAGGGATTTGATAGGACTGGGGTATTTGTTATTGGATGCATGGCTGTATTGGATGTGGCAGAAGAATGCATTTTTCTGTTGTCCTTGATCAATAGCAGCAACCTGATGGTTGAAGTTGTCGTGGATCCGCAGGTAGCTGAGGATGTTATTTTTTTTGTTGTTCCCCCACCTTCCTTCCCTTCCTCTCTCCCTCTCTCTCTTCCTCCCCTCTCTTCCTTTCTCCCCTTCCTTGTCCCTGTCCCTCTTTCTTTCTCTGCTTTCTTTCTCCTAGGTCACAGTGGAGTGAATCAGCTCGGTGGTGTATTTGTCAACGGGCGGCCACTGCCGGATTCCACCCGCCAGAAGATCGTGGAACTAGCTCACAGCGGGGCCCGGCCGTGTGACATTTCCCGAATTCTGCAGGTGATCCTCGGCTACGCCTCCCCACTTGCTTCCAAAGGCCACCGCTCTGAACGCACTCTCTCCATCTTTTACCGTAAAAGCTTTAATTACGGACCCCTGCCCCTGCTCCCTGTACCCCACCCTGCCCCCCACCCCCCTTTCCTGTCTCCCTCACCCATCCTACCCTGACTACCTTTTCAACCTGGGTCAGTTACATACAATTATTCATCTGCTTTTTTTTTAACTTTACTTATTTAAAAAAAATATTCTATCTATTTTCATTTGGTAAAAGGATTTATTCTCGTTACAGTTAGTGAAGTGTAATAAACGGAATTATATAAACTGACATAATTTCAGTTGTTCCCTATATTCACTTCAGATTCCAAGATCCCCGTGTGCCCTAAACTTTACTTATTATTTACGAAATATAGATTTATTAGATTATAAAGACAAAGCTGCTTGGCCCCCGATCCCGTTATCCCTCCTGGGCAAGTTCAGTATGGAAACCGCAATAATCAATTTTCAGTTTATTTCCCCTTTTTGCCATTAACAAACAAACATATTGATTGTAAGCAGACTCAGTCAAAGACGATTAACTTAGTTTTTGTTCATCTTCAAGCAGGGATGAGTAGAATAGTTTTGTTTTTGTTTTTTAAGAACCTTTTAAAATAGGTTTTTTAAAATTCCAGATGTTTTAAAGTATCATCACATTTGTAGTGTTTAGGGGCCACAAATGTAATTTTAAGAAAAAAAAACCTCTCTAAAGTAAGTTCTCATACCATTGAAGGTATATTTTTGTGTTATAGACCCATGCAGATGCAAAAGTCCAAGTGCTGGACAATCAAAACGTAAGCTTGTCCTTGTTTAATGCATACTTAAACAATTTTATTTTTGTCTTGAAATTATTAATAATGTGGTTTTCTGTCCGCTTCCCCTATGCAGGTATCCAATGGATGTGTGAGTAAGATTCTGGGCAGGTATTACGAGACCGGTTCCATCAGGCCCAGAGCCATCGGAGGTAGCAAACCCAGGGTAGCGACTCCCGAAGTTGTCAGCAAAATAGCCCAGTATAAACGAGAGTGCCCGTCCATATTTGCTTGGGAAATCCGAGACAGATTACTGTCGGAGGGGGTCTGTACCAACGACAATATACCCAGCGTAAGTTCGTGAGACTACCAAAGCAACACCTTGGCACTCATTTTGCGGGGTCTCTCTCTCTCTCTCTCTCTCCCTCCCTCCCTTCCTCTCTCCCTTCCTTCTTTCCTTTTCTTCTTCCTTCCTTTCCTTCTTCTCTCCCTCTCTTCCTTCTCTCCTTCCTTCTTTTCTTTTTCCTCTCACTTCTCACCTAATACTCTTTAAATTCTGCCTTTTTCAATTCCATACCTCTCTCTTTTTCTTCTCTTTTCTTCTCTCCTCCCCTCTTCCCTTCTCTTCTCTTTCTCCCTTCCCCTTCTCCTCTTCCCTTCCTTCCTTCTCTTTACTTCTTTCCCTTTCCCTTCTTTCCCTCTCCTCTTCCTTTCTCCCCTCCTTCTCTTTCTCCTCCTCCTCCATCATCATCATCATCATCATCATCATCATCATCTTCTCCTCCTCCTCCTCTTCCTCCCCCTCCCTTTCTTCAGCTCTGGACCCCTCCCTTGTCTCTGGGCACCTGGGTCATTGTCAGACAGATACAGTTTCTTTTGTCCTGTTCTAAAACTGTTGGAGTGTGTGTGGGGGGGTTCATGTTATTTGTATGCTGCCAGGCAATTATGGCTGGGGAGCCCAGGAGATTGAGAGTGCAATTTATTTCCATCACCACCAAAAAAAAAAATGGAAAAGGAAAAAAAATAGCCCCACTCTTTATTTGGGTGGGGAATGGGGAGAGAGATGGTGAAGATAGGCTAGGAGAGAAAGAACTCCAGACCTATGTGCCCAAACCATTCACAAATTGCCCCCACAACCAGGGGTGGGGGGACAAACCAACCACTACCCCAACAAAAGGAAACCAAAGAAAATTCAAAATTTGGACTTTCCCCCAGAGAATCTTGAAACACGGCAAATTTTGCTAATGCCCTATAAAATATTAGAATAGAATGTCCTGTATTCTCTGCTTACCCAGGAGCATCCCTGGTTGATAGCAATGGGGATGTTTTTCTCCCCATTATGTTAATCTTTCCACTGTCATGGGGTCTAGGGAGAAGAGGGGGCTGAATAATGAACGAATGAAAATGTATTTTAAGGCAAACTGGTGGGAATGATTATTTTAAACGGAGCTAGCGTTTGTGTGGTTGTCGTAGTTGTTTTTAAAGGACACTTCCCTGGGATCTGCTTTGGGTTCCGTTCACAGGTATCATCAATAAACAGAGTTCTACGCAACCTGGCTAGCGAAAAGCAACAGATGGGCGCAGACGGCATGTATGATAAACTAAGAATGCTGAACGGGCAGACAGGAAGCTGGGGCACCCGCCCAGGGTGGTATCCGGGGACCTCTGTACCAGGGCAACCTACACCAGGTAAAGCACACACTCGGAACTCGCGCTCTCCTTGTACCCAGTCTGGTTCCCTCTCCTTCGATCTCCCCCACCCCGTTTTTTGAGTCGGGCAGAAGGAACTGTCACAGAAATCGGATGCCCCTGAGGAAAGCTAAGGCAGGCAAGAGGCCAGGACAGAGCTCGGCTCCAGAGCTGCTCCTGGCAAAATGGGACTTGAGCGAAGTGCTGAAAGGCGAGTGCTCGTGGAAGACTTGCCTCTAGGGGAAAGGCAAGAGTGGGCTAGAGGAGCGGGATGTGTTGGGTTAGCTTGGGAGGGGGGGGCGGGGAGAGAGAGAGAGAGAGAGAGGAGAGAGAGAGAGAGAGAGAGAGAGAGAGAGAGAGAGAGAGAGAGAGAGAGAGAGAGAGAGAGTTCATGTGAGTGTGCGTATAAGAGGACCACGTGGTTCTCTATTTAAATTTCCATTAAAATGCATCGAGAGCCCCCTTGCTGTAGGAGTGTGACAAGTTAACATACTGACAGACTGTGAGGTAAACATAATTGTATCATTTTGCTTTTTACAGTAATTGACAAATTATGTGACTGTGAGTAAGGAGCATATGGAAAGATGCGGAGGGAGATGCGGTTTGGGTGCGGGATTCAGGAGCCAGTGGAGAAGTAGGGAGTGTGAATGTTTTCCTTTAGTCAAAAAGAACACTAGTCCCATACCTTTCAGCCCCAACCCTATTGCGTTCTCTCTCATTCCCCACCCCCATCTACTCACCCGGTTCTTGCTGTTCTTAGTCTTTTTCCTAGAGAGGGAAAAATTGTGGTAGAAACCCACCTGTGTCTGAGGATAGATTGATGGAAGGCCTCTCCTGGTCAATTGGAGCCTGACCTTTCGAGGAAAGGAGGGTTTAGTGGAGGCACTGACCTTTAATGAGTGGGGCAGAGGAGCAGGGAGGCACCCAGTCTGAGCCCAGGAGGAAAAAGTGGGAGAGGCGCAGATTTCGTGGATCTCTCCAGTTTCTGTCCACTATCCCCGCCCCCCCAGGTGAACTGAGTTAGTTTGGCCAAAAATAGAAAACTGTTTTCTCCCGAAGATTAATCGGGATTTGTTGTCCCTGTGACAGGGAGATAATATGTGGAATAATGGGACGTGGCGTCGCACTCCCGGAAACATGACTAAGCCCGGGGGGCTCCAGGTCAGAGGAGGCTGGGCTGACCTGGGCTGGCTAGGCAGGGGAGTGGCGCCCTCCAGGGAGCTAGCCGGGCTGGTTGTCCCACGAGCCGCTTTGGGGGTGCCTCCGCCCCCCGAGGGACGCGGAAAGGGAACTAGAAAATCAGTAACAGTATGCGAAATATCTGCTACAAAGGATGCTTCTGTCACTCGGAAGAATTTGTTATGGGAACAATCCTGTCGCTATGTAATTGCTCATTAGAGAGCGTTTTGTTTCTCATTAAGGCGACATGAATAAGCGTCTAGTTGAAGGAGACAGCTGTAGAAATGTTCCACAGGAGACCCCTGGACACGCTGTGGCGCCGCTTGCCAATTAGACGTGTCAGCTTTAAGAGCAGAAGACAATATAGGAAGGACACTGGAAAGATAGGGAGCAAGCTTTCACTTTTTTTTTTCGGTCTACCGTCTCTACCCTTTGAGGATCGGAAGGCCTTAAAGATGGGCTAGGGCTCTACTTGACTGCACTCACCCCCAGGAAGGTTGGCAATGCTCACCCCGGCTCCTTCTTCTCCACCCCACCTCCCCACCTCCAGCCCGAGATTCGAACCCAAAGGACACCTAGATGCTGCCGGGTCTGGGCTGCGCGGCCAGGAGAGGCCGCTCTGTTCCAAAGCAGGGGAGTAGGAGAAAGAACAGGAAGGAAAGCCTTCTGCCCCAAGAGCCTCTAGCTTCCAGCTCAGTCCGCCAGCCATCTAATACGCCTTCAGGTGCTTTGGATATTTCTTCACCAGAGACTTCTCCGGTGTTAAACACCCATATCATAATCAGCGTCCATCCTGTTTTTCTCCCCTTCCCTCTGCTCTTTTGTCTTAATCTGTCCGTTCCCGTTTTGTCTTATTCTGTCCGCTCCCCTCTTTCCTTCCGTCACCTTCCCTTTCCTTCCCCTTTCCTTCCCTTCCTTCTCCTTTTCTCCCCACCCCTTTTCCCTCTCTTCCTTTCCCTTCCCCTTCCCTTCCCTTCCCCTTCCCTCCCCTTCCCCTCTCTTCCCTTCCTTTCCCTCCCCTTCCCCTCTCTTCCCTTCTACTTCTCCTTCCCCTACTTTCCTTTCCCTCCTCTTCGCTTCGTTTCCCTTCTCCTCCACTCCCCTTCCCTCCCCTGCCCTTTCCTTTCTTCCCCTCCCCTTTCCTCTATTTCCTTGCCTCCTCTTCCTTCCCTTCCTTCTCTCCTCTTCTCTTCTTTTTCGATCTTGTGTTCTTTCCGTCTCTTTCCCCCATCTCCCTGTCTCTTTAGCTCTCCCCACCCCCCAAATTTCTGTCTATTCGTTTTCCCATCTACCATTTTGTCTGCACTCCACTCTTCGCTTCTCTGCTTTCCTCGCTCAATCCCTCATCAGTTGACAGGCACACACCCTCCAACATACCCACTTAACACACATTCGGGACACACTCAGGTGTTCCCGGACCAGACACACATATAGATAGAGGGAAGAGCCCTGCTTCCTCTCAGGGCAAGTCGCCTCACTCTCTTCTTCCTCCACCCTGCCCCGTCATTTGGAAACCCCGTGGGACACTCCTCCCCCTCCTACTCCCATTCTCCCACCTCTCCATTCTGGGAGAGGATGCTCTTTGTCTAAAAGAAGTGGCGGGGGGGGGGGGCGGTGCCGTAACCTTTCCCCTTTGTAGGAATGTACCTGATCTTTCTACCCTCTCTTACAAGGTTGCTTCCTATTTGTGGGCTGCAAGCACCAGTACCCCAAGGATTTGCTTGTTAGTACGGCTCAGGTTTGGGCCCCCGTATAGAAAACTGGCCTGGGGACTAGGGAGGACCCTCTCTGGGTTGTGGAAGTAAGAGACTCGAAGAACAATAGCCACTTTCTTTCAAGTGAGGTAGGGTTAAAGGGTGACGATTGGGTCAAACTCAGAACTAACACGAACGAATTAAAAAACATTTATTGAACGCTTACTATATGCTAACTATATACGCTTTATATATGCTAACTATATACTGTGCTAAAACATGGGTCATGGAAGGGACCAGATTCCTTCTTGACTTCTGGACACCTAGGGGGAAGAAGGATATAGCAAGGACTCCGTGGCTAACGGGCCTCATCGGATCCCCAAGAAGAGAAAAGTTGGGCTTGGGGGCGGCAGGAGGAGGGCGGGAGATGAAGGTGGGGTGGGGAGCCGGAGGCAGAGAGCTTTTTCAGGTGCGTCCACACTTTTCCGCCAACCTGCAGAGTGTGTACGCGCCCACACTCGTGCAGGCGCGGGACCAGGGGCAGCAGCTAGGACTGGGACCCCCGGGACCCGCCCAGAAGTGCCTAGGAGTAGGAATCAGATCGGACTTCCAAGGGAATAGCTTTGCTTGCTGGTGCAAATGACCGCACCCCTATCCTTACCCGCCCCCTTCCCGAGCTCCTCCTTCCCTCCCCACTCCCCCCCCCACCCCAGGACGTACTAAGTTACTGGGTTTGAAGAGTTCACTACTGCCGCCGCATAAGGCGAGGTTAGGTCTCAGAGGGGGACAAATATGGTTTCAATCTGATAAACGCCATGCGGCAGTGAATAAAATAATGACGACACAGCCTGGCAGAACAAAAAGAGACAAGTCTATCGGGCAGAAATTCTCCAGTGATTTAGCGGTTTTAGGGATCACTGAGGCACTTGTTCTTATCTCCGCCAACCCCCCCCCCCTCCGATTTGTAATGCCCAAGCCCTCTATAGGATTTAGACACTTTCTCTTTCAACAGACGCTGCAATGTTTTGATCCGCGTTCCGTAGCTGAAAGGTGCAGAAATTGGTTTGCTTTTTTTTTTTGCTTGTTTTCCGCCTCACTGATTAAGACACTAAGAAACTCAGAGATGATCTTCCTCCTCCTCCTCCTCCTCCTTCTCCTCCTCCTCTTCTTCCTCCTCTTCCTCTTCTTCTTCCTCTTCCTCCTCCTCCTCCTCCTCTGCCCCTTCTTCCTCCACATGAGAGCTTGAAGGTCTAGCTATAGGGATAGTAGTAGGTAGGATGCTACCAATGAAGACCCTTCATTGGCAGCATCTGAAGGATCTTTTTAAAAGAAAAGCTCTTAATTGTCTATTAAGTTTATATTACTTGGAATTTGAGAGGGAACTTTTGGTACTTGTGTAAATAGACTTTAAAAGGGTCACACAGGCTTAAAAAAAGTAAAGGAATAGCAAAAAGTAGATAAAAATCCTCTCTCCAAACTTCAAACAATTGTAAAGAATGGAAGTAAAGTGGATTTAAAAGAGAACAAGTAAATAATGGAATAGATAGATAGTCATGGTTTAGAACCTTGGGAAGCGGTAATTGACTAGGAAGAAAAAAAATCAACAACAACAACAACAAATAATGACTTTCCTTGGTGTTGCTCCCTCTTCTTTCCTTTAAAAAAGAAAAAAAGTCTTAAAATTTTCCAATCTCCTACTTTGTCTTCCTTTCTTGCCCAAGAACAGCTGGATATATATTTAAGCTCTAAGCCACTGTAGACTCTGGTCAATGTTAATCTAACCTTGGTTGGGAGAATGAAGGTGGGGATGGGAAAGAGAAAGGAGAGACAGAGAAACAGACAGGTTTTCCCCAGATTTCCTTAAAACCATATTTCAAGTTAGGAAAGTGAAAGTCAAATAAAGAGGATTTAAATCCGGTTTAAGAAAGGTTTAAGTCCCAGTGAGGGCAAAAAGGAAAAACTTCTTGGAGGGACCAGGCAGGAAAAGAGGTGATAAGGAAAGGGAGCTCTTTCCCCACTCTGCCTCACTCTCCCAGGACCCAGATCTCAGCTCTTCCTTGCCTTAGATTTGCTTCCAGCTACTAGCCCTAGGATTTCAGGAAGAAATTACTTATCCCAGTCAGAATATTCAATAACTTTTTACATATGGAAAAAGGTTGTCTGGAAACTTGTCTTTCTGATTCAGAAAGAGGAAATTGTGCAGAGACCAATAGACTACTTGTAATATTTCTCTTCTGTTTCTGCTCCCTGCCCCCATTTCCTCTTCTTCTCTTCCCTCTTCCTTCTTATCCTTTCTCCTTTTCTCTTTTTCTCTTTCCCCCTTTTTTTTCCTCTTCTCCTTTCCACAGCCCTCTCCTCTGCTCTCTCTCCCTAATTCAAAAACAAGGGGACACTTGAATTCTTGCCCTGAAAACCACTTAAAAAGTCATGCTAACTTTGGGCAGTAAATAAAAACAGACACTTGTGTCCTAATGCAGGAGTTGAAGCTTATCTAATCTTAGCTAAGTAGTTCTCTCCACCCCCATCGCTTTTGTTTCTTGCTGTAGAGTAAACAGCTCAGGCTATGGAGATGTTCTGAGAGATGCTCTATTCACAAGTTTGCCTCTCTCTCTCTCTCTCTCTCTCTCTCTCTCTCTCTCTCTCTCTCTCTCTCTCTCCCTCTCCCCTCCTCCCCTCTCTGTCTCTCCATCTCTCCTCCTCTCCTCCTCTCCTCCACCTCTTTTCTCCCTCCCCCTTCTCTTCCTCCCCCCTCCCTATAGAAAGGCGAGCCCCCTAAATAGCATTGAGGAGCCCAGCCCAGGGGACAGTGATTAATGATAGTAGAGCAGAGAGGTTAACATACTTCACTGAAAAGTCTGTTGACTGGGCTGCTTGTAACACAATGTGGCCCGCTGCACGCCTCAAGAGAATCCTTTTGTTGTCCCCTCTCATTGTGGCCTCCAAATTCTGCCCACGAAAGTTTGCCAACGCTCTTGCCCCAGGAGTTTAATAGTTTCCCTTACTCCCCGGGCTTTGTGCGCCGGTGAAAAGCAGCCCCGAGCTATTCAAGTGTTGGTGGTCATCTCAATAGATCTCCCGAGGCCCATATGGTGACCAGTGCCGATGAATCCGCCTGTTTAAATGGGGGAGAAAGTTGGGGTTTTAAAACATTTCAGAGCGCCTGAAAGGATCCCACTAGATCCTGTCACAATTGCCCCATCGCTTTGAACCCGCTGCCTATTGTCCCTGGTTATAAATGATATTCCTGGAGAAGTCGATTCCCACCCCACTAGTCCTCTCAGCCCCCCGACCCCCCAGCCCCTGAGCAGAAGCTGTCCCAAGCAGCAGCCCCAGCCTTCAAGAACTAAGGCTAGGGGGAAGAAGAGGCCTCCTTTAGTGTCCTGGAAGGGGAGCTAGGGACAAAGAAGGAGAAAGCAAAGCAGGGCTGGGGGATGGGGGTCCCTCTGGGGAGTCCCCCTCGACCCTCCCTACCTTCAGTATCCATTTTCTTCCTCCCTGCAGTCACCATTGGGCTTAGGGGCTTCCCAGGCACCAACAGCCAGCTAGTCCAAGTACATACACGACTCACTGTCCAACAGCACGGGGGGGGGGGGGGCAAAAACAACAACAATATTAAAAAACTTTCCCTTGTTAAATGATAGAAATTACATTAAAAGTGGTGGAAATGCCCTAATTAAAAATGTACCACTTAAATGACATACCAAGGGGCTCAGCTGTGGGGTAGCATATTTAGCTAGTTAGTGAACTCTCGACTATTTCTTTTTTTAAAATTACATGTTGAAATTTTAAAAGAAATCTTACTTTTCTCTGGTGCAACACATTACAAAGAATGGACAGTCCTTTTATCTAAATATAAAATTCCATTTTCAGCAATTATAGCCTGTTCTTGGTGATGATATAATTACAGCTGTGCTCAGTAATAGGTGTCAAGGCAATACACACTCATACAATAGTTGAATAAAACTAGAGAACAAAGCAAGCACTTCTAAATTCACAACCTTTAAAATGAAATTGACTGTGCAGAATTCAAATAAAAACTAGATAAATATTTTTTAAAAAAGATTACAAGCTTGGTTTGGTTTCTTAATAGCATTTTCTGCAAACCTATCAACATCTAATTGATTAGCTCGGAATTACTGATTATGGATAATCTGAAATGCTGAACGTCACTTATGTTTAATGTAGCCATAGGTAAATAAATTGCACAGGGAAAGGGAGCCTGGTGGTGAAGCATCTGGGCAAAGCGTCTTTAAAAAAAAAATGACTTTTCTTTGAAACTACTTTGGTGTCTATTTTGTTCTACAAAGGAATGGTATTCTTGAGACTGTCTTTCCATTTTTTCCCCCTCTTGGTTAAAGTGGAAGAAGATAAAAGGCCAGGTCATTGAGGATCCCCTTCATTGGAGGGGACAGATTTCTTGGTAATATTTCAGGGAGGCTGTCAGAAAACCCGGCTGATGGAATCTGAGGCCAGACGATATGAGCCTTTAGGAATCTGAGTTACTCTGATTTTTTCTTAATGTCCTATTTTTTTTTTGGTTGTTGTTGTTCCAGATGGCTGCCAGCAACAGGAAGGAGGGGGGGAGAACACTAATTCCATCAGCTCAAATGGAGAAGATTCAGATGAAGCCCAAATGAGACTTCAGCTGAAGCGAAAACTGCAAAGAAATAGGACATCCTTTACCCAAGAGCAAATTGAGGCTCTGGAGAAAGGTGATGGGAGTTTTTCAAAGCAGAAAAATTGTAGATCAAAGGCAGTGACACATTTGAAATACAGAGAACTAAATTTAACCAGGACCCCTTATGTTTAAAAAAATCTGAATATTCGGTTTTCCCCAATATACTAGGAATTTAAAGATTCTAAATCTTCCTATAAAAAGATGATTTGGGCTATCCTGGCTTCTCAGTCTTCAAGTTCATTTTAATGAAAGTTTAATTTAATTTTGGTGAGAAAAGTCTTTCCAAGTATTTAATAATAGCATTTCCAAGGGCAGTGATGGGAGGTAGGAGAATCAAGGTGGAGAGGAGAGAAGAGTTCAAGGTTCAGATCTAGGCTGACTCATTTTGGGCAGCCCTGGCACTGATATTGAAATATTCACTTCTTCCTCCAGAGTTTGAACGAACCCATTACCCAGATGTGTTTGCCAGAGAGAGGCTAGCTGCCAAAATAGACCTACCTGAAGCAAGAATACAGGTACACTAGGGATTGGGTAATTAAATGCTTTGTGATTCCTCTCTCTGGATTTTCAAAAGACAAAGGTTCTGCTAACTACCACTATTTATTTATATAAATTACAACGGACCCAGCTTACCAGCTACACTGTCCTAAAAACTTTGCTGTCCCAAGAGGTTTCATTGGCCGCAGATAGTGGGGGAGGTGCTGGAAACTGGGGTAAAGGTGTGTGTGTGTGGGGGGGAGATGGCTTTTCTTTTTTTTTTCCCTTGAAGCTGTTCCTCATGTATGTCCTATCCTTCCTGTTTCCAGGTATGGTTTTCTAATCGAAGAGCAAAATGGAGAAGGGAAGAAAAACTGAGGAACCAGAGGAGGCAGGCTAGCAACACACCCAGTCACATACCCATCAGCAGTAGTTTCAGTACCAGCGTCTACCAGCCAATCCCACAACCCACCACTCCTGGTAATTTTGAGACGATGCATCTGTTTTTTTAAGTCTGTCCGCTGAGTCTAGGGTGTGACTATCAGAAGTGTGGCACTCCAGGCCAATTGTTTTTGTTTGGTTTTGTTTTTGTTTCTTGTGTCTTCTGTTCTGCAGTTTCCTCCTTCACATCAGGCTCTATGTTGGGTCGGACGGACACAGCTCTAACAAATACATACAGTGCTTTGCCTCCCATGCCCAGCTTCACAATGGCAAACAACCTGCCTATGCAAGTAAGTGGGAGTGTGGTGGTGTCTGTTCATTAAGGGACCCAGAAAGAAGATCCTGGCAATAAGGGAGAATGTTCAGGCTGTGTCTGTCTACATGGTAGCCCCTTGCCTCCCATAATGAACAAATCATTTTGACCTGTGGTGCCGTGGAAAGAGTACTGAATTCAGAGTCAGGAAATGTGGTTCCAAAGCTCATCTTTGGCCCATCATGCCTGTGTGACCTTGGGCAAGTCTTTCCCTTGTCGGAACCTCTGAATGAAGGAGTTGGACTACATGGTCCCCAAGGTTCCCTTATTGCTTTAAATCTATGATCTATGGACTTAACTGACCATGTCTTTCAAGAAAAGTCACCCAGTTAAAAGAAAACCACCAAACCTATTCTAATTGATGCTTCCCTCTCCCCAAATGAAAAAAGAAAAACAATTGATTCGGACCAGTCAGACTAATCGTGAAGGCCACCATGTTTGTGCTTTGTAGACACAGCCTGAAAGTGGTGAGTGGGACTCAGGGGTGAGTGATGCTTGGTGATTTAGAGACAACGTAACTGGTCACATCACTTCTGTGGCCTCAGTTGCCTCATCTGTAGAGTAAATGAAGGGGTTAGGCCAGATGATCTCTAGCTTGAAATATGGGACCTTGGGAGAATCATTTAATCTCTCTGGTCCTCAGTTTTCTCATCTGTAAAATGAAAGGTGTTGATTAAATGATTTTATGGTAGCTTGCTTTTGATTGACTTATGGGTTAGTATGTATTTATAGTTATCTCTCTGGATCAGAATTTAGATTAGAACACTGGGGAACTTCAGGGGACATTTGACACCTCTATTTTATTTAATAAGGGAAGAAAGAAAGATTTCTTTATATTTACATGGCAGAATAGGTTTGAACTGGTGGATGAGCTCAGCTCCTTTTTGCATCTCCCCATAACAGGAGAAATTGAAGGAACTCCCTTGAAGTGCAAATGCAAAAATGTGCTTGTCCTTTTCATAGACCAAGGAAACAGGAGTACGTGGGGATTTGCTTTTGCCTGATTTCAATGAACCACTCACCACCCCAGAGCTGTGGCTGTTGTTCGAGGCAGAAACGGCCTTGTAAAAGTATCCTAGCTATGCCTTTTCATCCCAGTACCTAATTCTAGCCCATGGGGTCAGAAATTCATCATCTTCCTTGCAGTTCTGCTTTCCACATTCCCCACACATTTGCTCTGGTCTCTTACTTTGAGTAATTAGAGCAGCAGTACAGGGAGAGGTTGGACAGGTAAACTTGGGAGCTAATTGTTGTAGTTGCTCTCAATAGCCATCAGACGGGCAGCTAGGTGGTACAGTGGATAGAATGCTAGGCCCGGAGTCAGAAAAACCTGAGTTCAAATCTGGCCCCTGATAGTTATTTGCTGTGTGACTCTGGACGAGCCACTTAACCCTATTTGCCTCAGTTTCCTGTAAAATGAGCTGGAGGAGGAAAGTGATCTTCGACAAGAAAACCCCAGATGGCATCACAAAGAGTCGGACGTGACTCAAAGGACTAAATAACAAAATCCCGGTCAGATAGATCTAGATCTATAATGATTATTCCCCACAAAATTGCTAG
The DNA here is from genome assembly GCF_003287225.1 of Phascolarctos cinereus. Lineage (NCBI taxonomy): Eukaryota > Metazoa > Chordata > Mammalia > Diprotodontia > Phascolarctidae > Phascolarctos > Phascolarctos cinereus. The sequence continues at coordinate 229,328,644 of NW_027556402.1, read as the reverse complement.
TGTTCGTTTAAAGAAGGACCACGTGTATGTCTCCATAAGGTACATGCTTCATAACCTACACAATCATAGGATTGAAGAAACAGAAGTGAAGTGACTGTGTTTTGGAGACATAATCAAGGGAGTTGGTGAAATATTTATTTTGATTGCACTGGGATATGAATGGCTGGTGGCCCCATTGACACAAATTAGGGGATTGACAACACAAAGCTTGATTTTTACCATCTTTGCCAGGAAAATTTCCAGAAGCCAGCCTACCTAGTGGTAAAGACTGCTGGTACATTGCATGCTGGAATGGCTGATGGGTCCTCTAGGCTTGTTTGTGTCTTTGAACCTGATATTAGCAGAACACTTCTCCTGTTTTAATAAAGCCACACTGAATCTTACACAATTTGACTCAAAACAGAAGCAACATCAGGGTTGCTGGGAGGATAAAAAAGGGGGATAAGCGTGGGACAGACAGATCTCTGAGAACAAGAAAAGGTGTGATATACACTCAAGGTGCGATTATTATTAATTCTTATTATTCACACCTAGGAGCCCTGAGGTGTAGAGTCAGTGCACTTTTTAATTAGTTAGGAATAACCGTCTTTCTTTTCATTAGTGTGCTTATTAACCATTATGGAGTATCCACGATGATTTTATTTGCACAGCTCCACAAAGATGGGAACTCAGTGGTCAGAATCTCAGTGAATTAGTGATTCACCAGAGAAATTTGTGTTCCTGCCATTTCTTGGGACTTCCTAATGACTAAACTGCCTCTACTCTAACCCCACTAACCTTATTGTACTATTCAAGAAATATTTAATTGGCTGTGATCAGTAATATCAAGTCAATTCCCTAGCCCCTACGCAGGCTTTTTATGAGCCTTCACTATAGGGCAAGACGAGCGAGTTACTGTTATTGGTGCTGGTAGTGATGGTGTGTTTGTATGTGCTTGCAGGGAGGATGATGGAACCCCAAGTTTGAGTGTCTATTTTTGTGGGCAGAGGTAAATGACCTCCAACGCTGATCATTTGGTGTTTGTAGGCACAGTGAAAAATTCATTCCCATCATCACAGAGGCTCACAAAATCTGCAGGCTATATATTTTGCTTATATCAATAGGACTCTGCATTTCCAAGATAAAACTTGCAGACTTTTTAAAAGCTATCTGTAGAATTCCAAGTAGTAAATGCCAAATATTATGATTGCCAAAATGAGTTAATTATCCAAATGTTTTGGTTTTCATTTGGATGTCTGGTGCCTTTGTAAATACCAAGATGATTAAATGGTGGCCGTAGCCATCTACACCTGACATATAACAGCAACCAATGAACATTGGTTGGATTGAAACCCTACTGGGTTTCTAGTTTTTAAATACATTATGGGAAGGCTTCCTTTAATAAACACAGTCATGTACCACCAATGTTTCATAAGGTTCCACTGTGTTGGCCCAGTGTAAGGAGAAGCGACATAGATTTGGAGTCAGAAAACCTAGGTTTGAATTTTGCCCTTGACTAGTTAGGCTGTGTGACTTTGGACGTCTTTTCCTTTCACTGGGAAAACAAAAAAGTTGGATGAGGTCACCTCTTAGGCCCCTTACAGGTTTGAATCAATAATCCTGTTGAAAAATCAGAAATGACACCCACTTTAAACAATGGGTGCAGCTGCACTTTGGGGGCATTTCTCTGTAACCGTCCTTTCCTTTTTCCTGACAGCCCCCTGTCCCCAGCCAGACCTCCTCTTACTCTTGCATGCTACCCACTAGTCCGTCGGTGAATGGGCGGAGTTATGATACTTACACTCCTCCGCACATGCAGACACACATGAACAGTCAGCCAATGGGCACTTCTGGTACCACTTCAACAGGTGAGTAGCCCCTACTTCTCATCCCATTGTTTAGTCTTCAGATGGAATGACTGTTCTCTTTCTGGTGCTGCCAGCTCCCTGCTCTGGTTAATCCCCAGGCCCAACTTCATATACCTTTTTGTTTCTTTTCCTTTGTCTGGGTTTACCATACTTATAAACCTGGGCAATCCTGAGTTTAATCACCCTGATTGGCATTGCTCTCTCTTCCTGATACTAAAAGGATTCAAATGTAAAAAAAAAAAAATCAATAGGACCCCTCCTCCGGCAGTCTCAGAAGCACAACCAAGGCCTGTATTTGTGCTCAGAAAGGGATTACTGAATGCATTTCCATGTTCTGTGATCATTTCTGTCCTTCTTTATAAATAAATACTTTTCAAAGGTAGAGTTGGACTATCATGGGATTTGTATTTGGAGGACCTGGGTGTGAAATCCTGTTCTGCTACTTATCACTTATGTGACCTTGACCCGAAACCTCATCAGTCCTCAGTTCCCTCACCTGTAAAATGAGGGTTGAATTAAATGCCCTCTCAAAATGTCCTCTAATTTTGAATCTGTGGCATAGTATGGCTGCTTTCCTATGTTACAAGCATTTGGAAAGACAAACCACACTTTCACCCTCTTTTGAGAAATACCACTTGATTTGTGATATATACTTCAAAGATAGTTATATATATGTATATATATATATATATATATATATATACACGCACATATATAAGCTATATATACACACATACACACACATATACATCTACGCACACACACACACACACACACACACACACACACACATATATATATATATATAATACTAGGAATCACTGTGGATTTTATATTTGAGAAGATTAAAAAATTCCACATCGTTGGAAGTCCAACCAGGAAAGTTTATTTCTATATATGCATTTATATGGATTTTTTCCCCTCTCCCTTTTTAGGCCTCATTTCTCCTGGAGTGTCAGTCCCAGTTCAAGTTCCTGGAAGTGAACCTGATATGTCTCAATACTGGCCACGATTACAGTAAAAAAAAAGAAGAAGAAAGAAAGAAAGAAAGAAAGAAAGAAAGAAAGAAAGAAAGAAAGAAAGAAAGAAAGAAAGGAAGGAAAAAAGTGTGTTACTTCAGTCAATGACTATATATGGACAACAGTTGGATGTTATAAGAATATTTTATAAAGGAAGATCAGCTGTGAGAAGTGCTTCTGGATTACAACTGTGTCCTGTACCATACCATACCACTTGGAGGAAAAAAGACTTTACCCATGGACCTTTGTACACAGAAGGCATTATATCAGTTGGAACAAATCTTCATTTTGGTATCCAAACTTTTATTCATTTTGGTGTATTATTTGTAAATGAGCATTTGTATGTTATGATGAAAAACAAAGAACAACGTGGACTAGATGGATGTTTCTGATCTGTGTTGGTCATGAAGCTGTTTAAAAAAAAAAAGGAAGCCATGATCAACAAGTTCTGCCACAAATTTAAGAGTTTTTATCAAGATATATCGAATCCTTCTACCAATCTGTTCATAGGTGATGGACTGACATTCCGAGTCTATATCATTCCATCCCATATAATGAAACCTGGAACAATACGCACTAGACTTTTTTAAGAAAAAAAAATCTATTGGGTTCCCAAAGGTTGTTAACAGATGAAGTTTATGTGCAAAAAAAAAAAAAGAAAAAAAAGAAAAGAAAAAAAGGATACGAGAGAACTTCAAAGAAAAGTTGATAGGTAAAAAAGGTAGATTGTGTCTTCGATATAATCCAATTTGTTTTATGTCAAAATGTAAGTATTTGTCTTCCCTAGAAATCTCCCAGAATGATTTCTATAATAAAGTTAATTTCATTTATATTTGACAAGAATACTCTATAGATGTTTTATACACATTTTCATGCATCCTAAGTTTCTTTTTTGGTCAGCAAAGGTTAATTGTTCTTAGCTAGACTTGTACTGCTGTTCACAGTCCAATCATTTTTTGTGCATCTAGAATTCATTCTAATCAATTAAAAGTGCTTGCAAGAGTTTGAAACTTAAGTGTTTTGCAGTTGTTCACAACTACATATCAAAATTAACCATTGTTGATTGTAAAAACCATGCCAAAGCCTTTGTATTTCCTTGATTATACTATTTTCTTTTTAACCTCATAGTGTGCCGGTGCAAATTTTGTTTCCATATTGGGGTAACATTTTCTGTGGACTATTCTTTTCAAATCAGATTCTATTTCAAATATGGAAGGCACTCCAGGAACTAATTCTTAGAGATCCACCCAAGCCCGTAAGGTATGCATTAGACAAAGAAACTCAATTTCTTCTATACAGAGATAGATCTGTGCCCTTACCTATGAAATTTACACAAGATGGTTGGTTTTGGAAAAACAGGTTAAAGAATTAAGGACAGTTTACAAGGCAACAGGCTACTAAGTAGGCCTTGCTTTTTGAATTCGAGCTGGGATTGTCAATCTGGACAGACTTCAGTGGGCAGCCCATTTCCACTGTGGTTTCTCTGAAGTATATTCAAAAGTAGATTTGCTCATTCAAAACTCTCTGAAAGCTCCTGCTTTTCTCTGTCCTTTCTTTCCACCTCCCCCCCACCCCCACTTTGCACAAGAGGCATCATTTCCCATTGAAACTCTCCAGCTGTTCTCATCTGAATCTTGCTTTTCTGTGGGGCTGTGTATGGTTGGAGAGTGGAGGGGGGATGTTGCATGTCAAGGAATAATGACAACAGACACACCGACAAGCGCCCGCAATGTGGATTGCGACTGGCTAGGAAAAGTTAAAGGCCGTCAGTCATTGGCAGCTGAAGCCAAACGCTCTCACGTCGACAGAGCCGGCTCATCGTGGGGCAGTCGTGATTCGAAGGGAAGAACGGATTGGATCACGTTTAAAGTGGCCGATCGCGGGCCCTGAGTTCTGAATCCAAGTAGAGCGAACCCAAATGGGCCTTTGAGAAGGGAAAGGGATCCTCTGAGGCGATTTTTGTCTCAGAACCACAGAAGCAGATGCAGATAAGGTATTCACCATAAACTTCAGGGAAAGACTGGGTATCCAAGGAGTCTGGGTTGAATACTGGCACACAGAGGAAACTCTGGGGACAAAGCCATGCTCTGCTGAATCTCATTGTGTGTGTGTGCATGCACATGCATGTGTGCACATATGTGTTCATGTGTATGCATGCTTACTTGCTTACATACTTGCATATGTGTGCACAGGAGCCTGTGTGTTTATAAGGCAAAAGAAAGGAAATATAGAAAATAACTGGAGAGCTTCTCCTCACCCTCTTTAGTAATCATACTTTATAATTAACAGATTACTTTGAGGCAAATTATCATGATGCAACTGTGTACATTTCTGATCATCTTCATATTTATGCCTTTTCTGTTCTTTTTGTAAATTACCACCCTGCATGTAGAGTTGTTCCACACTGTGATAGCCTATGTTCATTGCGTTCTCTCCCTTTCTCAATTCTCGTTCTCTCCCATCTTTTTTTCCCTCTCCCTCCCCTCTTCTTTTCTCCCTCTTTCTCTTCCCCCCTTCTCTGTACACACAAAGGACACACATGCATATATGATGTATGCTAGTGAAACGTGAGCACTTGTGTTCTAACACACACACACACACACACACACACACACACACACACACACACACACAAAATGACCCAGTCTTTTGTGTAATGTCTTCTAATGCCTCTGCAGACATTTCCACCTCCTGACATTTTGCTGTCTGCACTTCCCCAGGGGACTCAGGGTGCAAAGTGAAATGGTAGTGAAGGACCATAAGGCTGTGTATGTGTGTGTGCATGCCTGCACGTGCATATGCTTCTGGCCTTGACTCCCTGCCCCCAGCTCTGTAACCTGCAGAGGGGCTGTGTTTGGGGGCAGTCAGGCAGCCAGCCTTAGCCTCCCATTTTCTGGCCTAGCTGACAATACCATAGAGAGTGCTTGTGTATGTGGAAGCAGCCTTGCTGAGGCTGTGTCTGTGTGTGCATCTGTCCTTTGTGTCTCAGGGATGTCCCTGAGGATATGGCCTGGTTCGGCCAGAAGACGCTGCTGTTCAGTGGAACCTGAGACCCTTCAGTCCATCCAGTTGGGTGCTACCCCTGTCCTGGGGAAAGATTTCATCTCATCTCCAGAGGAGAGACTGTGGTGTGGTGTGGAACTAGGGGCAGAGCTCTACCTGAGCCAACCTGGCATAAACCCTAGGGCTGCTTCAGCTGTGCCTAGCCGTCAAAAAGCAGCTGCCTGGGAGAGGCTGGCCTTTTGTTCACGGTTGAGATGGTTTATTTTGATTAATTTATTCACAGATAGACATATTGATTTATTTACAAATGGAAGCGCCTCAGAGATGGTTTCATGTGCTCTCCTAGCCTAGGATCTGCTGATGAGCAGGGTCCTCATAGAACTCCTGGACTGTACAACTCATCCTTTCTCTACGGAGTTGTTTTGCTCAATAGGAAGAGAGAAAGCTAATTGTTCTTTTAACAAACACTCTCATCAAGTGAACCTGAGTGGAAAAGTCTCTATCACAAAAATAGATTTCCTTGTCTCAAAAAAAGGGCTGATATTTCCTAAAAGAAAAGTCTCCTGTTAATGGGAAATGACTTCCTGGGGCTGGTCACTAATGGCCTTTAGTTCTTCCTGTTTCAGTTGTAACTGGGCTGCCCAAATAGATTTGCAAAGTGTTATTTAAAATTTATCCTTGTTCTACGGATGGATTTTTATCTTGGAGATGCCTCACACAGCCTTCTGGTTCATTTCTTTCTGCTCTGGGCATCAATGTCGACAAGACTGAAGAAATGACTCTTCTCCACTCCAGCTATCTGGATAGTAAGTTTGGCCAGACAGGGCTGAACACATCTTGTCCTTTTCCCTTTCTGAAAGGATAAACTTTGAGCTAGTTGTTCAATGGAGTTCTGAACAACTCGGCACTCAGTTTTAAAGTTCAAAGAGTAAACACTTAGGGTTGGTTTTGCTTGCACTGGACACTGTTAATGGCAGCCCTCTCTGGAAAGGAGTCATCGGATGCCTGGGGAATGTTAACGTTAAAGGACTTAAATCAATAGTGTGTGTGTGTGTGTGTGTGTGTGTGTGTGTGTGTGTGTGTGAGAGAGAGAGAGAGAGAGAGAGAGAGAGAGAGAGAGAGAGAGAGAGAGAGAGAGAGAGAGAGAGAGAGAGAATATCTGAGGGATTCTTTAAAATGAGAAGATAACCAGGGGATGGATTCCAGATGTCTGCTTCCTCTTGAAGTTACCATAGCCTGTGTTCATTTTGGGAGCCCCCTAGGTCGGGGAGGAAGAGGAAAAATGGTGAATGAGGAATCAGAAGGTGAAGATTGCATTGCGGTGACCATAAAATTAAGAAGGTCCTGAAGCTCAAGTATCTGAGTCAACCGAAATAAGCCAAAATACGGACCTCATGTTAAAGAGAGTCAAACCTATTAGAAGGGACAAATGGTACACATCAGGTTTTGAAGTTCATAGGCTTGAAATATTTAAAACAGCATGATGAAATCTTTGAAATTAATTATTTATATTGCTTTTCAAGTGGATAATTGAAGGACAAATCTCTCTCGATGTCTCATATTTCATTTAATATGAAAAGGGGTATGTTTAGAGATAGGACCACTTTTTGGGGGGATTAAGTTACTAAGTCATCTTAGTATGTTTTAATACAAATAATGTTTCTAGAAGTTAAGAAAAAATTTTGAACTGTTTTCCTTTTAAGGAAACAAAGAAAAGCACCTAAATCTGATTCTCACAAGACCTATATATTTTTATTGCTACAAAGGTACTTTTATTGAGTTTGCAAAGTTTTTTATATTTAAATTAAAGGTTTAAATATGCATATTCAGTTCCTATAGTACTTATCTACTTGCAAAGCATATATTAACTAGTAATTGGCTGTTAATTTTATAGACATGGTAGCCAGGGAAGTAAATCAATGACCTATTAAGTATTTTGACAAGCAATTTACATATTTGATGACTTCAGTTCGTCTTTTCAGAGTCAAATCCAACATAATTGTTCAGTTGTGTTTGTATCAAATGAATTACAATACAGGAAAAAAAAAGAGATTAGTTTTGTTAAAATAACAACCTGACTACAAATATTCATTTGAATGCGTTCAAATTGTTCATAATTACTTTCAAAGGACACAGCAAAGCTTTTGTTCAGTATTTCTTTTTTTGGTTATTTATAAAGCATAGACCAAATCAGTTCTTGAAGTCTGTTGAGATTTTTAAAAACACCTCTGCTTAAAAATATCAAAGCCTTTAAATTTTAACTGACAGATAAGGTCTGAAACTTTGTTTTGAAAAGAAAATTGATAAGAATTTGTGTCTTTAGGAATTAAAAGAAACGGGGGAAAAAAACACCCTGAGACATTCTTAGGGAAAAAAAAAGAAAAAACCCTGATTGTTACTACTAATGAAATAGCGGCTGAAAAAAAAATAGTAGTCTTTTTGATTTTTATCACAAAAAATAAACTGGTAGTGACAGGATATGATGGAGAGATTTGACATCCAAGCAAATCACTGTCATTGATTCAATTATTCTAATTCTGAATAAAAGCTGTATACAGTATGTGTTTATGCTACAGTGGATTTTTTTAAGTGATTGACATTCATCATATTAGTTAGACAGTTTTAAAAGCTAAGTCTTTGTTTTATGCAATGTGGTCAAGAACAAATAAAGTGAAATTTGTAACATATTAAAAGTAGGCCATTTGAAAATGTTAGTTATAATCACATCAAAATAGAATAACATATATGAAAATATATTTTGGAAACCCAGTTTTCTCTCTATTGGGGTGGAATAGCCCATTTAGAAGGAGAGTTGTCTCTGGAAGATAGAAATGTTGTTTTGTCAATGACATTCACTGGTGCCTAATCTGTGCCAGGGTCACCTTGAGCACACGTACAAAAATTCAAGAACGTGGAAACGTGACTTCAGGACAGAGTTGTTGCTACAAATCTGTTGCAACAAAATGTGTGCAGCTTGGCATGTGTATGGATAACGGCCTCACATTCTTAGGAGGCCTGCCCAGAGCAGGATCTGAATGAATAGTTGTTGAATAACCAACCTTCCTGAATTTACTAATGAAGGGCAGAGCTGATGCAAGGCGAAGATGAGTTAGTTGATTTTTTTTTTAATCCTCCATCATTTGGCTTCAAGTCTGGGTTCTGTGCTACTTTCCCATCTAGCTTCAGTGCCCTTTTTTGGGTATCCTGGCATTAATAAAGCTGTCAGCTTGGATTTCAATCTTGACCTCTGTTTGGTGACATGATTTTATAGTGCTGACTTCAAACGTTCAGGATTACTGTTGTGAACTACAGAAGGCCATCAATTCCTTTTCTAGGCTGCACAAATTTGGATCACTGCAGTTTGTTTTAATACATTTATTAACCAACAAAGCAGATATACTGTCTTCGATAGTCTCACTTTCAAATTATATTTCTTTATCAATTTAATAATTTATATAACAGAATGCATATGACATGCTAGCACATTTCAGTACAGTATAGTCCTTATAGATTTGCAAAATTAGTCTGTTATATCTTGCTCTGCCCAAACTACAATATTTTCAGTGGATAACAAGTAATTATGATCCCTAGTTAATATGAACATCTTTTTTGAGTCTCACAAGACTTCCATATACGACCCATTACTATTTTTTACATAGACAAAAAAATCTAAGTGCACCATTGTCTACTGCAGAACAGCATGATCTTTTTTGATGTTGAGTTTGTTTTTATTTATAAAATAAAACATTATTATTCTGACTGAGAATACAACATATACCTCTTTGAATAGAAAAATAAATCTTATTGATGCCCTCTGCTTTTACATTATAGTTATTTCTAAAAACATCCTCCTCTTCTAAATTTAGTCTTAATTTGTAAAAAGGAAAAATAAGCAAGACCATCCTAAATAGTGGCTGCATCTGATAATGTATACTACATTCTGCCCTAGCAGTTCCCCACCTCTATAAGGAGGAAGGTATTTTTCATTATTTAAGTCATAACTTTTAAATGGAGAAATATTTCAGTTACAGTTTTCCAGGAAAAAACCTAAACCAAATCATGATTAAAAACATACACAAGGAAAAGAGCAGGCACCATTTAAAAAATCCTTTATGAGTTTTTAAGATTGTTGGGTTAAATCATTAAGAAAAATATTCACATAAACCACTGGTAACCCCAAAGAGGGTATAAAGAGGGTATCACAGGAGTCTGAGAGAGGCCCCCAAGTAGCAATCCCTAGAAGTCCAGGCACTCTTTGCCTCCAGCCATCATGCCACATCCCAGGCTCAGCTGTTTGGCGGATTCCACCAGATCCCGTTTGCTCGAGCGGCTCACTGTGTCTGACAAGTCTGGAGGCAAATGCAGTCGCTGCAGCAGGAAATTGTGGGGGGGGGGGAGAGAAAAAAATGTAATTAATTGTGCTTTAGTTAGCATACTTCAGCATGCAATATTATGCTCTGTTGATCAGCATTCAGCCTTGCATATACAATTCCCGCTCAAACAGTTCTTCGGACTTATATCCATAAAATCACTAGCAATTCCTACTAGATTTTTACAAACCACAACCAGTCTAGAATTGGGATAAAAAAAAAAATCTTAAAATGGATATTTCCTGAGCACAATCCCAAAGCTACTTTTCTTCGTTGCAAATAAAATCGTGGTTCTAGATAGTCATTTTATTTTATGTTATTTTATGTTATGTTATTTTATTTTATTTTTTGGCTAGGCAATGGGGTTAAGTGACATGCCCAGGGTCACACAGCTAGTAAGTATTATGTGCGTGTGAGGCCGGATTTGAACTCAGGTTCTCCTGAATCCAGGGCTGGTGCTCTATCCACTGCACCACCTAGCTGGCCCCATAGTCATACATTTTAAACAGCAAGGCAAAACAACAGGATGGATGCTAACAGATTTGTGGAAAGAAAATATTGCTTTGAGGAGGAAGAAAAAGTTAGACACATTCAACAATCCCTGCTAGAGGTACAAACTGCTATTTCATACTCTGTGTGCAACTTCTAGCGGCCTGTTAGCAGGGAATCGGGAAGAATGACTTTTTCACAAATGCTTATTTCTTCCATTATGTTCACCTGATATCAAGACAGCTAGGCTCTAATTTCTCCAGGACCTTACACTTTTCACAGAAATACAGACACTGCAAAAACCCAAATGCTTCCCAACCCAAAGGTTTTTGTATGTCTGCATATGGCAGACACAGAATTTGTGTTGGGGCTTGACATGTTTGCCCATCATTCTTCACTGTTAAGTATGTTGGGCCCAGAAGGTACCAGTGTTTTCAAACCATCTTGTGGACCCTTTTGCATCAATCTATTTACAGTCATAGCTTGCTTTATACATAACCAATATACAAAAAAAGGTCCTTTTCCTTTTTTTAATGATTCACCAACAAATTGGTGAATCCATACAAGCATCCCTAGTTCATTTGGAACTTGTCCATGAGGGAGAAGAACCCACTCCACCTATGACTCAGTGGAATTTAAAGCTGGAAGGAGTCTTAGAGATCATCTGGCCTAATGGCTTAATTTCACAGATGAGGAAATTGAGGTTTAGAGGGAAGAAGTGACTTGTCCAGAGTCACGGCTGGTTAGAAGAGCCACGATTTGAATCTATGTCTAGACTCCAAACAAAGTACTTTTTCTGTTGCACAAAGAGCCCTTAGCTGAGTCTTAAGATGTTTTCCTAAGGTTGACAGAAGTATTCCTGAACACCAAGCCCAGTACCAAATCCAATATGCCAAACTGCCTCTGAGAATATAATTTAATTCAAAAAATTCAGTTTCTAGGAACCTCTCTGTTGTAGATGGTGAGGTGTGTCTCGAACGAGTTAAAGGAAAGGGAGCCAAACAGGAGGCACAGTGGAAACCTCAAAGTGATGGCCAATCAGGTGTTCCTTGTGGGAACCTGACTGAAAATGGCGCTAGAGAACTCCCTTCAACATGAAAGGAATAAGTGTTTGGAAACAAAGTTGGAAGAGTGGAGTGGAAAAAGAACTTTGAAATCATGAGCCCAACCCCTCTCATTCGCACCCGAGAAAATTGAGGCCCAGACTGGTGAAAGGGATTTGCTGAGACCGCAGAAACCAGAGCTTCTGATTCCAGAGTCAGGGCCCTGTACTGGGCAATGTGGTTCACACATGATTATTGCAGTCTATTCCCTGCCATTGTCTTTTTCTTCGATCACAGAAACAAAGCAGCAAGACTTAAGAGAGTACACGTGTTTAAATGAATTTTAAAAGGATTTTCCCCTTTGCAGTTGATTTCTTACTCTACCTTTATTTTTGTAACAGATAATATATACATAAAAGATAAAATACTGTATCATCAAACATAAGGTATAAGAAAGGCAGCATGGTGTAGGTATTCAGGAAAGGGGTGCCTGGGATCAAGTCTGGGCTTTGACAGCTGTGTGATCACAGACAAGTTAGTTAACCTTGCTAAGTCTCAGTTTACATGCTTGTTAGATGGAGATGATATTAATACATGCACTTCCCACCTCCTAGGGTTGCTGTGAGGAAAAGCTTTGTAAACTTCAGTGTTACAAACATGAATTACATGCACGAAAATTGTGAGGACTATAATAATGCTTGATCCTTACGTAGTGCCTGAAGGTGTTCACAAAGTGCTTTATATACATCTCATTTGACACAGCTATCTTGTTAAGGCAGAGATTGTGAAAAACTTCATTGCCCTTTTACAGATGAGAATAATGTATTCCAACCCTTTTATGAATGAAGACATAGACTCAGAGAGAGTTTAGGTGATGTGCTCAAGGTCAAACAACTAGCAAGTGGTAGAAGCCTAGGCTTGGGTTTTTTAATCCCTCCTTCAGTGTTGTTTCCCCTCTTCCCAGAGCTCTAAGACCCAGAAACTGACTGGCTTCTTAATCTGAGGGCCATGGATTTCTTGGGGAGGTTGTCTCAGTTATTACAAGGGGTCTATGAATCCATGTGGTAGCATGCACTCTCATCTTTATATTTATTTAGTTCCAAATATACACCGTGAATGCAACTGGTCTCTGTGTGTGTGTGTGTGTGTGTGTCCATAAAACATTTTGATGTTAAAAAGGGGTTCTCACACTTAAGATGTTTGGGTCCCCTGGATTAGGCCATGGGTATAAATATATAAGTAGGATTTATTTGCTCAACCACATTGTTTTAAAAAATATATTCAGTGGTTATTCCATTGCTTAAAGCACACCTTTTACCTCCCATATATCATACTTGGTAAAATGGACCTTTTAGGTAACATAAAAACAGAATTAATATACCATAAAGGCAACATTGTGTGGTTCAGGATTATAAGCCAGGGCAATGTCACCCATTTTTTCCATGAGTTTCTAGGCTTGCCTCATTGTCTTTGGCTAAAATTTTCTCCTACCTCACTCTTAGGCTGTGTGTGTGTGTGTGTGTGTGTGTGTGTGTGTGTGCGCGCGCACACACATGCTCACATGCACGTGAGCTCCCTGGCTGAAAGCCCTCAACATGAGAAGATGAGAGAATGTTGCCAGTGACACTGGATTGTGCCTGAGTTTCTTTCAAGTCAAAGTGACTTTAGAGAAAAGTAAAATATTCTTGATTAGGAATATTTTGGATCATGTGACCAAGTAGATTTGACAAGTGGTTTATTTATCATGTTGAAAAGGCTCTGGTGGTTTCTGTTCAGTGATTTCCAAGGATGGACCTTTGGAAAAATGTCAATTCTTTGGGTCACTTTTCTTTTCCCAAGGTTAGGCCGGCAGCACATGCTACTTTCTCCAATAACCAAAGTTATTGCCTTAATCCTGACCCTGATATTCATGCCTCCCCATGTGGACGATCGATGTCAATAAGAAAGAGCAGAATGCCACGTGTCAGATTGACAGGTGTTTAAGAGGTTTCTGAATCAGTTATACATTCAACACGTAAGTGTGAGAATGAGTGTTACTCCCACGCTTGCTTGATGCTCAAAATACCTGGTGGGAAGAGTGCAACACAGGACTGCATGTGGCACATGGAGTTCTGTAACTCCAAATGCAAATTCGGGTGTGGTGCCACCTTGGGGTGCCATAGAGGAATAATGTAAAACAATTGTTACTATACAAGAAAGCTCTGCGTGATGCTGTCCTGACCAATGCCATCTCACAATAATGTCATTAAATACACTATAAACAAATCCCACTTTTACACTGTGAAACCCACACTGCTGAAATGGCATTTTTGACCAATCCTCTAGAAGCAAAATGGACAGTCTTCAAAGAAGCTGGTGAGTCCTTGAGCTCTGGTGGTGCTGCCTGCTCCAAATCAGCCCGCTGCTCATGCCATGGATGATACAGTCCCTATGGAACTGCCTGCCCCAGCATATGCCGTTGACTTTAACATACTTTTAAAAAATTAACCAGCTAGGCAGGTTATATATGTGAGCAAATCACTTTTATTTTCAACTGTTAGCGTATTCATCTTCCTCATTTTAAGTAAGGGCTTTTGGGCTTAAAGCAAATGAACCTAAGATCCTGTATCATTTGATTGTTTTTTAGGTGTGTGGTGAAGAGAGATTGTAGGAGTTGGTGATGGTATCCTGGCATCCATCCATTTCTCCTTTCCTTCCTTCCTTTTGCTTCTATCTGAAGTTATGTGTATTTCTGCAAAGCGAATTGGTTAATTTGTGAAATACTTTGGAGTTTCACTGCTGTCTACACAGGCCTGTTAGATTATCTGGAGCAATACTGCTGGATAATCCTGCCCCTTCTGCTTCACAGCTGAGAGTACCAAGCAGTGAACTTGGCAAAGTACTTTGGCCATGGATGAGTAAGCCTGCCAAAAATCCACCATAGCCCTGCAGAAATAGCCTTAAAGAGGGAGGGGTGATTTGCCCAGAATCTCCGAAGATTTGTAAGCTGAGCCAGTTCTAGAAGCAGACTTCCGGATCATTTCCACTAGATATCACTGGCTCCCTTAAGATCTGAGTACCTTCTGATCCTTTAAGGTCTATGGAGCGGACCTCGGGATGGTCAGGGTCTCTGCCTGCATCAGCTAGCTTGTCTCTCCTTAAGCCCTTGATCAAACAGCTCACCCATAGCCCCTCAGGAACGGATTTCCTGGCTCAACATTTACCTTCCTAACTCGTTTTCTGCTAGCCTGCCAAGCTCACTGATCACCACTTGCAGCTCAGAGACAGAAGGGGCAAGATAATGAATCTAGATTATACCTGGATTTGAGACAAATGGTAGGTAAATACCTATTAAAAGAAGTTTAATCAATTTATATTTATTTCATATTTTGCCAAGACAAAACCACAAGCTGCCATTTATTTTTTTTTAAATCATTATTTTAATCCTAGGCAGGTAAACAGGGATTTAGGGGTTTTAAAAATCCCTGTTTTACTAAGTTCCCGAAATGTCATAATTTGTATAGCTCTGAATCGATGGCATTATGGGACTTCATGTACTCAAAATATTCTTAATAGTCACATCTTTTACTTTAAACAGTAATCTAAATAAACTCACGAATTGCTAGAGCTGGAATCTCAGAGCTAAAGTAGCTCACTCCCTCATTGTACTCACAAGGAAATGACGTACAGGGAAGGGGACATGACTCACCCAAGGTCACATAACAAGGCAATGGAAGGAACAGAACGTTTTACCATTTTGGAATGCCTGTTCTAGGCTGATCCTCATGTACAATTAAAACAAACCACTAGCTCTCACTTGGACACTTTGAATAACCTTTGATTTCACTGGTGTGCTATTCCCTGTTTTGAGGCTGACTGCAGTCAGCTCCTACTAGTTTTTTAATGGATTTCTGTGGCTAAACCCCCTATATCCTGGGAGTCAACTTTCTGGTACCTGATGAGGAGGTCTCAGAAGAGCAACCCAGACCGCTGAGGGGCCAGTCCTTAAAGCCTTTCTGGCTTGATTGTGCTAGAACTTGCATTCTTCCAGTCCCCTCTTCATGGGCACAGGAGTCATCTCCATACCAAAGGGAAGAAGCTAAGGAAGCCCAAGCTCTTATTTAGCAACTTGTGCATGCAGAGCAAATGCAGGAAGGCAGCTGAGACCTGGGCTGGGGGCTAACTAGGGCAGAAATCTAAGACACAAGGTTCACAGATTCGTAGAATTTAGAGCTGAAGGGATTTTTAGAGATCTCCTAGTCAGACCTTGGAGAGGTTGTGAGTCTCCTGAAGTCTCCAAGATGGCAAGGAGAAGAGCTGGGGTTCCCATGCAAGTCTTTTGACTCCAGACTGTCCTTACTACACATTACTGCTGCATAGCTAGATGATAGTAATTTTATTGAACTTCATGGACACCAGGCTAACTGACAGACAGATATCCATGACTTGCAAATTGTAAAGGGCAAAAGAAAGAACCTCTTTCCTGGTCAGTTTTAGTTTTTATCATCATTCAGAAAGCATTATTTAAGGAACTACTCTGTACAAAGCAATGTGCTAGATGCTTGGGGGATGTTTACATGAAGACGTGGTCCTTGCTCCAATGGAATTTAAGAGTCTATGAGAAGGGGGCAGATAGGTGGAGCAGCAGATAGAGCACCAGCCCTGAAGTCAGGAGGACCTGAGTTCAAATCCGACCTCAGACCAAACACTTGACACTTACTAGCTGTCTGACCCTGGACAAGTCACTTAACCCCAATTGACTAAAAGCAAAAAACCAAACAAAGAGTCTATGAGAGGAAAAAGAAACAAACAGAAATAAAATTAATACAATGAGAGAGGCCATTATTGATTGGGGAGTAAGGTTGGGGAAGGCTTCCTGGAGGATATGACATTTGAGTGGGGCTTTAAATAATGGGAGAGATTTTAATAGGTAAAGAGGAGAAAAATATCTTGGCAGGAAGAACAGCATAAGAAAAGCACAGAGATAGAAAAAAGCAGGGCATATTCAAAGGAAGAGAGTAGCCAAATCTGGCTGGACCAGAAAGTTATTGAAGAAGAATGAAATGAGAGAAGAATGGAAATGTAGGGTGGGCCAAATTGTGGAGGGCCATGAATCCAGGCAAAGGGAGTCAATAGGGAGCTATATTTCTAAGGGGAGTGGAATGACAAGGTCAATAAGCAAGATTCCTCTGGCCATGCTGTGAAGAATGGAATAAGAAGGCGAGGTCCTGTAGGTGAGATCTTTTAGGATGGCACTCCAGCTGCGGGTGGTACTGAGTGCCTAGACAAGAGAGGAGGACGTGTGTGTGTGTGTGTGTGTGTGTGTGTGTGTGTGTGTGTGTGTGTGTGTGAATATGGAGACAGAATCCATAGGACTTGGCAATTTATTGGGTAAAGAGTCAAAATAAGGTAAAGAAGGAAGAGTCAGAGATAATCCCAAACCTTATAGCCCCTCTGCCCTCCTTGATGGTGCCTGAGCAAAAGGAGGCCCTTAACAAATATCATTTCTACTTGGGCTAAATCAGTGTCTGGTCCTAAGGCCTGGGGGAAGATTCTGACTCCCCGCCCCCCTCCCCCCAGGCCAACCCAGGTGCAAGGAGTAATTCAGCATGAATCACTGCAGCACCTTTTCAAATGGCTGAGTAGGATTTCTCCAATCATTCTAAGGGGTTTGGGAAGTCTTAAACATTTCATTGTTTCTAGACAATTAATGAAGAGAATGTGAAGAAAGAAATGGAGAAGTAGGGTGCTGAAGAGGGGTAATTAACTTCTCTCTAAAACCATCTTTCAAGTTGTAGAGAGGTTATAATCTGCCTCATGGAAGGAATACTCCCACTGACGAAATCATGGGTCGTTGAAATGCTGACCAAATCCTTACTGTATGAAAGTCAACCAATAAAGTGACAGTCAGGCTGTCCTGACATCTGAACCTCTGACAGATAATAAGCCCAATGTTCTGCTTTAGACCATGGAGGGAAGAAACCCCTTTGTTCCCTTCTTGGGGTCTCAGAAGCATCTGGGTTTATGTGTCGGTTTCCTCCTGAGAATTGTTTGCCAGCTTCTGCAGCCGCGCCGTTTCTGGTGGGGACTCAGGGGCCCAACCCACGTATCGATTTTTGGCACGTGGGAATGTGGGCACCAGGAGCTCAAGGGGAGAGTCATGGCCAAATCATCATTATCCGAGAGCATTCATTCAGTATCTCTGCTGCAGCTGCACCCTTCCCAGCTCTGCCCCTCCCCATCTATTTCCTGACCTGGGCCATGCCCCAGAGAGGGCTGCACAGCTGGTAGAATCTGTGGGGCTGGAACAGAGCCTCAGCCTGTGCACAAGAGGGGAAAAATCACAGGTCACAGAGTCATGTTTGGAGTTGGATCTGTGCCTGAATAGGACCCCAATTGATAGCCTCCCAAACAAGTGGTCATCCACTTTCCACTTGATAACTTCTCCTAGGCCTGCCATCCCACTTTTGGACAACTCTAATTGTTCAGACATTTCTCTTCACATTGGGCTAAAATCTGCCTTTACCCACTGCTCTTAGCAGGACCAGCCTTAACTCCCTCTTCTGGAGGACAGCTCCTCAACACTGGAAGATGGTACTCATGTTCCACTCCCTCGCTCCTAAATCTTCTCTCTAAATACTAGTTATAAACGCCAGTTCCGTTCATCAATCCTAAGAAGGCAGAGCTTCTAGTCCCCTTCCATTTCTTTTCATTAAATTTTTCTCCCAAGAACATCCTTGGAGGACATGAGGGAAAACTGGGTTGAAGAGACTCCTTTGCTTTGGTGTCTTCATCAGTACTTTATGCACTAGAGTCATTCTTCAATAAGATTGCGAGTATTTATTTAAACTGGAAAACCAAAGACCAAAAGCCAATCTGTGGCATGACCTGCTGTATGGCAGTTGCTAGTAAATCTGCCTACTTTTGAAGAGAACTCTGCAGTGCTGAAGGTGCTTTTGTCCTAGCTTTGGTGACATTTTATTTGATTCTTAGATGCAAAGGGCAGAAGAACTGATGCACGACGCAGGTCTTTGCTCTGGATGAGCAAATGCATATTTGGCCCTACATGGGGACGGCCAGAGCTCCCATTGCCAAGCACAGTTAGATTTAAGGCTGGATTGTTTTTTTCCTGGCTCCAATTCATTCACTATAATTTGAGATTAAAATTGTTTTTATTAAACGTCACATTCATCCTGGATCCTCTGATTGGAAACATTTCATTTGGCTCTTCTTCATTTACTGAAAATTAGATAAAAGTCTCAGGGAGCTAGAGAGTGCTACATTGGCTGTCTGTCTAAAAATGCTCAGGTGTGCAATTATTCTGACCGTCAATTACAACTGACAACTCTTGTCTTGCCTCCAGACCCACCCCTTTGAAAGCAGATTGGGAAGAACTCACATGTCTAAACAAAAAGGTGGTCTAGGGAATGCCTGTGTATGGCCACTTTCTTCTTTCCTTGAGGCAGGTGACAAGGTGGAGGACATCTACGTGTTGATCTAAGTCCCACAGAGAAATGGAATTACACATAACCAATACTGGCCAGGGAGGGAGGATGTCTTCAACCTAACTGGTGCCCCACCAACCCCAACTGATAAAGAGTTCCCATTTTGTAGCAGTGAGCCTCTCTGCCACTCAGCTGTTGCTCTGCCCAATTTTAGTGGGGTTTCCTCAGAGTTTCTGTCCTACCTGGACTAGACAGCTTCTTTGGAAGCATCAGGATGTAGTACCTCATGGCTGATTGCCAGTGTGTGCTTGGAACTTGATGTTAGCTAACATTTAAGGTGCATAGAGGCAACTATGACGTTCCATATCATCACTGATGGCCAGAACTCCAGGGGTCCTTGGTAAACATTTAGTCATCTCTGTTATATCTCCCTAGTAGAAGACTGTAAGTCCCTTGAAGGCAGAGGATGTTTTTCTGTTCGTTTCTACATTCCTAGCTCTCAGCAATAGATCGATCAGTAAGCATCCATCAAACACCTTCTCTGGAGCAGCAGTGCACCATGTTCTGGGGATACAAAGACCTCTTCTCGCAGAGCTTACTTTCTATAAGAGGACAGCACGTACACAGAAGTACATACAGAACAGATACAGTATAAATAGGGGGCATTCCAAATACAGGCCAACCTTTAATAGATGAAGACTCTACTAAGACTTTCGGAGCTTGTGCTCCCTGGAAGGCTAAACGGATGCAGAAGGTGGTGCTTGAGCACCTGGAAGGGAGAGATGGGCTGATTCTATGAGGTGTGGGTGATCAGAGCACATACTCCAGGCATGGTGGCAGGAGACAGAGTGCTAGATGCAAGAACACAGAGAAGGCTGGCCTGCTGGATTCACAGAGTGAGTGAGTAAAGGTGAGTCATGGCCACTGAGACTGGAAAGATAAGCTGGGGTGAGGCGGTAAAGGACTCTAAAAACCAAACAGAGGGGTTTATATTTTGTCCTAAAGGCAATAGGGAGCCCCTGGAAATCACTGAGTAGGGGATGCCTGGTCAGAACAGCTGTGTGGGGGATGGGCTGGAGTGGGGAGACCAACAGCCATGTGAGTAGAGATGGGGTCAGATGAAAGAGAGGTGAGGGAGGTGAAAACAGTAAAAGGGGGCCACTGGCTTCATATGTGGGGGGAGGGAGGGAGAGGAGTTGAGGATGATACTGAAGTAGTAAACCAGGAGACTGGAGGAGGTTGTGGATTTTTAGGAAAAGACAATGAGTTCTGTTTTGGCTGAGTTTGACACATCTCTTGGGAAACCAGTTTGATGTGTCAGGTGATACAGAACTGAATGAAACTCAGGGGAGAGATGAGGGCTGGATATATAGATTGTGAGTCATCTGTTGGTAATAATTAAACCTGTGGGAGCTAATAAGGTCACTAAAAAGGGAAGAGAGAAAAAGAGAGGAGGGGGAGGGAGGGAATTAGCATTTCTACTGAGCCTACTGCAAGCCAGGCACTGTCCTACATGCTTTTTACAAAACTTACCTCCTTTGTTCCTAACAACAACCTTGCGGGATATGCGCTATTATTCAGGAAACTGAGACAAACAGGGGCACATAGCTAGTGTCTGAGGCCTGATTTGAACTTAGTTCTCGACTCCAGGCCCAGCTCTCTATGCCTCTGGGACCAGAGCCAGTCTTGGGGAACTACTAATAGTTAGGGGGCATGATATGAATGATAAGCCAGGAAAAGAAACTGAGAAAAAGAAATCAGACAGGTAAGGAGGACAATCAGGAGAGAAGAGTATCATGAAAACCCAGAGGAGTGTATAGGAGATAGTGGTCAATAGTGTTTGTTAATGGCAAAAGAAGTGCAAGGAAGCAGCTTTTTCTAGGAGTTTGGCTGAGAAATGAGAGGAAAGACATAAGATGATAGATTGAGACGATAGTAAAAAAAAAAAAAGAGAGAGACAGAGGGAGAGTCAGCCTGGCACTTTTAATATAATAAGTGTCTAATAAACACTTGTTGGATGACTAATTAATATCTGTTGATCTAGTTTTAATAGCCTTCACAGAGAGATTTCAGCAAAGTTTAAAGGTCAAAAGACAGAGACCCTGAAATATAAAGGTGAAGGCCTTCAGACACAAAATAAAACTGTTACATCCCAGGAAAGGTATGGTGTATGAAAAGACCAGAAAAGACAATGAGCTTGACTGTAGGATGTATGTGGTATTCCCACCTTTGCTCCCAGCCACTTATCTGAGTGACACCTCAAGAGAAGTCTGAGAAGTCTAACTAACTGAACTGGGACTAGAAGAATACCTTTAAACCTGGAAGGATGCTGGAACAGGTGAGGCTAGGCCTCTCCAACCCCCTGCCTGGAGGTGACAAACCTCAGCACTGAGGCTCTGAGGGAGGGAAGCAGAAGAGGTCCTAGGGCATGAGAAGTTGTTCTCCTGAAAGAGCCAGTAGTATTTCAGCTAAAAAGAGGATTGTAACACTCCAGCTGAAAAAAGTACAGTAGTACCCGGCCAAGCCAGTGGCTGAAAGAGTGGATCAAATGTCAGGCAGAGATTCTGTGCCCCCAGGAGACCCCAGCAGCTGAGTGGCCTGCACAGCACAGGCTGGCAACAGCTGCCCAATGGCCCAACAGCTCTCCTGTCCCAGTGTGGCAGGAGCCCAGGGGCCCAGTGGCTTGTCCGGGTCAGCCTAGCAGCAGGTGTGTCTAGTGCCTCATCTTCCCTAGTAGAGAAGTGATGTGTCCAGCCAAGACTGTGAACTGTTCAAGGTGCCAACCTAGCTGAGCACCTACGTGGTTTGTCGATCATCAATGCCAGGAGCCACTGGTCCTTTGTGAAAGGTCACCCAGGCCCTGCAATTCCGTGAGCTGCTTTGGCCATGTACGCTCCCTACTATGTACTGCTCAACACAATTGTACTTCAAGTTCATAGCCACTCTTCCCCGGCCCACCCCCACCTCCACCTCCACCAACTCTGCTATTTCTAGGTGTGTACTCCAACTGTTTTGTGTGGTTGGTTTCCTTTTTTCTTTTGTTTTTGGTTGTTTTTTGGAGTTGGGAATGCTTTGTAACACCTATTTTTGACATTCCATTTGAGTACATGCTTTTGTAAACAGAGACTACCAGTTAATTGTCAGGGGGAAGCACACTGGTAGGTGCTTGTGAGCCAGAGTCAGTGAGATAACTAGCCACAGAGTTACTCCTAGAACCCTGAAAATAGTAACAGTCCCCACTCAGGAGACCCAATCTGCTGGCAGCAGCACAAGTTGGGGGAGTAACAAAATCAAACACCCTCATTTTGCATAAAAGGAAACTAAAAATGGGACAGGGAAAATGACCTGCCTAAAGTCATTGTTTACAAAACCCATGCTACAATAAGACAAATGACAGCAACAAAAATGATATTTTCATAGTGCCTTAAAATTCACAAAGCACTTCCTTTGCAGCAACTCTGTAAGGAAGGTAGTTACATGTATTATTAGGGTTATTAATCTCACTTTATACATGAGGAAACTGTGGCTCACAGCTTAAGTGATTTGCCCAGGCTCATAAAGTTACATGTAAGAGGCTCAACAGAAATCTTTTTTTTGGGTTAATACCATCAAGTTTTGACATCCAAGAGACACAAAGAATTAATGCAAATATTTAAGAAGAGTCAATTGGTCACAGAATATGAAAGAATGAAGTTTTGAAGAAGAAATACAAACTATCCATGATGCAGGGAAAAAAAGGCTCTAAATTAGTCATGCAAAGTAAGAGCAATGCCAATTAAAACAAGTCCGAGGTTTCGTTTTATACCTATCAGATTAGAGAACGTGACAAGATGTAAGTAAGCGGTGAAGGAGCTGATGTTTTGAAAACAATTCCATGAATTCACTGTCCATTCTGGAAAATGAATTTGGTATTATACCAGAAAAATCACTAAATTGTATATACCATTTAATCCAGCAATATGACAACTAGGTATATTCCCCAAGGAGGTAAAAGACAGAAAGGTCCCATATATACAAAAATATTTATACGACAAATTTTTGTGGTAGAATAGAACTGGAAGCAAAGTGGGCATCTATCAATTGGGGAATCGGCCTTACAAAGTGTGGTACGTGAATGTGATAGAATATTGTAAAGACACTGTAAGAATTATGAGTGTGAAGAATTCAGAGACATTGGAGAAGACTTGAATGAACTGATGAAGAGCCAAGCAAGCAGAACCAGGAGAACAATTTATACAATGATCACAATAATGTAAAGGAAAACAACACTAAATGGCTTCAGAACTCTGAGTAACACAGTTCCCAATCTTGTCTTTATAAGATTGAAGGTGAAGTATGGGAGATCCCTTCTCAGAAGGGAAATGGGGGACTACAGATGTAGAATAAGGTTATTTATTGTCAGATGTGGCCCAAATTGGTTTATTTTCCTTACATGTATTTCTTTGTTATTGGGGAAGAGTCAATGAATAGTGAATGTGATGTAAAAAGAGCATCAACAGCTATTTTTTTGAAAAAGGAAAATAATGCAAAAAGAATTAATGTCATCTGGCTAGAGGATCTTAACAAATCTAGTTGGTCTACATGTAATTTTAAATGGTATCAGGGCAAAATTTTTCCGTTATGTCAAGAAGAATTTCTGAGATATTTTGGCAGTTTTTCGGGCCTGAAATCTTTTTTTTTAAATCAACTCATCAAATATTCGCCTATTTTCTCTGCATAGTGTCCATGATCTAAGTAAGTATTCACAACTCAGGCAAGTTACTATATGTGTAAATTTCTTTGAAAATCTTAAAGCGTTATTTAATGTTGTTATTGAAATGGCATCTTAGTGCTGTGGGTTCATCCCATTTTCAACTTTTACTTGTTTCCTAATTTCTCTTAGATCAGGCTAATTTCTTTGAGACAAAGGTCCGAATCTAATTTGTGAAGTTCCTTTGAATCATATTGCTATTATGTTAACTTCTAGATGGTACTTTCAGGTTTGTTTTGCATATATTATCCTGACAACAACTCTGTGAAGTAGGTGCTGTTATTATCCCCATTTTATAAATGAGAAAACTGAGGCTGAGAGAAGTTGCATGGTTAAGTCAATAAGGCAGGACCATGAATCCGAGTCTTTCTGACTTCCTGTCCAATGTTCCACCCACAACATCACTCAGGCATCTGTATTTATTTATACTTTATTAATAATGATTTTTTTCACCATTATCATGGCAATTGGATGGTCTACATAAAAGAATTTTCCAGATAACTGATGATTGCCCTTATTCAGATAGCAAAAGGTTTTTTTTCTTCTACATTTTTAACTATTTTAGGAAGAAAAATTTCCCAAATACACCTCATGTCTTCTTAAATAGAGCACACTCTGTCTTGATGACTAAAGGTCATAGCTATCAACATCAATTGTTCAACTGTGTGGCAGGACACTGCCAACCTTGTTGACTCCACTATTAGAAGGTCCCGGGTGGCTATTTTCTATCTTTTACTTTGTAAGCTTATGGTAAGTGTTTTCCACTGGCATGAAGCATATCCTGTGCAAAATACAGAGAGAAGAGAGATTTCCCATGGAGGGTGAGGTCCTTCAGCTGTTCCTTTTTGCAGGACATTTTGCTGAAATTCATTAAGCCTCAGAATCTTTCTCAATGAAATCCAAGTTCCCCCCAAAGAGAATGGCTTGAAAATCCACATAGGAAAAATCAAGCATATGAAGAATGCCTATTGACCAAACCATGATAGGTAGTTGGATGGTCAGTCCATTGAGTCCATAAGCACATGTATCTTGAACAGGCAGTGCATGTCCAAGAAGAATGAGTTGGGTCAAGGATTAAATAGGAGTAAGGGAATAGGTTGGCTTGCTTTTCAGAAACTGTACAGCATTTCCAATAATTCTAAGCTAAACTCGGGCATAAACCCATCTTTTACCATTAATATTCTCTTGGTAGTGCTATTTGTTTGTGGATTATGGAATGCCATGATCTCCAAAGAATCTAAATTGTGGGAAGCCTAAAGGGAGATGAAAAGATATATGGTAGATAAACATTATCAGCAGATTTGTGTGCAAGAAATGGCATGAAAGAAATCAAGGAAGAAATTTCTGACTGAAAAAGGAGGTGGGCCAGTCACATAGGGAGAGTGAGGGATAACAGATGGAAAGCCCTTCTGCTGTACTGATACTCATAGAAAAAAGATCTCTAGGGCATCTCAGGGCATTGGGTTGATTCTCTATGGAGGACTTAAGAGACAAGAATTGTGAAGGAAAAAGGAAGCAGGCAAAGGTTGTGCTCTCTGTTGGTAGAGCGAATCAATGCAATTATGAGTCATTAAAACACAGAAGTAAGACCCTCCTTCCTTGGTGTCAGGAGATCAGCTGTCACTTGCTACTCTTGCTAGGACCAAGCCCCTTGACCTACTCATAATAGGCACATAAGAATGTGGTATAGTGGCAAGAGTACAGAAAACGAAGTCAAAAGACACAGGGTCAAGCCCCAGTCCTCACTATTTGTTAGCTCTGAAACCTTGGACAAATCATTTAAGTTTCTGGGCTACAATGTCTTCATCTGTACAATACATGTATTACCTCTTACAGGACTCTGGTGAAGATCAGTTCTATATGTTTTTGCTCCAACTGGACCATCAGAGACTACGTCCTGGGGCCACTGTCCTTACAGGTGACACCACTCTATGTATCTGGACTAGATTTGACCATGAGGCTTTTTCACCTGGGTCACTTTCTGAAATGCCGCCAAGTATGTAATGCTCATGGCAGGTGGGTGGCACAGTGGATAGAGCACCAGCCCTGGAGTCAGGAAGCCATGAGTTCAAATCTAGACCCAGACACCGATTAGCTGTGTGCCCCTGGGCAAGTTACTTAGCCCTGTTTACCTCAGTTTCCTCATCCATAAAATGAACTTGAGAAGGAAATTTCTAACCACTCCAGTATCTTTGCCAAGAAAACCCCCAAAGAAGTCATGGAGAGTTGGACATGACTGAAAGCGACTACACAACAGTGTAACGTCAGTGTTAACTGCCCCTATTGTACTACTGATCATCTCTGAGACTTCCCAGATGAAAAAAACCATTCCCTTATCACAATTCCCCTATTAGAGTGTAAGTCACCTGAAGACAGAGACTGCCTCTTTATCTCCATTCCACAGTGCCGGGCATACAGGAAGTGCTTAACAAATGCACATGCATTCATTCTTTAAAGAACTCGGGGCTGGCCTCTCGTCTCTCCCCAAGTGTAGATCCGAACTTGTCATTCTCGTTCAGTGGCTCTCCGCTGTCCCTGGCATCTCAAACAAACGCGCCTACCTGGCATTTTAAAGTCCTTCACCGCCTGGCTCCAGCCTCCTTGTCCAGTCTGATCTTACGCTCCTAGTCATGAGCTCAACGTTCCAGCCTGCTTTGCCACTTCCCATGTATCACATTTCACCTCCCATAAATGCTCAGTGAATGAATGAAGGAAAGAAAGCTCTATAAATAAATGTGAGCTGGTGAGTGCTTGAAATTCACCGAGAAGGATCCCAAAGGACAACAGAAAGACCGACGCTAGGTATGAGTAGTTGTCACAAATTACCAACTATGATGTGCATAAGAAGTGCTGCAAAGGTCACTGTTGAAAACATGAGGAACCAGGGGGCAGCTAGGTGGCACAGTGATAGAGCACCGGCCCTGAAGCCAGGAGGACCTCAGTCCAAATCTGGCCTCAGACCAAACACTTGACACTTACTAGCTGTGTGACCCTGGGCAAGTCACTAAACCCCAATTGCCTAAAAAAAAAAGAAGAGGAACCAGCAAAGGAAGGGTGCCCATCACAGTCACAACATGATGACCAGAGGGCAGTTGTCTGAGTGGCACATTAGTTCATTGGAGATGTTAAGAGAACCAGAATAAGCCTGCTTGGAAGCTGGGTAGGTCTTCTATGGATGACTGATTAAAAGACCTGTATAAAAACTGCACATGGCTCACAATGCAGATGGGGAAGGGACACTCACACTGATTAACCCACAGATCTGTTAATGTACCCAAGCATGGATTCAGAAACTTTGTCTTCAGCAGATATAGCAGTTTTCTCTTCTGTAGCTTCTAATCTGTTGCATGCTGGGTAGGGAGATGATCAAGCTTCCAAGGACAAGCTCAGGAGAACTGTGTACTAAGGAAAAGCCCCTAAGTCCCTAAGGTGCTGAGTCCAGAAGGCCTGATCTTCATGGATGGGTTCTGTTATTGGTAATTAGCAGAGACTCTCTCCTGGCATTGAAACTTACTTCTGGCTCTAGGCTATCTCATAAAGCACTGCGGTTGTTAGGAGTCTGACCTGTGTTCATATAAGTGAGGGTTATTTATAAAAGTAGAAGACTTTATTATTTAATATAAGTTGATGAAGTAATTTTTAGAGAGAAAATACACATCAACTCTAAAACTCATTTTGTCTTTAAGTCATCTTAAATTAGAGAATATTTTCAGTGGTAAGAATTGTAAGTAATTAAAGAAGGATGAGAAAACCTCTTTTGAAAAGTTGGTAGGTAGAACCTTATCTTACATTCCTTTCTAGAACTAATTTTACAGCTTTCCTCACTGAAAATATTGTCAAAATAAAAATCACGTTCAAATTATTTTTGTAGTCCTTTAGATGCTATACTCAATTAAAGTAGTTTGGCAAATCTCCATTGGTCTTCCCTTTTCATACTGGGCCCTTCAAATGGTACTGTTTGTCTACAGATTAAAACTATAGGGAACTATTTAAATTCTTGGTCCTTATGAATGAGCACAGTGCTGCTGAGGTTACATTTCCAATACAGTATAGAAAACCACAGGAGAGGAAGAACAGTGGTGACTTGGATGAAACAATACTTCAAACTTGCAGCTTCCTGTCACTGAGGTACAACACATCCCTCCTATCCTTTAGCAGGAAGTCTTCATATGTTACTATGACTAAAAAAAAATCGTTGGCTGGCTAACCTCCTGGTGATGAGTCTCTTCAAACTTAGCCTGGCTGGTCCTATTAATTCAAATTACCAAAATTTAAATTCTTAATCTAGAATACTCTTCTCCTGAGCTATTTCAATAAACTCTTTGTAATAAGTAGACATGGCAGGAGGTAAAGGTTACTATGTTAAAAACACGAGCATATGGGGCAGTTATGGTTAGGTGCAGTGGATAGAGTACTGGTCCTGGAGTCAGGAGGACCTGAGTTCAAATCTAGCCTCAGACACATAATACTAGCTGTGTGACTCTGGGCATGTCACTTAATCCCAACTGCCTCACCAAAACAAAACAACACAAAACATGAGCATAATACTTCATTATTCATTCTTTCATGAAACAAATATATTGATTTGTTGTCTAACTGGGATGAAACCTGCAACTTCAAGTCTATGTAACTGTCTGGAAAAACTATTAAAGACAAACAGCCATTCATAGGACCTTTCAGGCAGAAAAAAAACTGCAGAGTTTAAGATTTTCCTTTTCTTTAAAAATTTTAAAACTGGTACAATCTGAGTAAAATGTTGTTTTTCAACATACTTGCTTGCAATATGCCTATCCATCTATGTGCATATGTACAGATTACGCCAAGCATCAACATCAAAGGAACATGCGAGAATATACAGAAGGTAGCAATAGATTGTTCACATTTTTGTTTATGCCAATACTCACAAACCAGATGGTTATCCATCTAGGCCAGTACTCTGGTTTCTCTTTCTCTTTCCTATTTCTGCCCTACCTCTTTGGATGTTTTACTTCTCCATAATATAGCTAAGAGGTCTGGTGGTTGATTATCTGTGCATCGTATGGGCAGTGTGTATTGCACCATATTACCTGAAAATTAAGACTCCAAAACTGGCTTAGAATTCTCATGCCATGATCAGTCACTAAATGCAATGTCTGTCAGTGAAGAAAACAGTCAGCAAGTCAACGATCAGAAGGTCTTACTACGTGTCAGGTACCATGCTAAATTAAATGCTGGAGACACAAAGAACAACATACAGATGGGAAGGCACTGGCAGGTAAGGCCTAAAAAGGGTATCACAGCTGTGCATATTTACTGATAGTAGTCACACTGCCCAATCAGACAACACTGTGGACTGCACGAGATCATTCGGCGGCCCACATTTAATGCTAATAGCACGGTAGTCCAGGAGAAGAGGTCTAGGTTACTAAGTTATATCCTGTTCCTGAGGAGGTGAAAAATTGCTTTTGAAGAGCTTTTCATTAAAGGATCTCCAATCCAATCTAAAAAGCATTTATCAATTGTTTACTGTGTACAAAGCAAAGTACAGGTCTGCAGTGGGCAAAATCTGGATATGCCTAATGTATGGGGCCTATTCACCTTCTTGCCAACACCTCGGCTGGAATTCCCTCAGTAGCATGTGCCATACTTTATCCTTGCAAAAGCATGACACAAACATTTTCAAAGGTTCAAAGCAACAGCTCTTTCAAATGTCCACTTTCTGTGCGAAAGAATTTCAAGAGATTGTATCTGCTGGCTGTGTTCAAGACCCTACTTCAGCTATGATCTGGAAGAAATCATTCTGGTGACTAAGTTATCCCCATCATTTCTGATGATACTTGGAATTCTTCCCCTCAACATTCCCAGGCACACCCCATGAACAAGGAGTTAAGTCCAGTATAAGATGCATGTGGATTGATGCTCTGCCTATGCAAATAACTGATCGAGCTGAATTCCCCCAAATGACAGGAGTTCAGCACTTGGACAATGCAAATCATTACTGTTATGGCATATGATATTCACGGCCTTGGAGTAACAACAGACATTGAAAGATATGGGAGGAATATACCGCTGCTTTTTCTTTTGTTTTACAAATTGATCTTAGGATAATTGGTTTAGAACCAGAAGGACTACAGAAAACAAACCACTAGATTATTCCTGGGAAAATTTAGCTTAATATATTTTCCTTTAAAAATCAACAAATTAAAATGATTCCTTTCTAGCCTTATTTTCCACAAAAGGACTATTTCCCCATTGTATTTGTTTCCCACAAATGTACATCCCTCTAAGCACATTTTATTCATGTTGGTGTTCCAACATGGACAGGAATGGGAGAATCACTTAGGTAGCATTTTGATAAAAAAAAGAAGCAACTTAAACTTCACCTAACCTTGGTTATCAAAAGCACAGTGAAAGATGCTTCTCCCTCCCCCATTACCCCCCTCTCTGGGGTAAAGAAATGAGATGGATGTGTCACAACATGGTCGCTCCCATCCTTGTGATCCTCAGATACAGCACTATCGCCTAAATGGGGCTCCACCAGGCCCCTCCCTCATGACTCCTTCCCATTCATCTTTCCTTAATTGTGTAGCAGGGCCTCTCACTTCTGGCAACCTTTCTGCTGGTCTCCAACTGCTGCTTAACCCAAGTCTTGTATGGCTCTGGGACACACAATGCAGGCAGGAGCATATAAGCCCCAGAGTGTGTGGAATTTGAATTAAGCTTCAGCAGGGCCAAGCTGAGAGGATGCTTGAGATTCTAGGGCCTGCTGTTGCTACTGCAAGTGAATCAAGAAAGACTGGGGGCTTTCTTTGGAAAAGGAGTTTGGAGAAGAACTTCAAAACCCTTTTCTCTTGTTTCAGGAAGCCTTGTTGCTACCCAGAAAAGGTGGAGAAGATTTGGGCTCCACCATAAGGCCAGTTCTACAGAGAAGTAAATCCAGACTTGATTTTAAGAGGCACATCAGGAAGGGCTTCGAAAGCCAAGGATAATTTAGGAACCCATCTACACTGTTGTCAATTTTTACATCTAAAGCTAAATGTCTAGCTTTAAAGGTAATCAGCCATACTGTAAAAATGAACTAAAAAGACCAAATCAAATCTCCATTCTTCTCTCTCTTCTATTTTCCTTTCTTTTAAACTATATAGAAAATAGCTTGGATGGAGCAAAAAAGTAATAATCTTTGTCCATGAATAACAGAATTCAAATAGATATCAGCCCTTTACTATCAGTTGAAAACTCTCCTGCCCAACCTCAGTTAAACTGTTGGTTAATTAAACCACGTGGACACTCAAAGTTGATCACAGAATGCTAAAAACTCTCAGAATGGTAACAGCATGGCTAGACAACTCAACTGCCTTTAATTGACACATGGCTTATAGAAACCCCAAGCTTACTTCTGTCATGTGAAAAAGGCAAAAAAAAAAAGTGGGGATTTTCAAATGTGGGAGTTTACCAAATTACACAAATAAATGGCTTCAATGCTGGCCTAATAAACATTTTCAAGACTGGACACTAGCAGCTTCTGTTCTGAGCTGCCTGTTATCTTTGAAATGACACATATCTATGCTTACAGGGTATGCATTTGTATACACACATTTATTTATTTTCTTATGGTTGTATTTTTTAAAAAAGGCTAAAAGAAGAATGGCTATGGTGTTTTCTTATGTAATTCCCTCCAATGGATGCAGCATAATTTTTTTTTTTACAAATCAATGAGACAGGATATGAATACTCTATGGAAATGCCAACATAAAACATTGCTTCCTCCAACTCCATAACTCTAGTTATTTTTGAGACCCCAACATTTAAGGGTGTGCTAGATCCTGGATATGAAGAAAGAATTTTTAATGGGGCCAAATGTAGGTGTTTACAAGGGGAGAATTGTTGGTTTTTTTATTAGGCACTGCCTTATGTTCAATAGTTCTATTTACTTTTTCAGCCTAGCCAGAATTAGAAAATTCCCATTGCTAGGCAGCCTAGCGCATCTGTGAAGTATTTCTGGGCATTCAGAACTGAGGCATGTGCTGCCCAAAGGGAGGTTTCATTACAGTATGCTATTTAGTCCTCATCCTTCCAGCTCTTCCCCCAACCTCCAAATAATGTAGTGCTCTTGCAATAGGAAATCATCTTTACTCTATGCTGAAACATATTTACAAGATAGAAACACAACAATTAACACATTCATAAAGCTTTAGGGGCATGCTCACTATAATGGCTTTTTTTTTAAAGTAGACTGATTTCCTCAAAGCTTTTAATCTGATCTTACTTTGTTCTACACATGCAAACAAGTTCTTCACTATAAGTATTTGACATATCTACTTGGAATACTTTGAGCTAAAGAAAAAGAAAATAACAGAAAAAAATTCACCTTATCTTTTATTTCCCCATTTACCCCAACCCCGCCACGACATTTCTCACTTCCTTCACTGATCCATTGCAGATCAAGGGCTATGCTATTATTGTTCATGGTCTGTAGGAGTTTCTATACAAATAAAGTTATGCAGGCTGTTCAGGGTCTGACAAAATTAAGTATGGCTCTCTGTCTCTGTACTAGTTTAGTGAAACTTGCTCTAATAATCGAAAAGTATCAACTATAGCAATGTGTGTGGAAATGACTCTATCCTAAGTGATTAAATTTTATTATGCTACAAACTTATGAATGAATAAAGCATTTGTTAAATGCTTACTATATGCAGAGCACTGTCCTAAGTGCTGAGGATATACAACAAAAAACACTATTTAGTAAGTGTTATGATGCTTTGCCATCTTTTTCTTTTCTCTTTCTTACATTGGTTTTCTAATGTAAAACTGATAACAGCTCTATTTGAACACTTCCTAAGTCTACTACAGGCTGTTCTTTACATACAGTTGCCAAATTTTTGATACAATTTATGCTTCAGAGTTCCTGACGGACAGAAGTCATCAGAAGTATCTAAAATTAGAAGAAAAAATTCCAGTCTCCTGTTTTGTTTCTGAAATTACGACACTCACCCACTTAAAAACCAATATATTTTATGGCATCTTTAGCATACACAAGATGCTGCTAGCTGGCATTGTGGTCAGTCTGGCCTCAGTCTCTTTCCAAGCTGTAGAAGTCCTACTGGCCTTCAGAGAGCTCCTTGATGAAGAGCAGCCAGACTGCCACTGCTGCCTGTGGACAGCAATGATCTAGAAAGAGACTCAGGGACACTGGGGAATGCTATCATAATTCAAAATAATCCATCTTTCATCTTTATGTGACTTCACAGACAAGATGTAAACAGTGACTAAACAGCTTTAGAGGGAAGTCCTCTTTGTAAGCAATGGAAAACGAAGCCAATTCAAGGAAACAATACAGGAAAAATACTTATAAAACAGAGAAAAAGAAGAGAATCTATAGAAAAATGTCTACAGGTATTTTTTTTCTTGGATTCTTTTGGCAGCTTAATCAAATACATTCATGTTTCTACATAAAACAGATCAGTAAGAGCTAATTTTAACTTCTACAAGGATAACTTACAAGTTAATTTTCATAGAATTTTCCCTCCACATATTAAAAACTCATCTGTTATGTGCTTCCCTCACCCCCAAAGGTAGATCTTAAAAAAAATAAACACAAAAAGCTTTTTCGCTTGACCCTTGAAACAACTCTCTCTCTCTCTCTCTCTCTCTCTCTCTCTCTCTCTCTCTCTCTCTCTCTCTCTCTCTCACAAGGATCTTATAAGATCCTTAAATATGGAGAAGTGCCAATACTTTGATACATTGCACTGGATGAACCCTGCAACAGGAGGAGACTGTTTTAAAGGGGATCTGGTTCAAGACTTAACATTCTTTCAAGGTCTACAGGTATGTTCTTGATTCATGTGAATTCACATTGGAGAAATTAACATGAAAACAAAGACGGGAAGCAATCTTTACAATTCTATATAGGATAGTTCTTGATGACAGAATGAAATGATGTCAAGCAAAAATATTTTTTCCCCTTTGATCAGGTTCAAATATTTTAAACAGCTGAAATTTCTTCTGGTATACAAAACATAGGAAAACAGCATTTGTGGGAAAATATAAAATGTTTCTTTTAACTTCAATACTGATGTTATATAATCTGAGAAACAATAAAGAGAAAAATGAGGACTTTTCAATTTCTAAAAATAGGGTAGATGCATTTTAACTTTTGTTATTAATGTGAAACATACCATACACTTTCTCACCTATGGAACATATATGTTGAAATCAAATCAAATAACGATATTAAGTACAAGTAATTTTGCATCATTTGAAACCAATAAATATTTATAAATTACATTATCAATTTTAAAGAGAGAAATTTAAATAGCTGCATTTTAAAAAAACATACCAGGATAAGCAAATTTTGTATTATTTTAGTTTGTTTCCAACATAACCTCTTAAAAGTGCTTATTAGGAATCATGTACAACATTGATTACTTTGTGTGAATGTTACATTTTACTTTATAATTAATATTTCTAAACAAATTAGAATTTGTAGATAATAAGAGATACCTAATGCTTCTTTGGTCATTTAAAAATATTAAAATCCAAGGGTTTTTAATAAATAGCTGTCTTGAAAGCTATGGTTAAAAACAAACAAACTAAAAATAAGACATGCAAAGTCAACATTTCTAAACTGGTCTAAAGAATTTCTAAGTCTAAGTAAATGACAGGACTTCAGTAATAAGTATCCACTACCCCAAAGCCATGGGCTTGTAATCTAACTCGAAGTAATGAACATTTTGGTAAGCAGAATTCTTTCATTTATATACCATCAGCAAGGGACCAATTCTAGTTGCTTCTTAAATTGAACATACCTGAAAAATCATCTTTTTAAAAATCATCTTTATGGCTTAAATTTTTTTGATTATTTTATTAGGTGGGCTGTGTTATACATGTGTATGTATGTACACATGAGTATATTATATTAAAATAATTGCAATGAAAATTCTGCCAAAATATGCCTACCTAAGTGTAAGAACTGAGTCTATTTTGTATTTTAATCTGGCATACTAATTCACAAACTTCTCGTCCCAACATAATCTTACCAGCTTTCCTGATATTAGTACTCTTTTTTTTTAAAAAGAATGATATGTACACTCAAACCAAATATAAGAACCATTATGGTAAGCTGTTCATATCATCAGGTTTTTGTGATTTTCATTTTTGCAACATTATATGAAATGGGATGCAAGATACAGTCATTTAGAAAAAATAACATTATGTA